>NC_074707.1:1644243-1957565 GCF_024334085.1 Lutzomyia longipalpis
TTTCACGATCCGGAGTTTCAGTATCTGGTTGCGAAAGATTCCTCGTATGATCAATTTGTTTTGGCTGAGCTAGAAGGAATAGGAGAATAAAAAAAATGATTAAAAACTCAAACATAAAATGAAGTAATTTTTTAAATGATAATTTTGCGCTTTTGAAAAATATATTTATTTACTTACTTGAAACATACTGACTGTACGCCGTGAGTTGATTATTTCCCTCATGGAAGAGACTTGTTTGGTAGTTAGGAATTACGACGGGAGTCACTGTACCTGGTTGCAAAACATTCCTCGTATGATCAATATTTTGTATTGGTCGTGCTAGAAGAAATAGGAGAATAAAAAAATGATTAAAACTCAAATATAAAATGAACTCAATTTAGTCAGTTACATTAGCATATTTGGTACGTTCCATGGGAAGCGATTTTTTAAATGATAATTTTGTGCATTTGAAAAAAATATTTATTTACTTACTCGAACCATACTGACTATACGCCGTGAGTTGATTATTTCCCTCATGGAAGCGACTCGTTCGGTTGTCAATCAATGATTGATAATCCTGGTTAGTTATATATCCAGGATCCACAGAAGAAGTGTTTGGTAATGTCACCATTGCGGGAGTCCTCGGACCCATTGGCGTAGACAATTCGTGCGCCAATTTGCGCAACGCCATTTTATTCTCAATCTCAAGAGTTTGAGATGATGCTGCATACTGGTACTCAGGATCGAAATTTGAAGCTCCAGAATGAGCGATTTTACCAGCTTCATGTTCTGCTGTTGATGTTTTTTGCATCATCAATTTGAGCTCCTTTACAGATTGGGACGCAGTTGGCTTAGCAGTTTTCTTTTTTTCCTGTGTATCTTGGTATTTAGCAGGTACAGATTTCTTTCGTTCACTTCGACTCCTTCCTTTTACTGGCGACTTTTTCCCTTTACGTTTGTCCATCCTAAAAAATATAAATATTGATAGAATTTTTTATAGGGTTGAAAAGCATAAAAAATATAAAGAAATGAGCATTACAACTTACAAAGTTATTTTGCGGGCATCGCCATGAAATACAATCTAAGCAATTCACTTTATTTTTTTAAATTAATTTTTAAATGTAAAGTTTACTTAATTTGAAAAGATAATTATAAGAAAATCTTTGAAAATTTAATCAATAAAGTTAATGTTAAAGTTTTAATTTATTTAAATTTCCAATAAAATAAAAATTTAATCTTTATTTAAGTATACAAAAGAAATCTTTTTTAAAATATTTCCGCAACTAAATAAACATTTGGAATTGGAAGATCTGCATCATCTTCATCGTCTTCCATATTTTCAACAACTGAAACTGACATATTCAGTATTTCATCAGATGCATAATTTGTGAGCCACATGGGAATTTTGAAACACTTATTACGCACATCATTGATTGAAATGATTTCCAAATCACTATTCAAGTCGGAACACCTGAAAATTCCGCAGAAGCTAGATTTTACACCCACATCATACGCGTTTTCAATTGTATTAAAAGTTTTTATAAGAAAAAATACTTCACCACTGGCTCCACGCAAAACGTTTTGAATTATTGCAATTCTATCATTAAGCAAAATAATGCATGAATCTTTTAGATCACCAGCAAAACGTTGCTTATTGATTTTAACTTGTCTGAATTGGACAAAGTATTGGGAGTTAAAATGAACTGTCCTCTGTTTCCCGAAAAACTTAATGTCTTTAGTATTTAAGTCCCTTTTCAAATTAAAAAATTGTTCTCGTTGTAACCTATTATGAATTTGTTGGAGCCGCTTTCGCGGTCTTTTAGCCATTTTACGAAAATAATCCATGTTAGATTCGAATGGGAAAGCAGACCAATCGTCAATACTCCCAAACTTTCTTGCATCCTGCACAAAATGCAAAAGACCGTGAATATTATACGATGAAAACGATTTACCATAAATATTAACGGATGTTTTCACGAAAATAAGCAAAGCGTGTTCTGCAAATAGAAAATCTTTTTCCGTGAGGACTCTTTTAGAAAGGCAACGAAGTGTCGCATGAAGAAGAAGGAAATTCATATAAATTTCATATGGTATTAATCCAGCAAAAATTGCAAAGCCCGAGTAATTAAGAAAAATGCGATACTCTGTACATTTAAAAGTGCCGTATTTTTCAATAGACACTGGATGTCGAGAAAACTCATGCGGTGTGTGTGAAGCAATCTTTTCTAGACGCGAAGAAATGAGTTTAATTTGCGCGTTAGATAATTTGGCGTCCTTATTAAATTCCCCGTCTATCAGACCTTCCAATATTTTTTTTACTACTCCTGCAAGAATTAGATGCATGTATTCAAAGGGAACTTGCTCAACAATGTTATCAAAAAAATTTACCAAAGGAGTTCCTCCTTGTTTAAAATGACAATCTGACAAGTCCCTCCGCAAATAGTCATCATTAGTCCTGGCTATGCTATTTATTTCCAAATAACACAGACCCTTTTTTATGTCTCCTTCTTCCCCTCTCACGTGGCATTTTGAACAAGGGCAACGAGAACGATGGCCCATATGGTTCAACATAAATGCCCTTGCGGGGGCATCGGCTATGAATGCCCTAAAGTGAATAGGAATTAGTTTATTATCAAAAGAAATACCACCTTTGGCACGTATTTGATGAACTTCAATAATCAAATCCTGAAAAAAGTCGAAAGGATCTAATGGTTTCTTCGGACCTTCATAAATTCCACATATTTCTGGTTTTACACCATTGAGATTTACTATACGACACTGAATCGGCCAATAATTAATGATTGTACATTTATCAGCTTTCGCTCCGTCTGTATGAAGATCAACAAACAGAATTTCAGGTGTTCGTTCCTGACTTTTTAGCAACATTTTTACGAGTGCCAATTCAAGACCCACATGTAGATACTCCCCCGGTGCTACATAGCGTATATTCGCTTGTACATATGGCACAGCCAAGATTGTGCGAAAATCTTTGGGGTATGACTTAAAGCAATTGTGCGTTCTAAGCAAAGCAATTAGATTTTTTTTTGTCGCATCAGTTAAATCATTTTCAACAAGAAATTCTCTCAAATTATCTAAGAATACGTTAGCATCATCAGAAATACTAGCTTCTCTTATTAAATTATGATCAATGTAAGCCTGATTTTCAAAATCTGAAAGACTTTCTTGTGGAGGAATTATAGGACAAAACTCTGATGTTGGCAAGATATTTTTTTGAATGTCCTGAGGACAAGCATGAGAATTGGACAAAATATCATTCTCTTTATTTTGTATCTGCTCATTTTCAATGTTAAGCCTTCTTTTGATTCTTCTCATGTGCCTTTTACTAATATCTGATTTTCTCTTGCGGCTACAAAAATGATTTTCTTTTGATTTTCCCATTGTATTTATCTTTTCAAAATCAATTTAAATGTACTTTTTTTTTTTAAAATGAAAATAAAGCAAATTGTTAAGATATTATCTAAAATATAAATAAATCGAGATAAATAAAAGATATAAATAAAAAAAATAAAAGTTCTTACGTTGAATTTGTGACCACTTGAGTTTCCGCCCTTACAAAATGCGATGCTAATTTTCTTTGCTGTTTACTTAAATATTTGAGATATTATCTGCAATAAATAAAACATAAATTTATTAGATTATAAATTAGGCTTGGCAAGACAAATATGAAGAAATCATTCAATTGGGGGGAGTGGGTGGATGTATCGGAAATATGTTAAAAGAAAAGTACTCACGGATTGGGGCTTCTTCCCACGGAATCTTCTCACGGAATATAATGAAAAATTCACTTCTTTAATTATACTTGGGATTTTCTGGATATTCTGAAATAAATAAATTCGGAAAACAAGAAATTTATTAAAAGATTACATATTAAATTACCCATGAAAAGTATATACTTACAATAAACTTTTCTTTGGGGCCTCTAAGAGACTATCGTCAGGTGTGATGAAATTTTTTTTTCTATATTTATCAAATACACCGTTCACAATAAACGAAATACAACTAATAAACAATTTATCTTCTTGTATTCACTTAGAAAAGTATATTTAATACTTTTTTTCTGTATTAAAATGAAAGGAAACTCGGGAAACTCTACTTTCGCGTCCACAGAGAGAAAAAACAAAAAAAGAAATGGCTGAAAGGAACCGACATCGCGATGACATACGAACACGCTCACGAACGCGCATTCGTTATTTTTCAATCTTTTCAATTGAGGTTATGTTAATTTTTGTATTGTTTTTCTTTCGTTTTGGGAAAAATAAGTAAATAAAGTATTATATTAGTAAATTCCGACAGCAGTGTCTCCTATTGTAAGAATTCAAATCTGTGAAAAGAACACAATCATTCAACTGCTCATGATGATGGAACACCTCCAATAGGCTTTTCATCGCATCCTCTGCCGGTGGGAAATACTGGCAACGACTCATCTGTCCTTTCTCCGGATAACCGAAGTTCCATCAATAACTATTTCGGGTATCTCTTGCGCTTCTTCGAGTAAAATGCTCAAAAATGTAGCTTTTGGATGGAATTATAAATTGAATTTTCATCTCTAGGTACACGAATCATTTACACGTAACCTCATTTCTCAATCACAGGGCGGAAGTGCCGGATGAGCCCCTGAACGGGCCATGCAACTCCATCGGTCAGATCACAAATGGTATGCCCCTCAATTTGCTTCGCATTACCCATCACAAAGAGCTCATAATCTTGTTAATCCATCCCAAGCCTTCGCGGCATGGTGTAAACAGACAGCTACTCTCGTGCTTATAGAATTCACACACGGAACATAATATCAGCACGGCAGCCATTCCCAGGCACGTCTACATCTGCACAAGCCCATCAAATTCCATAATAGCCTCCGTGCAGACATTCTGTAGGATACCTGGGGTCGATGATCCACTGGGAATGACAGCCAAGAGATTCTCCTATCCACCATGGACACCACCGGCATGACGTTCAATTAGCTCCTTCCGGGGGATTGACATCTCCTCAACGGTGCAGGGATTATTCACGTACACGGAGATATGAAAGAACTTTGTACCGGAATTCCTGGTACGTCCAACGCTGGCACACCACACACCACTACGACAACAGATACTCTGCGAAACGGCCATTATCTCGACATTTGGAACAGTTGTGGGGCACCTAAAGACCCCAATATCATCTGAGAATGGAGGCTTTAGACGTGGCTTACCCTGCTTTTCCTCAGACGACTCAAACAGGGCTGTTTCCTCACCACAGTTGTGCGCCCCAGCTCCACGATGCATGAAAATGTCAAAATCACAGGCATTTTTCCAAATCAATCCCGCCAAGCAATGTTGTATTGCATGTTGGAGACTTCAATGAAATTCCCCACGGACTTAAATGTACGCCGCTTGAGCCCCCATTGCACATCCCGCAATAAGGCACCCCTTGATGATCTTATGAGGATCGTGGCGCATAATATCGCAATCTTTGCACGTTCCCGGCTCACCCTCGTCAGCATTCACAACAAGATACTTTGGACGCCCATCTCAGGACTTACTTATAAAGGACCACTTGAGTCCAGACGGGAAACCAGCTTCACCACGACTACAGACACCCGAGACCTTGATTTCATTAATGATCCATTCTGATCCCTTCAAAAAGATTTCCTTTGTCTTGTACCAATCCCCTACAAATTCGTAAAGATCTTATTTTGATCCACTAGTCGTTCAAATTCAAAAAAAGGGCATGTCTTGCAGTATAGTTTTTCATTTCGTGCAGCTATTAAAACCTCATCTTTAGTATACGTAAAGTCTTTTATTTTAACTTTCTTGAGGTCTTATTGCGAGATCCCATTAAAAGAATAATGCGACACATTTTCGTCTATAGGATTCAATTTCCATTTTTTTAAATTCACACTAAATAATGTCTTGTATATTGAAATTGATATTAGTAAAAAAAAATTTATTTAATATTGCTAAACTAGTTTGTCATGGCTATTTGTATGGAAATATAATAAAAAATATATCTGAAGTTTTCATTACACGACTTTGGCGAATTATTTTATAATTATTTCCAGATACAGGACATCTTTGAAGAACGTGGAAGATCAGAGCATGATTTCTCTTTATCACTATCCTTAATTCTCCCTTTAGGAGATTAGATTTTTAGGAAACGAAGGCATGGTACGCCTGAATTTTTTCAACAAAGTTTTCTAGCTCCAGAAATTTATTGCCTTATGATTGACGGATGATTGCCCCGAAATTGTGTGATTGATCGAGGATTGAGCATAAATTGACAAAAATTTTTAAGAACAATATTTGGTCAACAGCTGATCAATCCATGATCAATTTGATTGAGATAAAATTGACTTAATATTGATGCTATCAATATGGATTGATCAATAATTGAGTATAAATTGACCAATTGATTGATAAAGAAATTGAAGAACAATAATTGATCAATCCATGATCAATCCATGATCAATAATTGATTGAGTTGTAGTTGACTCAATATTGATAGTATCAATATTGATTCAATATAGGTCCGCATAGATGATCAATTATTGATCAATCGGAATTGATCTGCGATTGACCAATAATTGACCAATGATTGATCAATCGATTGACAGGCTCAATTGATTTATCAATTATTGATCAATCGCAGATCAATCTGATTGATTCAATCGTGATTGAACCTTTATTGGCTCAATCATTTGTTTACTGGGTATGTATATAGTCGACGAATACATTGAAATTGAATTAGGAAAATTTAAAGAAAAGGGAGAAGACATTCCATGTAGCATTTTTGTGGGGGGCAAAATGTTCCTTTTCCCCTCGTAGGAACTTTTTTTTTTATATTTACCCATTTTGTATGCTATATGAGCATATTATACATTTTCATCTAAAAATACGCCATAGGGGAATGCGATGTGGCAAAAGAATGGCACGAAGATGTCCTATAGAGGCAGTAAATGTGTGCGCATTCGAGGAGAAAAGTATCACTCTCCCCACCCGCACCCTCAACTTAATTTCATCTGAATTATTTATCCGTGTGGATATTTAATTTTTTATTCATATCTGTTTATCAAAGTAATCACTCAGAAGTCGCAGGAAGAGCACACAAATGAGATAACAATTAAGTTGAGAATGGAGTGAGTCGCTCTCTTGAATGTTTTTTTTTGTGGCTGTATTGGGGTGGTGGATTTTTTTTGTACCACCCACTTTGAGCAATTTGCGGTACAGCCGCGAAAATCATCACGAGCGGCGGAAGAGGAAATGGATAATACACTTGAGCATCACACAATTTTCCGCCCTTGATCATCGCGTTAAACCCGTAATACGCTCTACGCGCCACTATGCGTAAAGGTGGCCATTTATCACACATGAAAAACATGAAAACGTGCATTTTAGCACGATGAAAAAATGGGATAAAAATCCACGACTCAAAGGTGGGAAATGGTGGGGTGGGATTTTTGGGTACTTTTATCGTATCCTTTAAGGATAGGTAAATCTATTGATGGTTAAATAAAAAGAAACCTTTGATATAAAGGGATATAGCATAAATCCTATATGTAGTCAGTATAAGAAAATAAATTTTCCAGTCAATATTTATTCAAGAAAGTCAATCATAACGCGTCCAGTTATTAGAGTTGGTATACCACAACGCGGATGGGTCAGTCTATGCGTTGCAATTTAATTTGTGAGTAGAGGCAAAGTCGAT
The DNA here is from genome assembly GCF_024334085.1 of Lutzomyia longipalpis. Taxonomy (NCBI): domain Eukaryota; kingdom Metazoa; phylum Arthropoda; class Insecta; order Diptera; family Psychodidae; genus Lutzomyia; species Lutzomyia longipalpis. Next base: position 1,651,927 of record NC_074707.1, read on the forward strand.
TTTTTGTAAAATTTCGTAATTTGACAAATTAAAATTCTTATATCTTAAGTTCTATTAGACCTACAGAAATTTCTTGACTAGTTCTGGAAAGGTATTGAAATAAGCTATAATCTGATGTATATTTCGATACATTTCAAGGTCACCTCCAGAACACAAAATGGCGGATTTATGTTCTACCAAAACAGTTTTTTGCACTTTTTGTCCTCAAGGAATGGTTCTAGAGGTTTCTGATGTTCTAGAAAGACGTAGATAATTGCAAAACCTTTAATTTGATACTAAGTTGAGTCAAATCGGACAAGCGGTTCAAGAGATATGGCTCTTAGAACTTTTCAAATTCAAGAATTTTTCAAATGGCTATATCTTCTAAACGGCGACATAGAATTTCTTCATTTTCGGACTGATGAAAGATATTGAGTCAGGCTACAACATATCAAAATTTAAAGGAAATCTATAACAGATGTTCGGAGATATTGCCCCTTAAAGTTAGGCAATTTTTGTTTTTGATTTTAGCGCCTCTTGCGGATGTTTTTGAAAATTGAAATGTTCTAGACAGTTGTAGGGCTTTTCAATACCTTTCATTTGATACCAAGATGGTCAAAATCGGTCAAGCCGTTCTCGAGATATATCGAAAAAACACTTTTTGCTTAAGGCCGCCATATTTGCTAAACCGCTAGACCGATTTTCAAGTATGAATTATTGATGAAAACGTCTCACTGAGCTCTACAACATACTGAAATTTCAGACCTCTAGCTATAAGGGAAATGGTTGACAGTAGTTCAAAATGGCGGACGGCGGCCATCTTGGATTTTGAAAATGCGAAAAAATGAAATTTTACACCCACATTTCTATAGAAAACTTCAAACCGGAAGTCTCTATCTGTTACCGTTCTCAAGCTATAAGGGAAAGTTTGGCGCACCGGCAGGCCGGCAGGCCGGCCGGCCGGATCAAAATTTTTCCACCACCACTTTCGTAATGTGGGATGTCTAAAACGTGCTCATACCAAGTTTGAGCCCGATCTGAGATGGTCGGTTTTTCCGACGATTACAATACTTGGTATGCCACGATTGTGGTATACCAACTAATAAGGGAAATTGTAACGTGAGTTTTTCTTTGAAAACTTTCATAAAAACGGAAACAAAACAAGTTAAATTGTTCCGACAACACAAAGCAAAAATTAAATTCGAAAAATATTGAGAATAAATTAAGCTTTTAGTCTAAACTTTCAACTGTTCCTAAAGATTTTTGTTTTTCCTAAAATTGTAAAGCTTATTGAAGACAAATTTCTTCTTAAAACGATTAATGTTCTAAAGTGGTTTTTGCTTTCAAAATTGATGTAAAAATATAAGAATAAGAAAACAAATATAATAGAAAGAGTGAAGCATAAAAATTTAATATGAGGATACTCACATGATCTTTATTACATATACATATTAAGTAGAAATATTAAGAGAGAGAGAGAGTAAAAGAATGAATTTAGCTGCAGGCTGTCGCAATGTTTAAACGTTTTCATCAGTTTTCGTGCATATAAAGAAAATGCCTTGAGAATACGAAGGCGGATGAATGAGCTTTTCCCATGTATTTCCATCAAAATGCATTTTGGCAAGCATGTAAACGTTACGTACGAGACGAGAGAACTAATCTCACTGCATGTATTTTTCTCTACATTGTTGAAGGGGGCAAATCGAAAATTCCTCAGGGGGATATTCAGTGTTTTTTGGGGCATGAACCTCAATTGTACCCCAAGAGCTGTAAGGCTGAAAAAGGAAGGGGACATTCGGCAAATAAAAAAGCATATCTTATTAAAAATGTAGTAGTACCACGGAGATCAATAAGTTCAGTTCCAGAACTATGTTGTGGAGTTTCTTGTACACAAAGATAAAACTTTCTTCCATTTTTTTTTGGGTTTTTTCTATTGTATGCAAATACATACTTACATAAGTATAAGCAAGTACTTTTGAGAGCTCTTTTTTGCATTGAGCTTTTAAGGATTGTGGAAGACCACTATGTGGAATATAATTGAGATGCTTATGTACATAAGTTTTCCTATAGATTAAGATTTTATTTCAGTTTAAGCTTTAAATTGATAAATCTATTTAATATGAAGACGTGTAAAGAAGCTAATTCTTTACGTGTTAAGAATCTTTCATTTAAAGTTCTCAATTTTTTATAAGAAAAAGAGATAAAAAAATAAAGCTGACTAATTGCAAACCCATATCCTTAGCCTAAAGTCCTTGTTTTGTGAATGAGGTTTATGTACCACACCACCACTAAAGGGATAAGAATATGCGTTTGGGTAATCCTCCAAGATCCCCCACATGGAAATATACATATACCTACATGGTACTGTATGTAAATCTACAAAAGGGACTCGCATCCACTCCCTATGCTTGCACCTTCATGGAGCAAAACATGCGCAGTTGGTGCATAAATTATTGGTGGGGAGTGTGGCAAAAAAGCAGGTCGCGATGCGTCTCGACGTCAGTTTGCACGTGTCTGTCGAATGGTGAAGTTCTCAAATTGCAATTGGAACAAATACTCTCTTGCCATTCTTGCAACAGGCACGCACACAATATATTTTTTATTTATTTATTTTGGATAGCAATTAACTACTCATTTGGACATTTCAAAAAAAATTTCTTTGTTGCATAAAAAAACTGAAAGTGATTGACTGAAGTGCGGTGTATTTTCTCCTTCATCGTCTATTGAGTCGAAGATATTAGCAGTTATATTTTATATTGGCTCAAGAAGAAGCACACGCGCGTGATTTTGAAAGGGAAAACACGCGTAAGAATTTCTGCCTCGCGTGAGTATTCACGCATTCTCACCCAAGTGACTTTCCCACTGAAGAAGCAAAAAAAAAGATTCTCCAACACTTGCATGAGCCAGCAGCAGGGAGATGAACCCACAGAGGAGGTCCGTGGGCTGAATGGCAGTGAGTCGCCGTGGTGAGAGAGGCCGCAGTGGAACAGCTGTAAGGTAAACGAAAATTGTGATTGCGAGGCGGATGATAAGAAAAAGTTACACGCACACGCAAAAGTTTTGTAACAATTTGCTATTACATTATTTCTTAAGAAAAATTGAAAGAAAATTCCGTTTTTTTTTTAATATGACGATAACTGATTTTTTAAAGTCTTTTTTATTTATTTTATTTTTTATATACCAATGTTAAAAAATTAGGTCGTTTTTTTGCGAACTTTTTTAGCAAAAGGGATTGGCATGCTAAGTGATGCTGAGGTAGGGTTAAGTGGATTCTATACCTAACCTGTTTTAAATATAAAACCTTAAAAGCTTCATCCTTAGCAATTTGAGGGCTACATTGTAAAACCGGTTAACTTTGTATGGGCTCCTTACCGATTTAGCCGTTTTTACAATGTAGTCCTCGAATTGTAAGGTAAATTGAATAAGACCTCAAAAAATGCAAGTTTGACTTAAAAACTTAAGCCTGACTCAAGAAACAAAGCTAAGCTGTTTATTAAGCTAGGCCTCTTTTCTTAAGCCAAACCTTAGTTCCTTTAGGTCAGACTTTTAAGACGCATTTAGCCTCATTTTAGTCTGATCTAACCTTGAAACCTAAAAAGCCTGACCTCAAAAAACTTAAATCTAGTCTACAACAAAGGCCTTGCTTAAAAATCTTAGGACTGATTCTTGGAGATCAGTTTTCTTAAAGACGGATCGTTTTTTGAAGAAAACTGTAGTCTAACTTAAAGAAGTTTATTCTGGTTTAGAAAAACTCAGATCTAACTTAAGACGATTTTTCTTTAGCTAAAAGAATCTAAACTTTCTAAATTAGAGAGTCTATTTAATTTACGATTTTTTAGTTTTTTGGTACTGCCGAATATAAAAGCAAAAAAAAAATTGTTTGACCAAAAGAAATTCATCCTAAACCCGTAGCCCGGAGATCATACCCCGAAGCTCGGTGGTAACCCTATAACAGACAAAACATAGAAGGATTAAGAAAGAATTATTCTTTCCTCTTACCTATTTAGTTACTTTTTATAATATCTTTGAAGAATAACAAAACGGTTAGAAAAATGAGATTAAGGAGCATATTTAAATCAAGATTTAAACCCTTTAAACGTGTAGCTTTTCCTCTTGGAATAATTCTGATGAGGGCATATGTAGGTAATTGATGCCAACACCTATTTTGTAAGTACTGTCTCATAAGATTCTCCTGAGAAAGAGTATTTGAGACTTTCTCAATTCACGATGCGAGGGAGAAAACACACGAATTGTTCTATTTCTGATTATATGGTGGGGACTGAAAGAGCAATATATTGGAGAGTTTTTGGAGCATTTCCCCGCAATTTTCCTGCCAACTCTCCCACCGTGAGGGAGGGGTAAGCTCTCCAATAGGCGTATAGCGGCACGAAAGAGTCCACCGTATGACTCATACACAGTATTGGGTGAAAAGCGGGGTACCGTAGCTCAATACCCCTACACTTGGTGGGACCCAACGGGAAATCACATAGAACCACCAACTCCAGTTGTCCGTGAGTTTTTCTTCGAGTCAAGTCCGTTCAGAGAGCAGCGACTGTACTCACCAGGAAAAGCTATATTCACACTCTACTTTTTTGATCAAGTTTCACAATCTCAAGCTCAAGTCTCAACTGAGAAGTGTGTGCAGTATCGCTCCACTTAAGCCATTGCATATCTCCTCCAAGATATAGCCTATTATCGCACCACGAGCGATATTTCGATACAAATAACAAAGTGATTGCTATAGAAACGATTTTTTATTCTGTTGATCTTCATAATTTTTTCCTTCTGTCTACCTGAATTGCATTTCCGTTTCTTCAATTTGAGTTTTTAGTTTTTTTTTATTCTTCACTGTGTGTCTAGTTGAATTTCCGGTTGTGAGTTTTTCCCGCGCAAAAGACAGTGTGGCAAGTTGCAGCATAGAAAAACATACTACATAACAAAGAGGACAGATAGTGTATAAAACACTCGTGAATTGAGCTTTAAAAAAAACAAGACTATATATCGAGTTTCTAAATCCGTTTAAATGAGAGTTTTAATGGAAAATCAATGTTTTTGCAACACCTTAGGCATCACAGGTAATTAATATTTTATTGATATAAAATTTTACCTTTTGCCACATCTTTTTTTTTGCATTCTATGAAAATAAGTATTAAATTCCCAATAACCCATTTCATGTGTAGAAGAGGATAAATTTTCATTGAAAATTGAAGTGGGTAACATACACTACACTACACATACATAATACTACATAATACATATGTGTATACAGATAATTCTCTCTAATTTCACATTGCCATAATCATATATCTTTGATAATGATATTTGGTTTGTTATTTGTGCGGTGATCCCCATGCGATAGAGCAGCAAATTACTGACTGAAAGTGCAAATTGATGGAGTGAAGCATTTGGGTGTAGTATATGGAATTCGTATGAATTTGGCTTAAGCTCAAAAACTAATATTCACACGATATCTCCAAATATCTCGTCTTCGTACTATATCCACTTGATTTATCGCTTTAATGCTATCATGTTGGAAAAGGAAGGGCTTTTCTGGGTTATATTTTTGGTGAACTTGTGCGCCTGTGATTAATAAAATGATTTATACACATATTTATTCTCTTTTTATAGCATTCATAAAAGTTTTTCACTCTCTCCCTTCGATTGCGATTGAATCATCCCAAAAATACTCATACAGATAAATTATACATTAATACCAATTTAATTTTGATAAGAGAAACAAAACTACAAAAATATTGTTATATTTTATATTCCTTAATCTCCTGAATGTATAGATAAAAAATATATAAATTAATTTTTATTTGTTAAAATATTATTTGAACAAAAAATAAAATAGTCATTCAATTAATACGGACAAAATGCGCGATGTGTAATAAAAGTATTAAACTACAAAATCATTTAATACTTTAACTGCGCGAGAGAGGAGTAAAATATCATAAAAAAAGTATTTCTTTGACAATTTTTTTCTTTTAATATTTTGAGACTTTTCTGGTTTGTTAGTAAAAATTTCCAGAAAATATTTCTTGCAATTAAAAAACTATAAAATTAGGGAATTAAAAAGTATTTGTGATAAAATTAAATTTACACCCTTTTCAAAAAACGGACGATACAATTCCATTGTGAAATACATCACGAACTTTACTATCCATTAAATAACTACGGTTTTAGCTGTAATTTATAGTCAAATTAATTTACAATTATTTACAGTCGTTAAACCAAATTGTAAAGTGCTAAAACTTCGTATATCAAAATTCTGTTGTTGATGTGCTGAATTATATAAATTTTACACATTGAAAATACTTTATCATGAGCTACACATGAATTGATATTTAATTTCTAGTTAATATTATATAAAATATAATTTTTTGGAGTAGGTTAGTTCAAGCTTTATTCAATTAAAGGAATTAAATTTATTAAATTTTTGATTTTTTTTACAAAACAAACTTATTTATTTGTATTAATTGGAACTTGCAATTCCACAAAGCAAATTACATAAATTAATAAGACAATTTCAATTTAATATAATGACGTCACTGTGTTAATTAAGATGGTTTATATTTGATTCCTGATTGAGTGTAATTGAATAGTTGATCACCACACTAATTACATTCAGGAGCAGCTCTGAATTCCATAAAGTCACAGTGACAATTTCATCCTCTTCCTCATCCCTTTTCGAATTATCATTTAGGACGTTTGATAGGACCCATTGAATTTGGATGTGCAAAAGCCACACATGCAGCATTATAGTCAAATTGTGTTGAATAATTTCACATCCATCCGGGAAATGGGCTAAAATGAAGAGTTTTATTCATCAATTCCACACAGAATGGAAAGCAATGTGCGTGGAAAATTCTTCTCAATCTAATTTTAAATGGTGGTCATGTCCAAGATTGCTTACATCGTCGTACTGTTAAATTGTATATAAAATTGCGGAACGCTCGATCGCATAACAAGGTATATACATATCGATACAGTATGCAAAGTTCAATAATAATGTTTATGGTTTGGTGCAGTCCTAATTTTCATTCCAAATTTAGCACAAAAGCACAAACATTCATTCTCTGTATCAACAAATCCCTGGTTACTTGTGCATTCATGCAATATCCTACAGAGTTTTGCATTTCTCACCCTCGGGGATATCAAATTTCACCTGAATTAAAACTATATAAAAGCACATTGTACAATGCATTGGAAATTGCTGTGCTTTTGTCCCTTTTTTAATATATTTTTCCCGCTTTTTGTGTCCTTTGTAAGCATTTGCAGGAACAAAAATTGAAATATGATCCCTTTGAACTTAAACTTATTAGAATTTAAGAAAAAAAATTAACTGCAGGTGATAAATAAAATTTATTCTCATTGAATAGAAGAATTGACAATTTTACGCATTCAGGAAAGCTTTGATAATCCTTTTTTTCGTGTAGAATACTCTGGAATGGCTTTTGTAGCATACAGAGCTTAGAAAATATTATTGTACATAGCATATTTTCCATTTTAGCTTCCAGGAATTCTTTTCCTGATAATGTATTCGATTTATATGATAGAGATGTAGAGGATTCCATTGTGGAATAATTGAATTGATGTTGTGTTAAGTTCAAATCCTGGGGCAATGAGAATAGATCGGGTATTTTGAATCGAGTATACCTACTCATCATTATTCTCTTGGAATTAACACTTATATTACACTGGATTCTACTATTAAACTCATCAGTCTAAAGTATTGGAACCGTTGAAGGATTTTCAACAAGGGGTATTTATCTGAATGAAAATATTCGGATTATTCACGAAAAAAAATCTAAATATTCCGTACATTAATCCTAATCTTATAAAGGTTTAGATTAAGAAAGAAAAGTTTAAAAAATAGTAAATCTATTAGGCTTTTAAATATTTGGTTTTAGTCTTTTAAAGATTCAGGCTAAAAAAGAAAAACTAAAAAATACTACAATCTGAATAATAATAATAAAAATAATACTAATTTTAGGCTTAAAAAAATTATTTGGTTATAAGAAAGAAAAACTAAAAAAAATACTACAATCTGAAAAGTGTTATTCAATTTTAGTCCCCAATAGGTTCAGATTAAGAAAGAAAAGCTTAAATAGTACTAAAACTAAGCCTAAAAGGTAGTAAACGTAAACCTAACTGGTTTACTGACTGATATTCTTGGATATTTTAATGAAAATTCTCTAAATTTCTTTTGCAAATAATCGGATTAATTTCATTAAAAAAAAATTTTAGAAACTATTGATATGTACAAAAATGTTTAACTACATTTTCCCCTAAATATAATTCTTAGTTTATGTAATAATTTTGCTCTACATCGCTATACCTGTGTTATGTATGTTTCTAATTAATCATTTGTCTAAATCCCCATATAAATCGTGGTCAAAGCAAACCCGTACCACGTTGTAGCTATTTGATGTGATGCGCTATTTGGGAAAATCATCTACTATTATACATATATCCGCAAAAACCATCTGATTTACCATTCAATGGTTTGTGTGTATATATACATACATTTTATACGAATCATTTCCGTCTGTTTACTGTTAAATCGTTAGATCGCTATGTATATAATATTGTATAAATGTAGTCATTTCCCGAATTCTTTTGCACGATTTCACCCAACAACATGCCAAAAGGAAGAATTTTCAAGATAAAACAAAGAAAAAAAAGCTCCTTAATTGAGAAAATAGGCATCACAGGAAATTCATACGAGTGGGAATGTGAAGTGACGCCTTATACACTGCCTCATCAGACTTGTCGGACGGTGATATTATGAATTTTCTTGAGAAAGCAGTCATGGGATTTTTTTTTCTTCTTCATTGTATAAGTCTTACCAATTTATAAAACTCAACATGAGGATTTTCTTTTTTGGACACTTTCTCGTGCGGGAGATGAATAGGGGTATTTGACAAATTAAGATGGTTATACACCCAAAAATGACATGAATTCATTCTCGGGGTCGACGTTTCCTTCAGCGAGGGATGGCAAAATCACATTTTTGGGCATTAATTCACAACTTTAAGTCATTTTTCTTTACTCCGTTTATAACCATTCTACATTCTGTGCTCTTTATCGCTCAATCTGGTGAATTGTATAACTCGAGGAGGGCAATAAAAGAATCGCTACAGCGAGCTTCAAAAATGCGAATTGTCGCCTTTTTCTCGCAATGTGCTTACTTATGCTTGGGTTACGTTCCCTCGTCTCACCCCCCATGTACCATGAGACAATGACTGACCAAATTGGTTAAGGATATCGACCTCAAGATTTAAAGATGAAAAGAATTACTGACTCAAAAGTATTTTATTTTTAAACATTCTAAAGGGAATTTTGTATACAATATGATTTTTTTTCTTTGATCTCAACCAACATCACCCTTTTTTGCCCACAGTATACATACCAGACATGGAGCTTTAAATGCAAGGGGTGTTTATCTGGCGAATATTTTGGCTATTTTAGCCAAGATCTGAATATTTTATTACACATGAATATGTTCAGCTAAAAGCCGAAAAACTCAAAACCGGAAAAGAAAATCGACTTATCGACTTTAGGACTTTTCGGCTTTAATTTTTAGTTCTAATTTACTACTTTTCGGTATGAATTTAGTCCTCTTTAAGGACTTTAATTATTCTTGTTTTCTTAAAATTTTGTTCCTTAATCTGGCGCTGTTTTAGGACTAAAAATAAAATATTTTTCATATTGAATTTACTCTTTTTTAGGGTGGAATTAACTACTTTTTGGTTTGAATTTAGAACTCTGCGGCTTAAATTAACTATTTTTCGGCTTGATTTAAGTTTTTTAGTGCTTGAATTAAACATTATTTAGGCTTAGATTAATATTTATTTTTTTCCTTAGAGAATCATCCGAATCTTAAGCGAATAATCCGAAGATTTTCATTCAGATAAACACCCCTTGTTTAAATGTTATGTACAAGTTGCATATACATAGTACAAATGGAATTATCCCAGTTCTCTAATTTATTCATGTTACTAAATAGAAAATTCGTGCGTGATGCTCTACGAAAGTGGCGCTCAGTGTTTCCTAATGATGTTACCATGTTTTATAGATAAATACACAAAAGTAGTATTAGATAAAATGTACAACATGGTATACATACATATACATACAATAAACATAATATCTGATCCGAATGCTAAATGCTAATGCTGTTTATTTAAGGAGAAATTTGTCTATTTGATTATGAATTTGCCTAATTTCACGAAAACACCAACAGTCAGCATTTTTCCTATATTCTCACATTTCGCGCTGGGTGTTTATTGTATCTCTCACCTCCTCCGCTAATTCCTTCGAAAATTCCTGTACCCACGTCTGTGTAGAATTATATACATACATATATTTCTGCTTGAGAAGCAAATTTACGGTACAATGACTTACTCTAAACGTGCGAATTTAATGTGTCCGCTGATTCGGGCATGCGAGGGGGTGGTGAATGTAAATTTGTTATACGAACAACCCCCTTAACATGGGTGTTTTATATATATTTAAAATGATTCTCAATCACAAAGCACAATATCCTCCCCTCTATTGAAATCACCACCTCAATTTGCCAGAGGAAATGATGAAGATGTTTTTTTGCGTACGAGCTTTTTTTTGCATGCGCCATCAATTTTCCCGTAGAATTTCCTCCATAAAGGGGATTAAATGCTGATGTGCACGAATAAAATGCCCAATTTCGACGGATATACGATAGGCCACCATGCAGAGTTGAATGTAGGTGGATTCTGTGGTGATACATTTAAATTTTATGAAATATTGCCCTCTCGTAATTTGACCTTTCGTACCACCCCCCGCTGGCTCTGTGGTTCCTCCCAAGAGGTATCATTTCCGTGCGAGAGGGAGCACACAAAATGCAAAAGTCTGAAATTATTTTAATTATTCCGTATATAAACCCCCCCATCCTATACAGTGCCATACAGTACAATAAATTCACTCGGAAGGTTTAATATTCATAAAGAGGACAGTCGAGAGGATTTGTAGTGTCTTTTTGTTAATATATTTTCCAGGATTTACACAATTAATCCCCTCTTCTGGTGTGCACGAAACATTCTTATACCGGGTTCAAAAACTTTGAGAGTAACCGAATGGAGATAATCGGACTCTCTCACAGTGCTTTAGTCTTCAATGAAAAAAATAAAATAACTCACTGGCTCTCTCGCAGAAAATAACAATGTTAATGATTTTTTTTCGCTCTAGATCGTTATGTTAAACAATGTTGGATTTGGTCAGAGGATTATAAAGGTTTCACCTCTATACACATACTTTCGTTTCTGAATAAATTGTGCTCAGATTCTTAAAAAACAAGGATATGTTGGGTACTATTGTATGTATGTAATGTATGTATTTTTACATTAAAAATTCTACATAGACTATTTAGAAAATATAAATGTATTTTAATTAAATTATTGCCATTTTGAAAATTCAACCTGATTAAAAAAGAAAAACTCTCAAACGTATGAGCATAAAATTGGCATAATGTATAGCACTTCCAATTAATTTGCAAATGGAGTGAATGTTTTTTTTGCGTTCAAATTGTTTGGCAATCGTGGTCAATTAAAAAGTTCAAAATTGGATTTCCCTTGACCAGGTGTATGCGAGGAAGCAGCCAGAGGATGTATTTTTGATTGAGAGTATTCTCACACCAAACTTTTTCTTCCGCTTCCATTAATATATACATACACTTCCGCTATATACTCGATTCACCCTCAAATAGCCACTCCTATATAGCAGATCCTGTGAGCTTTTTTTCATGCTGAAAAGAACATTAATAAATTTTATTTAAATTAAATTAATCTTCTGTGCAAAAGAAGTGGGAGTTGAATGGAATCAAGATGTTTTTATCAATTATTCCATATTTACATTCAATCCAGATTATTGATCCTTTTCAACTAACTAAGGAGGAATAGAAATAACGACTATGAAGTTGTTTTTACAAGAAAATGTTTTATATAGGAAATATACTGCTTGAAGACACAAAGTTTAATATATGTATGAGGGAGGAATAAGAGCTTATCCAGCAGTTCGTTTTGGTTATCTTGATTTTAGGCACGTTATATGGATAATTCAATTTGAATATGTTCTTGATTGTGAAAAAATTAAAAATTAACAGGTAATTCTTTTGAAATTTTCACAAATTCTGCAAATGGATTCCTTTGCAGAATTTTTTCCCTCATTCATAATGTTTTCTCAATTTGGGGAATTAAAGGAGAAAATGTTTGATGATTCCGAAAAATACATCTCGCGAGACAAGAGCAATTTCAATTACTCAAATACCACCAGTATATGTACTTAAGAGCTATATATGAGGGGTTTCATTTGAGTGAAAGCAATTTCATGAGAAAAAAAAAACACAATTTTTCATTCCACGGGAGCTGTAAAATCATTCACAATCTCACAGAAAATGGTGAAGAGTTTTTTTTTCTTCGTTGGTTTTTCCGTATTCTGGCACAAATACTGACTCAACTGCAATATTTATCACTTTAGTAGCGTCCATAATCTTCCCATTTGAGCCACCCAGATGTGGTGTATTTGAAAATCAATCAATCAGATGCCTTGCTCTGAATTGATATTAATGAATTGTGCTCGCTGTTATGTGTGTGTTGTGTATGTTTTCGTGGGTGGACTCTCTAAAGCGCACGTGCCCTACAATAAAGGAGACATACATCTATAACCATAATCTACAGCAACACAGAGTAATCACCAAAGATAGACTTAAGATTCATAAATTAAACAATGCGGAGAGTTAGTCATCAAGAAAATCCTCGCCTACACTTGATTTTCTATTTTGCAAAGCTTGAAAAATGAAAGCTTTCATAGAAGCTTTCGCGTATTTCCTGTAATTTTTGGCTTATTTAGACGTCATAAAAAAGCTCAATATTAATAAAAATAAAATCAAGATATGTTGACGATCATTGCATGCGAGCATATATAGAAAACATTTCCTAGAAAATACTTCGGCTAATGTATCGGAAATTGCTTTATAGCTTAGAAGCTTTTTTTTCTTTATTTCTTTGAGTACATTTCACAAACGATTTGTAGCAGTGTTTCCGAGCGTGGGAGGAATGCTCCTCTCTATCCAGTTTGAACCAATTTAACTATAGAAAATAAGGCCATCGATTGGGTTTGTAAACAAGCGTCTACTGTATGTAATTTAGTGTGTGTTTCACCCTCATCCACCACCCCCTTGGCCTTTTTTTTACATCGCTCAATGTACATGTATTTGTACTCAGTATCCCCCATGTTCGACAGTGTTCGTACACAAGGGAAAGACATCCAGTGGAGCACTGGGAGATGAATCAGAGGGCGAGGGTTTTAATATCAAACTCATACACTCAGTGAAACACCACATTAAAGCAAATATCTACATTTTATATCTCGTTCCCGTATATGTGGGATGGTTTAGCATGGGTGGTGCGGGTTTTGTGGGGGTGTGTGCTACCCATGGGGCGTGTTTGTGTTGCAAAATAAATAAATCTCCATAACCTGAGGGGTATTTGTTGGCAAATAATTTCTTTATTCACACCTCCTGAATATATTTCATTACGCACCATCGTACTGAGAGGTGGATAAATTTGCAATCGGCAACTTCATTTAGTGAGCTTTTCCTATATATATATTGCTATCGTTCAAATTGGTGGGAAAGCTCTCACGAAGAGTCCATAACAAGGATGTTGATATTTCAAATGCCCCCAAAGCTCTGCGGGGCATTTGAAGATTGAATTGAATTGCTTGAAAATTTTCTAATTCCATCGTTTGGTGTAAATTGCATTTTTCTCTCTCTCGTGCGCCGGCACTTCATATTTCAATTTATTTAAAGCAAATTGAATTAAATGAAAAAAAAACAAATAAATAAATAAAGTAATAATTCAATAGGAAAAGAAATCATTGGAGCTTTCTCTCATGAGAATTTTCATGAAAAATTGTTTTCTTGAGCATTTTCAATAGAAGCAAAAGAGACTTGCATTCAGTTTAACAATGAAAAACATCTTTTCCTGAATGTATTATTTGTCACATTCACGTGAGAATTTGTCGTTGACTCTCTGCTATGTAGCATCTTTTATTTTAAAAAGGATTCCCAATGGCTTCTGTAGGCCATAATATGTGTGTTAGGTAAGGATAATGGAAGAATATATAAAATTCATGTGTATGGGGGAAGAACGTATATAGATGATCTCCCTGAAGTAGTCATAACTACGACGCTATCAAATGTCCTCACATTTTATTGCACCTGTCAGGCAATACGGTACTGAATTGCAAAAGTTGAAATTGAAAGGGAAAAGGAGACACAAATGTCTCATGTCTCTGCCATCAACAAAACGTGAAAATCACGTAACGAACCACGGGAAATCAAAAGTATATATACGGCTTGTGTGCACGTTTTGTGCTGGAGCAGTAAATTCTCTCTCAAAGGTGAACATCAAATTCGGGGAGAGACCACCAATTTATTGATTTTATTTATCAAGCAAAGGCCATGACCCCGCGTGTCAAGACCTTCCCACTGAGGATTGCATTAAGATTTCATTTGGAAAGAAAAAGTCTATTAAATGCGCTGTGTTGGAAATCAATATAGGTTGGGCTTTGAAAATTAACTTTATATATATACTCAGAAATCATATATATGTACAGTACATATCTAGAGGTACTTTTGAAAGTCGAAGAAAGAAAAAAAGACGTAGATAGTTTAAACAAAGTTTAAATGAAGCAATTCACAGAAAAAGTAATTGAGCTTTAATTTACCCTCTTTGAAAGGAAAATCCTACAAGAGGAAAAAGGCAATAATAACAAGAAAAGTGCCGCATATTACAAATCAAAAAAATCTTATATTTCACAAAACTCTCTTCGTAGAGTCAAATTCCTCTCATGTTGCAAAAAAAAGAAGTAAAGAAAAAGTAAGAAGTGGTTGTATATAAATCCAGCAATATTCCCATTTGCTACTTTTATGCTCAAGTTCAACAACATTGAAAAGCTATTGAGCCCTGCTGACTGCTACACAAACGATTTGCCCCTAAAACCGCAGGTGAATTCCTTTCACAATATTGTCTGCAAAATCTCAAATGGGTGATTTGGATAAATCGAAACACCGCCGTGAACATTGGACTTGTTGGGGGGAGTAACAAAACGAAAAGTTCCACAAAATGCTTTATCGCATTAAAAGCTTGAGAATTTGTAAGTTTAGTTTCTCAACTTCTTGCAAATTGTTTTCATCATTATAAGCATTATGTTTTTGTGGGTTTTACTTGTGCCAGTTGAAGCTTAACTTTCGATATTCAAAACACTTTCACATTATTCCCAAAAAGGAAAATCGATAAGATCTTCATAATATTAGTTAGATTAACTCATGTGCAGTCATATAACTTAAAAGCTTCTTCATACGATTTTGAACTTAATAATATGAGGAAAGGCATTTTATTACTTTAGAAGATAATTCCTTAGAGCTAATCTACATGCTTTAGAACTTGAGTAGAGATGTAATTACATTTCAACATGCCCTGTAATGTATATGATAGTTTGCCATGTAAAATCCTTATATTAGAAAATTACATAGTGAAAAGCTTTTGGATCAAGTTCCGGGGGATAGCATTTAGTATATGCACGCGCTGTGCATACTAATTTAATAAAAATGTTCCTAAATGGCGTGTTTATATTCAACATTCTATGCTAAATTATTATAATTGAAAATTTCCGCTCTCTTGAATGTTTCCTAAAGGCTTAGGGATACTATTTGCACTATAACGAGCTTGCACATAAACGGACGACGCATTGGAGAAAAAAAGAAAGAATAAAAAGCTCTCACGAACATGATTCATCTATATACATTTATCTCACAGAATACATAATTTTGTCACAGAGGGCATACATAAAATGAAAGTCGATATATCCCACTTTCTTTCAAATGCCCATTCATATTCTCTTCTTGCCATCATCTTGTCGGGGAGACCGTATGGGAGAATTTCGATAGAGAAAAAGGAAAAAAAGACATACAATCGAATTGATATTATGGAAATAATGGCATTATGTAATGCTTATTTCGCAAAATTCGTTGTAAATCCTTTCTCATGTTTTTCCTTCCATGAATCCCCCCCTCCTTCACGGCTCTTCCAACAACCATCAATGATTCTCAATAGGACGCAACAGTGGGAAATGCGGGGATTATGTGGTTAGATGGGGACGTTTCCATGAATGAAAGCAAAACTGAGAAAGATATTTCTAGAGACATGAAAACCACTTTGGCGTATCACCGGCAACAATTAGTATGAGGAGTGTGTTGAAAGATATTTTTGGAGAGCCGCTTGAAGAATAGTAAATGGCTTGAATTGCACAATCTCGGGCCGATGTGCCAACAAGTCTGAGAGCTAATTTCACAATTAATTTCATATTGAAATTAAATGGCATTTAGAAATGTTCCACACCTACACAAATATTAGTCTACGTGGACTAATTTTCTTTTGAATTATTTTATCTCCACCCCTCACCCCCCTGCCAAAATTTGGGCCACACCCTCTATTATATACATTTCTGACATTTTCAGATCAAAATCTCCGCCAAAAGGAATTTTTTTTGTACCATTTCATGAGATTCCAAAAAAAAAGCGGAAGAACGAAAGATATCTTGTGGGTGGTGAAGGAATTTTCCATTCTATGAGAAAAGTATACGGTGTAGGTATATACCTTTGGGGTGAAAAAGTGAGCTATCTAACGAGGCATCAGGTGCTTATGGGAGTATATGCATAGGTTTTTATGCAAAAATAAGGGTTTGCCAAGAGAGAGAAAAAATTCCTTGAATATCTACGTTGGGCTTAGATAAATTTGTCCCATATTCCTCTCACACCGGAACTTAAAATACCCTCTAAAATCTATCTTATAGATAAATTCCCTTCAACATATTTTTTTGCATTCAAAACTATTACATAATGTATTTTTAAAGATTTATTCGACATTTTATTATTTTTTTTAAAATTTTATTTCAATTGACTTTCTTTTAACAATTTCTTTTGTTTTCTTTATAGGTACGTATCCTGATGGAAGTTAGATGAACAATTCTTATGATATCTCTTATTATTCTTCTGCAAGATTTAAGGCAAAAATAAAACCATTTAATCTAGAATAATGTTGAATTGGGGTAAGTCAATTCTAACCTTTATTTTCTTTGAAACTTTGTTTTTAACTGAATTTTGTTCCTTTTGAATGCTTTCAATCGATATTGGAACAATTTTTACCTGGAGCATAGTTTAAATTCAGTCCACTCTCTAGTTTTCATTAGATTAGCCATCATGGGTGACATATAGATGAGATTAACAAGTCATGTTCGTAAAGGTGATGGTCATGTGCTTTAAAAGTTAATTGGAATTCCAATTTCACACGTTCTAGGAAATCTTATTGCGGTGATTTTCCCAAAGTTCAAAATAGTTTCTCAATCTTTTATTTATTTGCTAGAGAACTTTCGCCAAATAATTCCTTATGCAATAACCTTCTTGAAATTTAAGTTAAAGTTTGGGAATGAAGTTGAGTTTTGTGTTCAAGTGTTTAATGTTATTTAAGCTTTCTCTTAAAATTCCCATTTATGTACTTCCATTGCACACACGTGACATTCATTGCACAACTCAATCTTGCCAGCACAGGAGCAAAAGGTAGACCAAAAGGGGAGGAATTATCACACCATTTACAACATTAGAGCATGACAAATGACATACGCCATGTAACAAATTGTATAAGCCTTCCCAAAATCTAATTTATACTACACACACCGTGTAGAGAAGGACGAAACATCACTTTTGGAGAAATGCTAAGAGGGCGATGTTACCCTTTCACACAGCGACCATTTTCATCCTTTTCCCAATGACACCCAGAAATGGTAGATAATGGTGACTTGTCCTCCGTGCGCCCATCGTGTGTACCCACTTTCATCACCACCCCCACCCCCCTTCACGGAGACTCACAACCATCCCCCCAAAAATATCTCAATGCTCATGTTCAGGGGTGCTGAAGAGAAAATAGTGCTGAGGAGGATTTTCTCGTCATGGCCAATCCCCAATGAAATCGATTTTATTTTCAATAGCACGTGGGATGGATATTCTTGTCCAATCACTGACATTATCGGATCGAATTTTCTCGGGAACTATGTAATTTTCCCATTAATTATTTGGCGTTCTCATCTAATTAAGATAATTGCCACATTGGCCGTCTACATTGTTGAACGAAATGCTCTGCATCTACATGTTAATTTCACCCACTATCATACATACATAACATACTTTTGTCTACATGTTGGTAGGATTTTTTTCTCTTTCTCTCTTCAAGTTGCATGAGAAAACTCCTAGAAATTTTCTTGAATGAAATTACCAGAAGTTGGGGGCCCCTGAGAGATTTTCCCATTCGTGTACAGAGATCTGAAAATATTGCGTAAAAAAGTTTTGCTGCTTCTCCGAAAGTTTCTTGAATATTATGCTTGCAGTCTTGAGGAGGTTTTAATGCTAAATGATCACACTGAATTGGTATAGGACATTTCAAGGAGCAATTTAATGTACATTTTCACCCCTTCAATTATATGTAATTGCTTCGTGTAACTGCTCATTAAAGTTAAATTTGAATTTGTTGCAAATGAAATCAATATTAATATTGTACGTATACATATTCTTGTAAAAGCTTGATTGATGAAACTTATTGATGAAAATTAATCAATTGAAGGGAATTTTTAAAATTTACATTTCGTTTAAAAATATTCAAAAAGTACCTAATGTTATACTTTTAAATTCACCTTGTAAAAGCTCTCTAAAGTACCTACAACATTTCTGCTTAATATCTTTATAATATTGACAAAACGATACTCTTGCAACTGGCACCTATCCAATCCAAACTTATTCAAGAATCCACATTATATCTCTCTCTCTCGCTTATTTCCTTGGAAGCTTTTCTTTGATAAAAGCATGGTGTACAAAAGCTCAAACCCTATCTGGTTGAGAATATGTAACCCATCCACCGTTGCTGAACAACATCGAAATCATTTATCACCACATAAAATTAATTGAAAATAATGTCTTTCTCACAGTATTTCATGATGGCGCATTATATTTTATCTCTTATCTCAAACCACATAGAATTCTCATCTTGAAAATTCTTTAGGATTTATTGCATTAAACAAAACTTTCTCTGGCTTCTTTTGGTTAAAAAACTTTGTAAATTCTCAAGTTTTGTTTTTGATAGCACATTATGATTATTCTCTATGCAGCTCCTTTTTGATCTACAGTGGTGCTTCACTTACTGTCTTGATTCAAATTTTAATTTTGAGTAAATATTGGATATTTTACGAGATGCTGGAAGTTTCAAAATCTATCTCACCTACGTTTCTTGATAGGCTCAATATTGACGCGAAGGAAAATTTAAAAAAAAAATAAGACGTTATGCAGAGCATAAGATAGCTTTCCAACACCTTTCTTCTTATACGAGTGAATTTTATCTATATAATATATTCCACAGCTAAAAGGCGTATCTACGCGGGTTTATTTGCTCTATAAACGAAAATCGATTACATTTTATCATTGTGTGGAAAATACGCCCTGATGGTATATCCTTTACTAAGTTGTTCAAAGTCTAATCATTTTCAGGAGAATTTCCTTTATGTCGTATAAATCCCCATTGCAATGTATTTTGTGGTTCATGGTGAATATATTATACATCTGTGATTCACTGGGGGAGGGCAGAAAAAGCAATTTGTAAACTTTTACTCACACAGAAGCTTTTTGTTTCTTCACGAAAAACTGTTTGACTTCCTTCAAATGCATCCGCGTATTTTGGCACATAGCCCGCATCCCAAATGTAGGGTTTTTGTCCACATTGTTACCAAAAACGAAGAATTGTTTTATCCTCGAGAGTATTAATTGCACAAGTTACTGCTTACACAGTTTCTCTTTTGTCTCACAACTCAAGTATGTTGACAGTATGACGAGGATGCAAATTAACGTGGAACATTGTATATAATGCCCTTTCTCAAAATCAAACAACTCATGGCTGGAAGAGAAGACCTCTATTGAGTTCATATAAGCACCTATTTGGTACAAATATTTAAATACGTCTCTATTGCCTCCATTGGGTGTAGGAATTGCAAGAACAATGGATGAAATGGTGCACCTCTCGATACTGCTATGAGTGGTTGAGGGCTTATTTTAAGTGGGTGGAAATTTAAACAAGGTATACTGTATACCTTGGTAGAGATAAACTAATACAAACCCAACTTTATCCCTGGGACATGCAAGAGAAATCCATATTTGAGGTTGATTTTCCAAGCAAAACCCTATCTAATCAAGTCTATAAGGTATGGCAATAGGGTTACCATCTCACATTACATTCTGACCCGGACATTTTACTTACCCCTTACCCTTTTATTTTTAAATGTCCGTTAAACTAAAAATTACGTCGATCTCTCGATAGGCAATGATTTTTTTAATTTAATTTTTTTTTTACAAATTTATTTTATTTCTTTTATATTAAAAAAAATTAGGTCGCTTTGACTTAAAAACTTAAGTCTAACTTAAGAAACAAAGCTAAACTGTTTATTATGCTTGGCCTATATTTTTTAAGCCAAATTTTAGTTTCTTTAGGTTAGACTTTTAAGTCGTATTCAGACTCAGTTCAGCCTGATCTTACATTGAAACTATAAAAGCCTGACCTTAAATAAATTAAATCTAGTTTACAACAAAAACTTTGCTTAAAAGTCTTAGGACTGACTTTAAAAAATTTACCTAGTTTGAAAAAACTGTAGTCTAGCTTAAAGAAGTTTATCTTGGTTTTTTGTAAAACTGAGATTTAACGAATACTTTTTCTTTGTTTCATATTTCTTTTAAAAATATTTTGGCACTGCGTCCCATATTAGGAACAGGGCCGGCCACCCTATTATGTTGTTGTTTTCCTTGTGGAGAAGTAGTGGGCGGCTTAGGAGATACTACCACGTGTGGGCCGTTTTACGGATAGGAGTGTATCAGTCTCCTGATCCAACCGGTCAACGTGATCTAATTGCACGTTGGCGGATGGGGTGCGTTTGCCGGGTCCTGTATTCGAACCGGCGACCTTTGGATGCGCACTCAAGCGCTCTATCCACTGCACCCCAGGCCCACTCATATTTCTTTTAGTTTAAAAAAAGCGAAACTTCCTAAATTACAGAGCCAATTTAAATTTCCGATTTTTTATTTTTCTGGTACTGCCGAATATAAAAGAAATACTTGGTGTTGGCCACGAAGTGGAACACCAACTAATAAATAAATAGAAAGGTTCATCCTAGACCCGAAGTCTGAGTGAAACTCCTAGAGATGGTAACCCTAAATAGATAAAAAGATATAACTATAAGGGTACGTTAAAAGGAATTAAATAATTCAGTTTTTCATCTATTTCTGGACACTGTTCTGAGCAAATACTAATACCTGTGCTGTTACCAAAAAAAAGTGGTTGGAAATAAATTTGGGCCTCATCCACAAATCAAACTCTTCTCCCAGATCCTTTTCCAACTGACTGAATTAGAGGAATGATATGGTTGAATTGCTAAAAGGAAAATCGGATATCGTGTCAATTTCATCCCAAAAATATCAACATTTTGGGAGGGAAAATTTCAACTTGGGTGGCGTTGGGACTTAGAATGTGTGTGTGTAGGAATTTCAGCCTATTCCCCAGGCTCGGTGTCTTTTCATTCTCAGCCAGTATATCAATCATGATGATATTTATAGTCCAATTCATATTCAATCCGTGCCTTTATTTATGGTTCACCATTGGAAGAACAATTAAGCAGCCAAAGAGACAGATTTTAGCAATTCGTGTGGCACGCAGTTAAAC
Organism: Lutzomyia longipalpis; assembly: GCF_024334085.1. Classification (NCBI taxonomy): domain Eukaryota; kingdom Metazoa; phylum Arthropoda; class Insecta; order Diptera; family Psychodidae; genus Lutzomyia; species Lutzomyia longipalpis. The sequence continues at coordinate 1,673,754 of NC_074707.1, forward strand.
CACATCTCCTATATATTTCATTTATTTTGTATACATAGTAGCGGCTTTTCTGCAATTTCATCAATTGATTCTCCCAGCGGAAGCTGTATTTAAGTAAATAATGCTGTGTATAAGTCAGTGTGGGTACTGTCACGTTCCAATGTCTTTAATTATTCGCCCCACAACCCATAATCCCGCCAAGAAGGTAAACTCCATGGGTGTTGTACTATATGGCTCCTTGTCTATAAGGAGATTCTCATATAAACGTGGATATGTTCTGTTAAACTTTATATAAATAGATATTGTGTACATATTATGCATATATAGCACAGCATGTGTAAAGGCAAAAGTGTTGGAAATGTAGGTATTACTCTCTGTTTTCCTACACACGCAGAAATGTGTGGATTTTCGCAGAATACGCTGCCACATACATGAAATTACATGAAAACACATCACCTAATGGAACGTTATATTCCGGGGTGATTGTCATAAGGGGGTAAAATATATGTATATGGGGATGGTGTGTGTATACATCGCACAGCATATATGAGGAGGAAACCACTCGCCCCATGTGGATGAGGATGGTACCCAAATGTTTTGGGGGATTGAGATGCTGCTTTGCTGTGACAGTGAAATACTTGCTCCTCACTCGTACGCATCTTAAGGAAAATTGTTGGGATTTTAAACGGAAAACCCCGCAGATGATACCAATACCCATATAATAGGCCCACTCATTTCAAATCTAATCTTTGATAAGGGTATTATTGTATATAGATTTTGGCATTAACTTTCCTCATGTTGCTTCCAAAATTAATATCGTCAGGAATTCATTTGGTAAATTTACTTTGAATGCCATCACAAAGTGGGGGGAATATGGAGATTTTAATTTGAATAACAAAGCTTTCAAATTATCGTCGAGGGCTGTATGTTGTGAGGGATATCATACCACTGTTTATGCTGAATTTTGATTTCAGTTTTTATTTCAAATTCTTAAAAATTACATTTTAAAATCGAAGAGAGGAAAACTTTATAGGTTTCATTTTTGGTTTAGAGTTATGTGAATAATTTTATGCTCAAGAGTTTCTCTTAAATTTTTTATATTAAATTCTAAATACAGAATAAAGGAAATTGGAAAGTAAAAACAAAGCTTGGAAATTTATATCTCTTCAAGTTTTTTTTTTCCATTTATGCGGTGCGTGCTATATCACTTCTTGGCATCATAATTAAATACAGAAAGATAGGTGAAATGTGAAAAAAAAATGAGGGATTTCACTTGAAAATTTTACATTTTTAGCACTCTTCCTTTTTTTTATTTACAACTTACAATTCCATCGTTTTTCCACATTCCCTTTTTCCCCTCAGGGTGTCGTTTTACACGCGAAAAGCGCCCTTTAGGAGGCAGGTGTCTTGAGCAAAGTTGTTCCTTTTCCAGCAATCCAACTGTACACTTTTCGCAGTATACACAAGAGCATAAAATATATATTTGCATATTATAATTCGTGAAAAAGGTGCTGAGAATTTTGCTATAGGTGCCTTTTTTGTCGGGGCAATCAATTGGCATGATTGATGTTTTCACAGAGAGAAGGCAAAAAAAAATATAAGAAGTTTAAATATTAAATTATCAAAAAGGTGGAAAAGCAGAAGAACAGGAAGTGACACTGAGAAAATCTTCGTAAATATATTTTTACTGTTTTTTCCTACAATTATCTACCTTATTGCGCTAAATAATATTTCAATATTTACTTTTAAAAATTTAATTCTTAAAACAAACTTTTTATGAACTTTGGTTGTACTTGTTTAATTTAAAGAAAAGTTAAGTAAAGTTTGAGGGTTTAACACATTTGGTGAGAAGACTGATTAAAATTTAATTCAAAGCTCAAGATGTTCAATGTAAAAAAAAGTCCAGTATCCCTTTTTACCCGAATTGCGTAGCTGAAAAGAGAAGAATTTCGGGGTTTCAAGATATCACCACACTGACTGAGCCAAGTGGGACTCTCAGTCAAAAAAAAAGAAGGAATGTCTTGGAAAATTAAACTGAAAATCCCACTGGATGGCATTGAATATTTATTTGACTAAATTTATAAACTTGCCTTTTGCGGGTGGAATTATTTAGTACGTTATAACTCACAGCATCAGGAACATATAAACACTCACCTCAAAAAGTTTTCGGGCAAGGCTAAAATGGGATATTTTTGAAGGCAAATTTCAAGGGGCTATATCTCCGGCTGTGCTCAACTGATTTTCAAAAAATCGTCAGTTTTGGAAAGGTACATTTCTTACCTTTCTATAACTGGTAAATTTTTGAAAATCGGTTAACCCGTTATTTCTTGGCAGTCATGTAAGACTTGGCAGAAGTATTTTTTTTTACAATTTCACAAATTTTCACTTTGACCTTTTGCATCTCGGTGGCTAGTGTACCGATTTCGAAGAATAAAGTATCGTTGGAAACGTAATTTAACTCGCTTTCTAAATGTGGTAAATTTTTGAAAATCGGTTGACCACAGCCGGAGATATAGCCACTTGAAATTTGCCTTCAACAGTACCCCGTTTTTGCTTTCCCGGAAACTTTTTGAGGGTAGTGTATATAACACAAAATATATTGTAGGTAGATATATGTATATGTAGGTATGTATGTACGAATGTATTGTAAAATGTAGTAATTGTGGTTTTTCACTCTGTCCTGTCACATGACCTTCCCACACATAGAGTACATAGGTGAAAAATAATACTAAAATCGTACAATGTGCGAATGAGTAGTACACACACACGTTGGAGTGGGGGAGAATACAGTGTGCGGTATCCCATCGATATAATACCGTGTGGTTAATGCCAAAAAGCTTTGGGGGAAAAGTGCAGAGAAATGTCTGTTGAGCAATGCACCGAGAAATGGGAGAAAGAGCTTTTAAGTTGTATCGATTTGTTGAACGAGGCTGTTCCATTTTGTGTGATGCTCCTTCTCTGTATTGACTTTCAAGGCTCCCGCACTGTACAGGAAGATTTGTACATAATGTAAAATATGTGGATTTTATCTGCTACACACATATAAATTGTCTGATGGTCTCTCTCTCATCTATGTTGCCGCATGGTGCGGAGGAATTTTCCAAGGCGGGCGGTCTGAAATGCAACAAAGCATTGCTTCATGCATGGCCCCAATCTGTGTTACCGAATGGCAAAATTACAACACACATCATCATCATCGTATAACAACACACATTGCAAACCATACCCCCCATGTGGAAGCCCAAGAATTTTCGGGATGGAAAATAATGATGAGTGCAATTTTGAAGGAATACGGTATGCAGAATTTCGCATATATGGTGCAATCATAAGTAGTAAGCAAAAGCTACTGCAAAATTTTAGCTGGAAATTCAGTAATTGCATGCACAAAAATATCATTTTAATTATTAATACGATATTCTTGTGGCGTTTTCCATTTCAACTGTTCCCCAACATAAAATGACACACAGTACGTTGATTTTTCCAACAAACCGAAAAATCGTGCCAAAAAGCGATAAGTTTTTGCACAAGATAGTGAAAACCATGAGATCGAAAAAGAATAGTTTCCAGACAGACAACAAATTCCTTTCCATATCTTTTATTACACCACGACCTCTCACGAAAGTCAATATAAGAAAGTTTTTGTGCTTTTCCCTCCCCAAATGTGTCGTGACGAAAATGTTGTTATATAGCACACTGTTGGCAAAATGCACTTTAACCAATTACCGAGAACTATGAGAGCAATGAAAGAAAAAATAATGAGAAAGACAGAGACAAAATAAAATTAAAGAATTTAGGAATTAAATCCGAAAGAAAATTCTCGAGATATCCAACTTAATTAGAAGTTCGTGGGAAAATAAAAAGACAAAGAAAATAGAAGCCAAAAGAATTTTAATAATAGTGGAAAATGCAAGGAAAAATGTCGACCAAATATTTTATAGTAAAATATTTATCTAATTTTATTCGTAAAATGATTTTGTTTTGAATATATCCCAACATTCCTGAATTCTACTTTCCAGCAAAATATATCAGTGGAAAAGTTTGTTTAAAGGTCAGTGTGGGTGTATATAAATGTTCGTTTTTTTTTAAGTCTCAAATAGTGCAGATGCTTGCCAATCGGATATTATTTCATGTGAATTTCCACATTCCCTGATATTTTTTTGGAAAAAAGCGCCTATCTGACTGAATTCTTTATTAAAAACTCTCTCACAATTTTATTCATTTAATTGAAAATTAATTTTTCCGAAAATTATTGCGAGAGAATGAAAATTTGATTTTTATTTTAATTTCCATTGAAATGCTACATGTATGGCTTATGGAAAAGATTTCTTTGGAACTCTGAAAGATTTCTTTTAACGTTCTTTTTTTGTTGGTCAGCAATAAAGAACAAAATTGTGGGGATTTTTAATTCAATTTCCCAACTTTGAGTGCCGAAGAAAATTCACTTTGTTACAAGTTTCCCGCGGGGGCTGGGGTATTTTGGGGGTATGGGCGAGCTATAATTGAGGAAGAGCATCAAATGCCGTAAGGAAATACGATGAAATTCACAGGAGAAAGGGGTGTCTTTACCATAATTATACCCGGATGAAAATTGTTTTGTATGATTTAATGGGGAAATTATATGTAAAAGCACAATCTCCTTGAGGCAGCTGTGAAGAAGAAACCCTAGTGCTGAGTACATATTTGGATTTTGATTTCACGTGGAGATCTCCTTCAGCGACTAGTTGCACGAAAATTCCCATATTCTCCCCGAGAATCCATGGCACATTCAAAGCTACTCTCAAATCCTTTTATCGAATTATGTATGTACATATTATTCCATTACCGCTATGTACGATGCAATGTGGGATATGTTATATAATTGTCTTTTAGTATTAAAAGATAAGGGTGGAAAATTAATTATTATTCAATATTATACGGCATTAGGGTGGGAAAAGCGTAATGTCTTTCATAGGATTTTATCATAATTTTCTCAACTGATAATGTCAATTATTCCTATCTACGGGCTATATACGAATTTCCACTCACGTTAAGCTAGCTTGAAAGTTTGGACATTCACATGAAAACTTTTCTCGTTACTGGAACACACCTTCCACCAAGTGCAATCCACTTCTCAAACATTAGACCCATGTATGTATACCTACCTACCGGGGGAGAATATGTGAGTTAAAAGAGACCATGTGCACTTAATTTAGGGGATACTCATGAAGAATTTACACCTCAATACAACGAGCACGAGTAATTAAGGAAGATTATTCTCAGTGCTTTACCCCATAATGTATACACAGTAATGTTAAACATTGTCCTTTATGAAATGAACCGAGAGCGGAAGTTGCCGAATAAATGTGCAAGAGTGCTTTCAAAATTACATTAAGAATATTAGGAGGAGAAAAAATAATTATTTTGATACATAGGGTGTTTATCTGCCGAATATTTCGATATATTTAATCGAATCATCCAAATCTTGCAGAATAATCCGAATCTCGACGAATAATCTGAATTTTCTTGTCGAATAGTTCGAATTTTGAGAAAAATCTGAATTTTGACGGGTTCTTCGCTCCGAGCGGGGTCGAAAGCTCTGGGAAGATACTGAGTTTCCTTGGGTAAGGATTTTCCACTGCCGACGAAGAACCCAGAATTTAAAAATCATTGATAAAACGTCGGAAAAACAACATTGTTTATCAACGAATACTCGGATTTTTTTGTATAATCCGAATTTACTTGACGAGAATCTTAAAAAATAATCTAAATTTCGACGAATAATGTAAATCTCAACGAATACTTTGAATTTTAGCGAATAATCCGAATCTATTTGACGAATAATCCGAATCTATTTGACGAATAATCCGAATCCCATTAATCTGAATTTTGAAAAACAATCTGAATTTTGACGAATAATGTAAATCTCAACGAATACTTTGAATTTTACCAAATAATTCGAATTTAATTGACAAATAATTCGAATATTAACGAATAATGCGAATCTTGGCGAATAATCCGAATCTACAGATATTTACCTTTTGTTTTGGTATTAATTTCGGTCACAAAATAAGCCTTCATCAGGCGCTGTCAAAGATTGAAATTATTTAACAATTTTAAAGTTTAATTTCCCAGTATTTTCCACTGAAATGAATATGAGCTTTTCATGTGAAAATAACCGTTTTCGTTACTCTGAGTACACTTTTGCACATCAGTGCAGGGAAAAGTGGGTGAAGTAATAAAAAGAATCTTTTTTTTTACTTAAGCCCCGCGCCATTCAAAACCAGTTAATTCTAAATGTGAAAAATTACACAAATGACGGCGTAATTAATCTCAAGTGCCTTGATTAATGGAGCCAAATGGAGACTTTCATTTTTTTTCTCTTTCTCTCTGGCCCTGTAGGACCATTTTTGTGTACACCGAGATCCTCTAATTAATTCCTTCCAGTGACAGAAATTCCATAAACTATAATTTTTTCTTGTGCAAGTGTTTTTCCCGTAATTTACATTTTTTTTTTGGGGAAATCTCCATTAAGAATAGGTTTATTGTAGAGAGACTTGCGCGCCTCATGGTTTTGTGTGCCCTTTTTGATTTCACCAACATAAAATATTGCCATAAACAACAGTTTCGTGTTAGAATTTAATAACAGCGCGTGTTTTGAGGTGTGCGCAGGAAGACTTTATAGTGCGCGATGTGAGTTTCGTCTCTCCTCATGGAATGTGAATGTTGTAAAAAAAGAGAAAATAACACCTGTTGGGATTTTGCTGACTTCATTCTTTAAAATTAGATATTTTTTATATGTATCTGTAGGGATCACAGTTCGTATAACAAGAGTTATGGGAAATGGAATTGAAACTGTGTGTGTGTGGAAAATTTCCCAAGTCAACAATGGAGAGGATATCCTTATGAGATCTTTCTCTTGAGACACCCTCATTCAACCGCTCATTTCCGTCCATATAGAATACCTAGCATATGGAATTTTTCAAGGAAAACCCGCATATATGGGGATATCATGCGAGGATTTTGCTTTACTAATGCTAAATTACTCTATTTACGAATAATTCTACGCGTGGGATTTGTGGTAAAATATTCCTTGTTTACTCAATTTTGGGACTTTATATACCATTCTTGTTTGTTAAATATGATAAGAATATTACCTGAATGCCGAAGAAAATGAGAAATTTTGACCTTATTCAGTGACCTCATTCCTTAATTTGAGATCTCTAAGTAAACCCTAATAGAGAGCAATAATTTTATGAAAAGAAAATAAGAAATTGTTCGAAATTTAATTTCCTGTTTCCCTGAAAACTAAAATGGAAACTTCTCACCCAACTTATTATATTATTTATCTCACAGTTTAACTTTGACAGAATGGATAACTTTAAATCAATTATAAGTGGCATAAAAGCTCAAACATTGCATACATGCACACTTCAAGTCGATTAATTTGGAAAGCTTTTACCAAAGTTTCCTTGTTTTCCCCTTTAAATTTTAAAATGACTATAAAGTCGTCTGAGAGAGCTTTTTATATGTTAGTTTTGTTCTTTTCAACAATATTATTTTGAGAGTCCATAGTAGATATACACCCAAAGAGCACGGCGGTTCCCGGCCGTATTCCATTTCGGCCAAAATGTATTCCGCGCGGGATTCCCGCTCAGGCACCGTATGGTGCACCATATATGATGGTATTGGGAAAAATTTGGTACCCAAAATCGGGTCGTGGCTCCATAGCAGGTAAAATTTTACGCCTAAATTAGGGAATACCATAGGGATATCCGTATGGTGTCTGGAAACAGCCTCTGCCACGACTAAAAAAACTCCTACATGTAGGCAAAATTTTTGACATTTTTTTTCTCTTTCCCTCTCACTTATCTTTCTTTCTCTCAAACACATTATTTTCTCTACCTAATGCTCTCCTTTTACAATAGTGTTCCCTTTTCTATTTTGCCTCACCGGGAGGCAAATGGCCAAATTTCATGGAGATGTACTTTGGCAAAAATACCTCGTCTTGGCAATAATATTCACAAAGAAAAATTCACGCGTTTTCACGCGTGAAAAACATATGCGAGATTGATTTTCAGATAGGATATAGATTAGAAGAGTCATAAATGACCTTCTCATTTCATAAAAATTAATATTTCTTTGAAAAATTAGACAATTAAAAAAATTAAAATTATACCCACATCATTATGCTTATTTAATACAACATTGCATTATGTTTCTTATGCTAGAAACATTATTAAAATGGAATAAATCGCTTTAGTTTTCAATAAATAAACTTTTATAAAATATCCATGCCACGTGTAGCTGAAAATACCCTCAAAAAGCCAACCATTCGTCGAATACATGAAAAAGCTTTGCATTTCAGTACAATTTTCTTCAGCACATAAGAGCATTTTTTATGTTGCTGACGCATTTGCTCTAAGAAATCATTGGGAAACACATCTTGTATTCAGCATTAAAAATGATAATTGAAAAAAAAATCAGAATTAATAAAAATCTACCTGAAATTGGGAGGTCTTTTCTTTGGGCTGCATTATTGTTCCCTCAGAAGAAAAATATGCTAATGCTAATTGCTAATTCTTCGAAAAGTCCAAAAAGTATCTCTCATATTGTAAAAGGATTACATGTTTTAAAATTTTTTCAATGGAATTCTAAGAACAATCAGGTAGATATCTAGTTTTTATTACAGGACCCATTTGCTAACTAAATCTTATGCAGGTAAAAATAATTAAAAAAAATATTTGTACCTAATATTAGGAAACTTTATAATTATTCAAATCAAATGATTATATTAAATTCATTAAATTAATAATGACATTTTTGCGAAATGCGATAGTGTTTTTATGTTGGTATTAAAAGAATAGTTTTTATATTTCATTTAAACTAATAATTCTTTATTATATTATTTGGGTGGCTTTTTAGTTAAATTTTGAATCATGTTTTCTAAAAATAGGGTGGTCATACCCAAAAAATGACAGAATCACATAAACAATCCTTCCAAAATTATTTAATTTCAAGAAAATCCTAATAAATAGCGATTTTGGTACCAAAAAGAGCATAAAATTATGTTCAATGATACTCAATTTAATCCTTAAAATATGTTTCAATGATTTCTTTTGTCTATCTTTTGCGAAAAATTGTAATTTATCAAAGATTTCGGATTGTTTACAGTCCGTAGCTTGTCCGGAGAACATCTTCCCGGATACATCCAAAAATAGGTTAAGATAAAAAAATTATTTTAAAACACATCATAAATTCATAATTTGATTAAATTTTAACATAAATTTAGAAAACTATCAATAAAATATTAATTATGGATTAATACTCTGAAAATGATTTGAATATTTTATGATTATTATAAAACCACGTGTTCTGATATTTTAAAACCAAAATTCACGCGTGCCACGCCTGTATTTTGGAACCAACGTTGAGCCGTAATCTCTAAATTTTTTGGATCCAAAATTCACGCGTAGCCACGACTCTGTGTTGGCACCAAAATTGAGGCATAAACTCCGATTTTTGTTGGACCCAAAATTCACGCGTAGCCACGACTCTGTGTTGGCACCAAAATTTAGGCGTAAACTCCGATTTTTGTTGGAACCAAAATTCACGCGTAGCCACGACTCTGTGTTGGCACCAAAATTGAGGCGTGGAGCAGACTGATCACGACTGATTTTGTTAATTTTAGATAATTTACAATTATTTTAATCTGAATACATCTGATCCATCATATATTAACTAAAACTAATCAAAAAAAATTGCCAAATATTTTTAATTCTTCAAAATATTAGAAATTGTACTTCAGTCGTGGCACACTCCGTGAGTTGACACCATATGGATAGGTGTATGGTTATCCAAAATGGCTAGAGTCGCCGGCGTGCTCCTTGGGCATATATACAGAGCAACTGGATAAAATAGTTAGACGCGTAAAATATTGTCTTTCAGCTGTCTCCCACGGCTGCAGGAGATTGTTCATAACAATAGAATAAAATGCTCGTGAGGGGGTGGGTAACAAAAAGAAGCTTTTGCGCTTAATTTTGTTTATGACATCTCTCCCCGAAGGATGAATGCAGAACAATGTGACATCTCATGAATTGTTTTGATGCTTAGAATTACTCAACCTTCATCACTCCCGGAGCCAGTGAGATCCGGTTGTGCAGCGCGCTATACGTCCTGCGAGACCGAAAAAGGAATCAGTGTCACACGAGGGAGTAAGAGCATGCGGAGGAGTTGTCTGTCGTCTTATAGAAAATTTACATACATATCTGCTCAAGAGATGAGACATTTTGGAGGAAATGAACTTCCACCTTTGTGTCGTCAGACAATTTCATGTGCGCGGCGAGGATAGAAAGAAAATGGGAATGAGACAACTTAATTGATAATTCAGAGACATTCACTGCTCCAACCCTTCAGCACGAATAACACTTGCACTTTCTCATACAACACAGAGCGCTCCTCATTATCCATCAACCAGAGATTCCCAGTTTGGACGTGACGAAATGGGAGCACCAGAGAGTGGCTATTTCCATTTCAACTAATTGCTGGAAAATGCAAATTTGCCAGATGGGGAGTACATAAGGAATTGGAATATTCATTGTGAATTGCGATTCGGTACTCACTAATTGTTTCTTCTTAAAAATTATGTAAATAATTATTTTTTCCTCGTTTTAGACTCTTTTTTTTTTCTTTAAAGTAATTTTAGTTATGAATTGGATTCCCTTATAGAGGATATTTCTATTATGTTTACTTACAATAAAAGTCTCTTTTATTTTTATTATACAAGAGATTATCCTTGAGATCCCTTTCTCTTTGTCTCCATAAACTTGTGTACATGTTCATCAAAGAATACAAACTTCTCATGTCTTCTCGGTGGAAGAGACAAATTGCTCTGTGCTATATATGCTGTGTGTTCAAGACAAACGATATCCCGGCTTTTCTCTCGTCGCCATGAAGACAAAAAAAATGCTATAAATATAAACTTCCAATGAAATATCGAATTTTTATCAAGCTTAAAAATTAATTGGTAAGAGAGATTTAGCAATAAAAACAGCTTTAACAAATTGAAAGTATCACAAAAGCATTCTCCATGATGTGGGAAAGCTTTACATTCTTGTTTGAAATTCCTCTGACATACCTACATACATATGTATGTATATATCTCTCTCAATATCCTATTGATTTAATAGTAGAAATGATATCATGTTGTATGACGAAAAAAAATCTATGCTATGGATATTAGAATCTCTATAGCTCAATTCCATAGATTCCATATAGACAATACACATTTATATGCTTCAGTTCATATTTTTTGTGAGAATACTCAAATCGACTTTCAACTCACAGCGTTTGACATGATTTGAATATTATCAATCGTAACTCATGCTTTCTTGTGCAGGGCTATATTTATTTTTCCATCCCTGGTTTTTTTTTCTATTTTATTCCATTTCTCATTCACGTTTTCACCAATGTGTTACCCATTGATTCATCCGGGTGCTTTTCCTATATACTGCCAGGGCGGTGAGAGCTCTTTGAAATTTACGACATCCATGGAGGAAACTTCTCAGGCGGGATGTGGTGGGTGGCATAGAGCGATGAGATGGGAATGAGAAAAAAGAGACCTATTGGGGATTTTCAGGGATACATTTTTATTCCAGGCACTGGTGATAGATTTTCTCCATATAATGCAAAGATGGGGCGTGGTGGGTAAGAAAGAAAGAGAGAAAGAAAGGGGTTTGATGGGTTATTTGATTGCGGATAAGCCGTTGGGGGGGGGGGACTGAGAAAGTTTGAGAATTTTCATATTTTTCAATTTATTTCAAATTAATACAAAATCCCACTGTCGGCTTGAAATGTGAGAAAAGAAGTGCGATGGTTTTTAAAACCACTTAACGTTGATGGCATTAAAATTCAATTCATCATGAGACGCTTTCCACGTCATTTAGCGAAAGAGAAAGTTCAATTCTCAACTTGATTAAACATATCAAATTTAATCCGAATCTCCCTCCGGGGGAGTGGCTCCTCCTCAATCATTTTAGCTCCCTCGTGGGTTTTAATCGCACAAAGATTCAATGATGGTGACGCGGCGTCTTAGTTCTGCAATTTGCAAATTTCAAGTGATGAATCCCCGGCAAACTCTCCCGCAACAAAAACCATCCCCGCATGGAAAATTCACAGAAAATACAACCCTCCCGCGTTGCTATGGGGGTTATTTTGAATTATTATTTGCCAATGTGCAAATAATTTTGATCCTCCCACACCTCATGTAATCATGAGAGATTTTAAATTATATACAATGTAACCTATATATAATGTAATAGCAAAAATATTAAATGGTTTCAACGCCTGCAAAACCCCAGATATCAAATCAATCAATTTAATTTGGAGCCTTCCGCACCCGAAATAGTAAATCTCATTCATTGTTTAGCATGAAATAGTGGCCTTAATATACACCACACTATTCACCACTAAACTAACATATATAGATCCCAAAATGCGATGGAGAGGATAAAATGTGATTTAGAGTTTGTTTTGATGTTAGTATACTCGTGAAACCCATTGAGTTCATTGTTATAGTCAAATTATTCTCTGTTTAACTTTATTTTATAGCTCATGTACATTCCCAGTTGGCACAAAAGGTCATTATAAAGTCTAATGTGCCGAAAATGATCGTTAGAATAACGTTGATAATTCATCAAAAATAAGTCATTTTACGTGATAATGGGGAATAAAAAAGACCCACGTTGAAAGTCAGTACACCGTCAGAATAACGTTATTGGAAGAAATTTCTGACCTTTTTCTTACGTTCTACTGACCTTTAAAATTTGAGACCAAAAGGGGAAATTTTTGACATGGCATCCCAAAAAAAATTTCCCAAACATATTTCTCTCTCTAGCATACATGGTAGCATAGGATAATGGTGTCTTCTCTATTTCCCTACCAATATACCATATTTATGGTATTTTACAAGGAATATTTATAATTTTTTTTCGAAATTTTCTATATCTCAAATTTATATGCCGAAATACTTTACCGTCACAAATAAATCAAAAAGAACCTAAAATGGACTTATTATTAAAAATTAATTATTTTTTATAAAAAGTTTTGGAATATTTCTGATGATGTAAAATAGACTCTGTCTTTACTACTCATTTAAAATGTCTTAGACATCCTTCCTATTGCTTAAAATGCTGACCCGGCTTGATTCAAAGGCAATTAAATATCCTGAATTTCGCTATAAAAATTATTGATACTCCCGGACACTTAAATCTACGCCATATCTCGTAGCTTAAAAATTTTTGTCACATATATTGTATTTGGCCGAAACGTTAAAATGAACAGATAAATGATATATAATGTAGAGGAAAAAGAGCTTTTTTTTAAATAAATTTTATTATATTTTTGAATAGATTTCGTATATTATCGAATCAAATCAAAAATCAAAGTGTGTGCATCAGTAAATTATTTTATGTAAAACGAAAACATATTAAGTGCGATCAAATTAAATATTATTTAATCTTCAAGGAAAACAAATATTTACCTAAACCCTTTTTCTCAGAAGTATTTCTTTAAAAGTATGTACCCAAAATGAAAACTAAGTCTAATACATTTTGTCTTATACGGATTATGACCTGCAAGCCTGCAATAAACATTTAAGAGATAAGGAGAGCAACCCTTGTAAACTGCAAAGCAAGGGCAATTAAATTGCCTACCTGGGAATAACTTAGGGTTTTTAAGGACCTTAAATATTTATTTTGAAAAGAAAAATGTGATATTTGGCAATAAAAGTTTATGCAATACATATTATATGTACGTTAATGTATTTTTTTCTCTTATTCTGGAAAAAACTTGAAATAAACTGTAGGAAAATATTGCAAGAAATTGATAAAAATCATTTCAATTAAATGATCTATTTTGATCTTTTTTATTGAAAAAAAGACTGATTAATTAATCTTAATTTTGTGCTCGCGATAGGTTTACATGTGAATCTTAAGAAATTCTATGCGGATTTCCTTACGTTCGGATGTCCCTTTTTGAACGCTCTTTTTCCCTTAGTGAATTTCAGAGAAGGTCTTCCAAGACACCTACGCACAATTTTGGTCATCCGTATAAGCATTCTTCCCTATTGTTATATGACATGCGCGAAATACTAAAATTGTGGCAATAAATGACGTATTTCTTAATGAACAAGACCTGGCGCACCCTCATTATGATCTCCTTTAACGATTTCATTGATCATTTTGCTCATTTTTATTGATTTATTCGAGAAAATCGTGAAAAACCTAAACCAAAACAAACGCCTGTCAAAGGTCAAAAGAAGAGTGCAGAAATACAAAAAAGAAATATCCCACGCAGTCTTTCTCTTTCTGTCTCTCCCTCAACACCAAAGGTTGGTGGAGGGTAAGTATACTTACGGTATTCTGACGTTGAGATTTCGGCAGGAATTTTAGCCAAAGTTGATGGAGGGTCAGAAATTTTGTGCTTTCTTACGGTATACTGACGTTGTTAAGGAAGAAATTGAAAGTATATTTTTATATAATAAATGAGATTCTTCTGCTCAAAATAGCTTCTAAAACTATTTGCTCTCTTTTAAACAATCATTTTAATGCATTTATATGCCATTTTAATTAGTTTTTGATGATAGAAAAAATGATTGATTTTTCATCTTACTGACCTTTAATGACTTATTTCTGACGATATTCCAACGTTTACACAAAAAATTGAATTTATGCGAAAAAAATGAAGTAAATAAAGCAAAAACGTCTTTTAATAGCTTTTTGATCATCTACAAATAGATTTGTAATGTTTTAATGACTAAAACTTTGATTTCTGCAAAATGACTAAAAATGCCTCAATTTTTACTGACTTTACTTACCAAATAATAACGTTATTCTGACGTTAGAATTTAGTAAGCTAATGACGAAATTCTGACCATTTTTTACGATAATCTAACGTTATTATAACGTTAATAAATAGTAAGTAAAGTCAAAGTTATTATGTGTTAGCTGGGTTGTAATGAATTATGAATTACTGCCCCCACTGAATGTGTTCCATTAAATTCCTCAATTGCCAATTAATTTATTTATTTTAATTTAATTTTAAATTGTTTTTTTTTTCGTTGGCTTGGTTTGTGATTTTTCACCAAAAATGTATTGATTGAATTGCGGTTGATGGAAAAATTGTTGATTGAAGCATTTTTTTTCTTTAAATAAAATATTTAATTGATTTTAAAGTTTTATGGAATTGCAGGAGACATATTTTCTATTTAGAGAAAAGTATATAGGAATTTTCTTAACCACAATAGGATTCTTATGGGGAATTAATTTTTTGCCTTAGATTCTATTTTCCTCCTCTAAAGAGCTTTTCTAAGAAAATATCTTCGGAATCGCCCATTCTTGCCATTCAATGAATGTGGGGCTTCTATTGTATTATTTTCTATATAGAATTTACTTTGAGTTCCACCGACTTAAGGTTTTTCTCGGAAAGGGGATGAAATGAGTGAATTCCAATGTGTTGATTTCACAAACTCTGTCATTTTCAGGGAAAATTTAAAGAGGCTTTGATGTTGTGACCTACATAAGGTGTAATCTCTCTAATAAATACATTACCTATGTATATAGCATAGGGTTGAGCGTGTTTTAGTGGTTTCAATCTAACGTTACTGGTGTGGGACTTATGAATATTTAGAAGGACCAACTTTATTCTCATTCCTCTCTTGACGATAGTGCTTCTTCGGCAACGCACTCCAGCGTCGAAAACCGAAAGTCATCTATTTTAGTGCCATAGATATACTCAAAGTTGAGTGTTGGAGAAAACTTTTTCGCAAGCCCCTAAAATGTGTCACACTTTCCACGCATTTCCATACGCTCACGTAAATCTCTCAAACTTGTATATAATATTGAATGCAATTAGGGAAGAACCGAGGAGGAACTTTATAATATGAGAAGTCAAAGTTTTCACAACTCCTCTTTATCAGCTTTCTTGTAAATTGTTAATTCTATATGTGAAACATGTGCTATATACTTTTCTCTAAATTGTGATCTCAATTTTATACCCAACAAGCAATATCTTATGTGGAAATTTGAAGAATTCTAACAAAGTGAAGATTTTCTCAAAAAAATTTTTTTCAAGCCGCTCTCTTTTCGTTTTTTTTTGCGTTTCTGCACTAATGATCTTAATCTTGTTTATAATATTGCTTTTGTAAAA
Organism: Lutzomyia longipalpis; assembly: GCF_024334085.1. Lineage (NCBI taxonomy): Eukaryota > Metazoa > Arthropoda > Insecta > Diptera > Psychodidae > Lutzomyia > Lutzomyia longipalpis. The sequence continues at coordinate 1,689,915 of NC_074707.1, forward strand.
AAAAAAAACACGATGATGATCAACAACGAATGAAGGCGTAACATTGTGAATTCTTGGAATTCTCTCAGTAATTAATCTCTTCAGGCTTAGAGGTGCAAATTGACAAGGTGTCTATTGCGTGTTAATTGCAATTAAAATTAACATTCTCTCTTCAAAATTCTTCTACCTTGAACATTTAATTAATTTTCGATTGGGTTTGCTCGAAATTTTTCCAAACAAAAACACATAGATTGAAAAATAAATATATGTATCTATTTTTAATAAACTGAACTAGTTTGATTTTGTTTTTAATAGGAATTCACTATATTTTGTTTATTTTACGTATTATATTTCAATTCAATTGATCAATGATTCAATTTGAATCATATGGTTCGCCAAATGTTTTAATTGGAATGCTATCATTGTGATTTTATTAGGTAATTAAAAATTATATAATATACATACATAGGTATGTACATATATTGCAAAAGCTTTGAGCTTTTTTTATAATTTTATTTGATGACGTTTTTGTTCCAGTTTTGACCTTTTAATGAAAATTAATTTATAAAAAACGATAAATTAAGGACAATTTTAGAGATTGATGAAAGCTTTGTCCTTAATAAAATTGTAAGCATAAATTGATATTTTTTTTAATTCAATTCATCCATGAAAAAAAAACATCGTATACGTTCAACATTTTTATCTCAAACTGTCCATTCGTTGTACATCATCCAATATATTGGGGGAGCTTAATATAATTTTTGGAAAAACAGCGCTAAAATGACAAAAAGGCCGATAAATTATCGCATGCACTTCACATATAGCTGCCTATATAATAGACTTTATAATTAGTTTTTTTTTTCGGGGGTATATTAACCATGAAATTCCCAACATATTGATGAAATATTCACAGCATTGGATGCCAAGTTAGTAAAAAGTGGGTTAATGTAGAATATGGAGAGCATAAAAAACATTTTTTATATCCAAAGATTGACACTTTTTTTTTGTAAACTCAATTATCGATTCACATTAATCGCAACATTGGGTGGAAAATATAAAAGAAAATGAGACTGTATGAGAATCTCATCATATAGATTTTTTTTGTTCAATATATTATGGTCATAATATTTTCAATCAACAACCAATATAATCCGTAACACTATCAGAGAGTCATAAAAGTGTCAGAAAATTGAAGCAGAAATGATTGAATTATCTACTCTCGAGCATTGTGAGATAATTTCTCCCTCCATTGCACTGGGGAGTATCCATTTATACATGGTAAATAATAGTTTATTCTTCTATTATAAATATACAAAATAAACTCTTTGTACCACCTCAATTGCCCTGTAGCAAATTTTTATTCATAAATATTTACACAATTTGAGCAATCTTCCGCTCTGGTGCTGTACACAGCTTCAACATAACGCACGTTGAGGTAACTTACGGCTATGTGATTAACATTTTTAAAGTTGACTTTATAAGAGGAAGAAGCACCGCACCCGTAAAACGCCCTGCAAAAGCTCATTAACGTCTTGTGATCTATTTAATGTTACCTTTTTTTTTTCTTTCAACGTTCCATCGAGAAGCTCTAAACCACAGGAATTTCATCATACATTTTAAATTAAACTTCTTCATTATACACACAGCAGATGATTTCGCGCACAGGATCAGCTCAAGATCACAAAATTTTGTACACGTGCCAGAAATTCGAGCAATGCTCTATGGATCATAAATTGAATGGAACATTATGGATTTTATATGTTTTGTAGTTTGTATGCAGAATGTGGTTATGCAATTTTGTTTAAAATTAATTCCTATTTTAATATTTACGCGGCAAATTCTCACTGTGGGGGTGGTGCCAAATTGATCAGTTTTTTGAGGTTTTTGGCTAATAAATCTAACAGATGAGGTTTTTTTTTAAACTAAATTCATTTGACGCTTGATTTGACACCTATCGACACCCATCACGGTACAGTAGTTTGCTGAAAAAAAGGCGTCATAATTCACAAGAAATTCTTCCTCGTTGTGAACAATTTTTGGGACATTATTATAAAGCTCTGAAATGAGCTTTTTTTTGATATTTTTTTTAAACAAAAAAGTGTGAGATAGAACTTTTCAAGAGGTGTTTATCTGGCGAATATTTGAAGTATTTTAGCAAATCGTACGAATCAGGACGAATAATCAAACTGGTGACAAATAGTCTGAATCTTGACAAAGACTTCGAATCATATTGAAGAAAAATCCGAATTTTAACAAATAGTCTGAATCTTCTTAACAAATAAACCGAATCTGTACAAATAATTAATTCGATTCTTGATGAAAAATTTGAAAATTTTCGTTCTGATAAAAACCCCTTGGAATTTTTACTGTAAAGACTTTGCTGTAGCTAAGAAAAGTCGAAAAGGTATCACCTTTACCTGCAAAAATTTGTTTAAATTGCTAAATTTATTACACCCCTGATTTATATTCCTATTTCAATCAATCTTCTTTAACAGCTCAATAAATATTAAAATAAGACATTCCAACGAACCTTAGCCAATACGTATAGAAGGGACCCGTAAACTATATTATTATTGCGGAATATATAGTGAATTACTTCACCATAACAACATTTTTCCGCTTTGAGTGATTTACTCTACCCGAAAAACAATGCGGCCTCCACGTAAAAGCATGCGAAGGAGGAAGTAAATTTTATCAAAACTCTTAAACCATCTTGTGCGCTTGCCTTGTGTAATGTCTCACTGGGTCAATATGTCACGCCATAATTGGATTTTTATTGCATCCCAAATCACCCCAGATGCGAAGAATTTTTCGGTATGGCTCTCTCCCTTTTCTTCGCATACAAGTGAGGAAACAATTTTAAGCATCTCTCCACAGGGAGAATTTTCCCAGTCATACCATCCACACATATGCCGGAGATGGTATAAAAATGTCAGGAACGTCGAAGAAAATGTTAAATAGTTTCACATGGAGTTTTTTCTCCACATATACACATAAAGTGAATTTTACCATGAAAATGCACTTCTTTTCCAAGTGATTGCCACGCAAATGGGGATGACATGAAAATTATGGGCGTGTGTGTGGAAACAATAAACATTTTGAGAAAAATAAGTTTTTAACGGAAGATGCTCTAAGTGAAAAAAATAAATTCACTAGCAGAGTAAATTTAATGGCTTTTTGACTTTATGTGGGGTTTGAGACACAAAATGCCAAAGGGGAAATGTTAGCTATTTTATAATGGAGTGTAGATGCAAGCACAACAAATTGCTCAAGCACTAGTATACTGTTGAGCTTTTAAAAAGCACAAAACCCCATCAAATACTTCATTGTGCGTCACCCACTGGAACTTATGTTCGTTTTCTATTCTTTGAAGAATTTTTCTTTCAACCACCCCTCCGAGATATGTGCACGGCACCTCAAAAGGATTTAGTTGAGTGTATAGGGGTGGTTGGGGGGGAAAAGTGATATACTTGGCTTGTGGAAATTGTAAAAATGATGACTACTGTATGACACGGAGCTTCAGTAAAAAAAATATACATTTTCCCACAATAGCTTTTCAATTGCACTCTTGAGGTCACCGGCACACCCGTTAGGGGGGTCTAAAATCAGGATGCATCAGGAGAGGAATTCATAGAATGAGATGCAGGAAGTGCCAACGGAAATTGCTAAGTGTGTGCTCGGGAGGGTGGAGGGTGGGGGGAGGAAAAAGCTTGGGAAAAAAGCATCATCATACGGTGCAGAAAGAAATATCTCGTTTATATACAATTAGTAAGGTTTTAGCGCGCTGTATCCACAACAACACATTCTTTATTGAATTTCAAACAGAGTGCTTTCTCGCTCCGTGCATGCAGCTTCATCATCAAAGATGCTTTCCCACGACATTCCCCCTGACTTTTTTTCCCACCCACCTCTACTATTTGCCCCCAGCCTGGCAATTTCCCCGAAGTATCTACTGAAGATGCTACGGGAATCACTGTGACCTTTCCCATTTGTTCTACCATCTCCAATAGCAGAGATTTAAAAGCACTTCCACCACCTTCACTAATTATTGCTTCAGATTTCTCTCCGTGTCTCTCTTATCATTTTCCAACCATGCACTTTCACATCATTTTCCCAACAAGCGTAATATGTATACCATACTCTCCCCCCTACCTCATAGCATTAATTTATGCTTATGATATTTCACACCCACCCACCCACACACAAAACTCTTGCCTCATTTTCCCCCGGTATTGTGTATTTATGTATATTTTTCGGGGCAAACTTTACAAGGCACTTGAACCTAATTCATGTTGTTCGATAAAGAGTAAAATTGCCAACTTGGAGTTTTGATGTTGTACAAGAAATTTTAAAAATAAACAATCTCCTACACATTAATAAATTTTCTTGCTAAATAGTTTCCCAACACGAAATTCATATGGCTTTTATGTTGGGTGGAAAATTTATGGAATAAAATGGTAAAGGAAGGTAAACAATAAAAAAACGAGAAAAACCACCATGAGAGGGTTTTTCATTTTTACCTCTCAGAGTTGGGATTTAATCTGGAATTATTACTTGTGTAGTATGGTACACCTAGCATATGGACTTGAAAAGGGTTTGAGAAGGTTGTAAAAGATAAAATTTTCTTTGTTGTTGCTATAAACAGAACATGTGATTTTATTTACAGCAAACCTCACAATATTTCTGTGTTTTTTTTCTAAATGAATGAAAATTCTGATTTTGAAAATTATGTATGAGAATGAATATTTAAATTTTTATGTTATCTTAAAGGGGGTCTCTTTTGAGAGCTTGTGAAATTGAATGATTTTTGGTTTTCAAGTGTTGGTCACAATTTGTAGCCTAATTATTGAAGAGAAAGAAAATCACTTTCGCCATCTTAGGTGCGACGCCATCTTGTGATTTTCCTCAAAACACAAAGATAGGTTTTTCTCATGATCTACTGGATGGATTTTGATGAGGTGTAAAACAAATAAAAGAGGAAGCATTACCGAACAATGTACCAGAATAGATTTTTGAATTTCGACTCAGAAGTTGAGAAAAATAAATAAGAATATTTGTCTACTTTTCTCAGCCTCTAAGTCGAAATTCGAAAATATATTCCGGTACATTCTCCGCTAATGCTTCCTCTTTCATTTGCTTTTTATTCCAACAAAATCCATTCATTAGATCCTGAGAAAAACCTACCTTTGTGTTTTAGGACAGTTCTGTGGAAACGTCGGAAAATCACAAGATGGCGTCACACCTAAGATGGAGGAAAGTGATTTTTTTTTACAATTCAATAATAAGTCTTTCAATGTGGCCTAAACCGGAAAACCAAGTTTAAGAAAAACCCCAGGAAAAATGACAACATTAAAAAAGTGTAAATTCTAACAGCTTTCCCATGAGACCCCCCTTAACTTTCTCTGCAAAGTACATTGGTCAATAATTATGTTGTGAAAAGTCTATAAACATTTTAATTAATCAATTTCGAACAATAAGAATTCTCTTAAGAGTTAGAACAGAAGCTAGAATATCAAAAAAGAAAACTATATCAGGAAAACTCAGCTCAGAGCCATTTTACTTCATCCCAGAAAAAAAGAAGAAAAGAATTTTCTTCAAATCCAATTCCTTTATTTTTTTTAGCAGTAGGTAACTTATACCTTTAAGGAGATAAAAATAAAATTTCATTGAACTTTCAAACTCATTTTGCAATCCTAATAAAATTTTTCACCCACTCACTTTCACTTCTCTGTGCAAGAAAAGGTATTTACAAAGTGAAAAAAAAAACTTCTAAAATAAACTCTGAATATTTCATGAATGTGAAAGTAAAAAGACTTTTTGCGTTTGTTTAAACCCAAGGAAATTTCCTGGAAAATCAAGAGGGTTCTTTGTCCTCACGCAGATGTGGGTGCAAATCATCTCATGGTGCTTTTATAGAAAGTGAATCGGGCGTACCCGAGAGTTGATTGAATTCAGCGAATTTGTGCACATCAATGGGTGTTTCATGAAGAGCAATATAGCCCGTTGAGTGCAGCAAATTTTGGGTGCAAAAGGAAATTGTGTATACCCTTCGTGTGTGTATGCGGGGGTGGAGTTATAAATTTAAGATCATAAATTTGTTCTCCTAGAGCATAAGGGAAATATTGGTACGAAATTTACTTAAACACATAAATCTTTCAATTTGGTAAATGTCAGTCAAGCAAAAAATTTCACATCATATTTCCTTCTCATGAAAGGCTTTTTTCGTCCTTCGAGGCGAATGGAAAGATGAATTTTGAGTCCTTTTTTGTGTGTGTTATTTCTTCGTCACTTCTTCCTTTGGCTCTTTTTTTGTGATCGCACAGAGAGCCCACACCCTTCCTATATGATGGGAAAATCCTAATTTCAATATTTACCACATTTCCCCCCAATCCGTTACGATGCCTGAAAAAGTAGATAAGAGAGAAAAAAATCTTGAGAAAAAAATAGAGAAAATATTGAATATATTTTATTGGGACATTATCGTGAGTTTTATTGGTGTTTTCATTCTCATTTCTCCCAATGTGTGTCTCCTTCGTGAATGAAAATGTTTATTTGTTATGACTTTTCCAACGATATAATCCTAAATTGTCATAATATAGTTGCTATTGGCTAATATCTTCAAGTCCATTAAAATCATGGTGACGGTCATTTTATCGCTTATTGATTCAACAATGCATTTGTTACGGCAAAATGGAAGAAAGAAGAGGTTCTTGACCAACTGCTATGTATGTATGTAAGATAAATTTGTCCGTGTAAATAATGGTCGAGGTTGGTGTTGTGCTGGAGGAGGAGAAAAAAAAAGAGAGAAAGAGAGTGAAGAAAATTACTGCAAAAATAGAGAGAAGTTGAAATTTATGGTGAACCAGAGGACGAGGGAATGCACACACCATCCACGAAATTCGAAATTGACCATTCCATTATCCCATAAAATAACAAATCATTGAACTTGGTAGCTATTTTGTGGTGGTTATCGTCAGACACAAAGTGCTTCGGACATCTCCCCATGAACTTTTTGTTTACATCTATTTTTGAAATGGTGAGATTTTCTCTGTCTATGCTGGCTATGCGGGGGGGAGGAATGGGCAAAAAAACGTACCGCCCAGTGGATTTCTACTTTTCTTTTTATGGGGTTTCCTTCATATTATTTCTCCTTTCACCATATATATTTTATTTTCCGGGCAATGTTTATTTATTCACCCGAATGTGATTTCACTTTAAGCACTTTTTTTTTCTGCAAATGTTTGCTCTTTTAGCACGATCAGTGCCTCTTTATTGGATCCAAACATGGGAAGTTTTTATTGGATTAAACAAGACTCTTTAATATAAGAGAATTGACTGATGGTATCAAATGTATATTTAAGCAAAGAAAAAAGATTCTTTCAGAGGCAATTTAAATGGATTTTTCATCACAAATCGATCGATTTCTTTTAACGATAAAACTAACATTTGTTTCTTCTCTTTTCAGGCATTAACGCTAATTTATAAAATTCTTCAGCTGAACCACTCCTTGACCACATTTCGAGATCTTACGTTTAAGACATACAACTTGGCCACACACCATTGTCACCTTCGATCCCAAGATGTAAGTTTGGATTTTTTTAAATTATTTTTTTTATCTATAATTTTTAAAAATTAAAATTCTGATAGAAAACCTCTCTCGATTAATTTCAATTAAATTTACCAAATCATTCGAAATGAAAGTATTCACAAAATAGAAAAGCAATGTTGCACAGACTTAAACAAATAAATCCCAAAATAAGAATCACGATCTTCCGATCGTAAAATTTAAATGATTCAGTTATGTATTTGTCTGGAAATAATATCTTAATTACTTCAGTTGCGGGAGCGCCCCATTTGAATGTGCGCAGAATAGCACATCTCCACGTTTTATGAATTAAAAAATTCTGGCATTTTGCCTTTTTGTCGGTAACTTTCTGCAGAAATTTAATTACACACCAAATTAGGCTTTGTGGGATTTCCACTTTAATTGAGAGGACTTCTCCAAGGAGTGCACAACTCACAAAATTCCCTTCGCGTTTATGTTGGGAAAATGCTGTAAGGTTATCAACCTTTTGAGGGTTTTCTTTGATTTCCTATCTACCTACATAGGTATACTACATCTTATGTATTACATAGAAGCCATTATTGAGGATTGTTTTAATGAAAGTTAATCAGAGGTAAAAATTTCGTCTAGTAAATTATAATTGAAAATTACAGAACACGAAATTCCTTACCTCTAATTGAGGATACCGGATCATTTTCTTAGAGGAAATTGAGGAGAAAAATTCTATTAATAGATTTGAAATCCTTGTATTCAGTGTCAATCAACTTTCCAATGAGGTTATTTTAGTAATAGAGGATGCGTGGGTGTAGGACATGAGAAGGATCACTCTGAAAGAAGAAAAAAAATGAGGAAATTGTATTTAATACATACCTATACAATTACTATATACTTTTCTGGGAATTTGTAAATCATATGCTAAGGATATTATAAATAGGAGCAGATGGTTTCCAAAAAAGAACCTTTTAATATGAAGGAAAGCCTCAATTTTCCTCTATTTATCTATTAATAGACTTTCAAATTATATATCAGTAGGACGAATTTTCTTTGAGTATTTGTGGAAGTTTTTTTTTTGTTGAATTTTCTCTTCTAAAATTAGTCTAAAAGCTCTTCTAATCGCTATAAATCACCTAAAAATACTGCACTCATAAAAAAATAGTATAAATGACCAAAGTAATTTGTCATATTACATTTTAGCCAAATTATTTCAGTATTTATAACTGATTCATTAGGATAAATTGATTGAAGTTGATCAATGAAAGAATTAAAACGCCGATATAAAAGGTCAAAATGACTGAAGTCATTTAGAAGTTATTTAAGTAGTTAAAATAACAGAATGAAACAGTCAAGAAAGTAAATTGAAACAGCTAACTTAGCAAAAAGTGATCAGTTACAATAACAGAAGTTATTTTGTGTCAGGAAAATATGCAAATTCAAATTTTCAAAAAAGCTGAAGTTGTTTAATTATACTTTAGTGAAATTGACTAAATAATTCAGTTAAATCATCTAGCCGGAGTGTTTCAACCATTTGAATTGGTCAAAATCGAGAAAAAAAAGGTGAAATATCTTTGACCAAATAAATTAGTCAAAATACTCTCGCTTAATAAATTGGTCAAATGTCCTCCAAATAAATTAGTAAATTAGTGGAAGATCGAGACCAAAATTTTCACTTAATAAAAAAGCTGAAATATTTTTAACAGTTTACTGTAGTATGGCCCAAAAAAGGGCTGTAAGTACCTACAAAGTGCCTCCCTCGAAGTGCATCATGCAAAAATGTCCATGGCAACACTTAAAGTCAGATAGAATTCCATTAGAACATCCTCATGTGGGGTGGAGGGCGGAAGGGGCGGCTGGTGAGTGAATTTGGGACAAGCAGTGGTTGTCGTGTGTGACCACTTGAGAATTTTTCCATCCTTTCGATGTGGGCACTTCTCTCCACCACCACCTGGATCCCTCTTGTTTGTCCCCATCCTGGCATGGTTGATGACGCAAATGGTTGTTGTACATGCGGCAATTGTGTGCAGTCCATCTTGGCACCTCTCTTGTAATGTGTTGAGTGTACTCATAGTAATGAGATGTGGTCGCTCTAATGAGATACACTGTTGAATATCACCACTTCAGCACTCACTGCGGCTCTGGGTATTCTGGGCAAGTTACCCGCGCGCGGAATTTCTCTGAAAACAGGGAAGTACCTCAATTCTGGAGTGAATACCACGATGGTGCTGAGAGAGATGGCTGTCGCGATAAGTTTGCAGTGTGGTAGCCTGAAGTGGGTACTCCACGCCATACCCCATGGGATTCACAAACATATTTCCGCGTCCTCGTGGCAATTTCACTCCTCCAGGCTATGCTTTCGTGGCAACATCTTCCACTTTATGGTGTTCCTCCGTGGCTCGCATGTAGTTTCCCATCTAAATTTAATGACTCTCTTTTCTGTTTGCACCATCTCTGACACTCTGACTTTGCACGATCGATGGGTAGAAAAGATACCACAAATTTCCTTTTCTCTCTCTCCTTTTCTTTATTTCCCACAAAATTTTTCAACAACAATGATGGATGCTCTTGGATTGGAAAATTTGTACTTAAAAGAGAATTTATTGTTGAGGTTTTTCTTTGCACAACCATCACAGCAAAAATTTGCCATAAATCATCAACAAATTCTTGATGACAAGTCAAATCTGCTGAATTTTTTTATTTTCCCTTTTTTATTGTATTTCTTCATAGTATACTTCCAGTACTTTCTTAATATTGACGCTTTTCTTTTGCAAACTTTCACCCCTGTGCCCTTACCTATCAATATCAACGTAAACAAGATAGAAGGGAAAATTAAATTTGCTCCTCGTTAAAAAATAAGGGTGTAGTAGGGAAAAAAAGGGCATATAGTAAAGCAAAATGACTATTTAGTAAAAGCTCTAACCACAGTGTGGGTGTAAAGAAAATTCTTCTCTACCACACTACATAAAAATTGTTTGTGGCAAAGTCTCTTCTTGCGGGAAAAAAAGTCTCTCCCTCTCTCTCTTAAAAGAGGAAGAAGAAGCTAAAACATGGGAAAAGATGAAGAAAAAGCTTGAAGCAGTTGAAAAGGAACAAGTGAGCTTCCTTATGAAAAATGTCATTCGTTTTAGCAAATAAACACATATGGTGCAAGAATGTTAGTATATATTTCGAGGAAATGGAGCAAAAGTGCGGGTGAAATTGCAGTGATATATATTGAAGGTGGTGCCATAGACAGCAAAAAAAAATAGAAGTAGGGTGAAATGGAAAATACTGCGGAGAACAAGACACTTTTCTGGGTGACTTCCGAGAATTATGCAACAGCTTTCCGGGGGAAATATTCCTTCGGATTATGGAGATGGAAATAAATTGCATGTGACGGAAGTGGCTATGGTGTGGAGGCGTATATGGGGATGTTCTCCTGTGAAGCAGTAAAAACAAAATGCAATGGAGGGTATATAATTTATCAATTTCAACGATATGCAACGCCACAACCGCTCTCACAGGAGTTTTCTGAATAATTTTGCTAATTTTCCATATGTGCATTTTCTCCCTCAATTTTAAGACAACCAACCAGGCGCCTCCATTTGGTCTCTGCAAATGACATCGGGTATTATATTCGCCCCCGCGCGTGAATCTCTTGTAATTGTTTTATGACCGAAACCCCCGACTTCCCTCCCACCTTCCTCACGAGTACTTGATAGCTTAAGCTTGATCGTAAAACAGACACATATGCACTCTGGGTTATTTTACGGCTCCGGAAGTTTCATGATGGGAATTTTTGCGAAAGGATACCACGCATACATTGCGATGATAAGCCACAATTTACACCCACTTTACCCGAATAATGTAGACTACACCATGGCGAAATGATAAATTTAAACCATACGCTTTTTGCGGATTTACGGTCTCTCTTTTGGATATGAAAAATCGCATGTTAAATGATAAAGATCAGGAGCTGGACGGAAAACGTATGTTGGGCTCTATGTATGTAGTACATAAATATATCCTTCACAATGAACGCAGTAAAGTATCATTTGGAGTACTCAAGCAAGACATAAAAAATGTAATGTACATAACTATCGTTATAAATCAATAGTGCTTACCTAAAATATTATTTATCTAAGCACTACTATAGGGGGGATTAAGGTAAAGTTGGAGTTACAATATGGAAAGAACCAAGAAAGCTCAAGAAGCAAAATTTTCCATCAATTTTCTGAAAGGAATTTTTAGACTTACACTTAGCTTATACTCTACACACTAAAAATAATTCCCGTAAAATTTACGGATAGAACATTCTACGGTGATTCCGTAAATGTCTTAGTTTTTTTTTCTTTTACTATAACTTTAATTAAATGAATTGTACTAAACTTTACGAAAAAACTAAATTTTTAATTTTATAACGACTTTTTACTATTTTTTTTACTAAAATTCGTGTAGTTTTTAACTAAACTTATTAAAAAAAAAACCTAAAAATAATTTTTTTATTGATTTAATTTCATTTATAATTGATTTTGAAGCTATTGTTTAAGCAATTTTGCTTCCATTTCATTTATAATGGGCCATATTCAGCGACCAGGAAACCCTTGAAATTCTCTTGAAATATAAAAATTTCAGTACAGAGCGAAGACACATTTTGTCTCCTCTCGATCGCAACTTCATTCTGACTGAAAACATACAATTTAGAAAAAATTGTGAAGACTCTTCATACGAAAATATAAATATTGCACTATTTTACTTTGAAAATAAATTATTTTACTCAATTTATAGGAAATTTGTTTTCGTAAAGACTAAAATTCTGTTTCATTTTACTTTAATTTTATATAAATATATTTTATATACATATCTAGTAAAAAAAAATTAAGAGAATTATTTATTTCAAATTAACTTCTAGGATATTCACCAGTTTTACATTAAAAGAAAACAAATTTTCCCGTAAAAGTACATTTAGTAGCAAATTTACTAAAATTAATTTTAGTGTGTGTAATGTAAAGATTATTTAATTCTGAAGGCCACAACTTTGAGACAAAATCTTTGGGTTATTTGCCTCTTGGAAATTTTTCCTGGCTGCTTCTTTTTCTGTGTCGCGCTAAGTGATCTCGTGATGACAAAAAACTTGACCGGGTGCAAAAAAAAACCAAGTGCCATGCGGAAAGTAAAAGCGTTCAACGTGAATTTGGGAAATAAATTACGCTGGGAGATTTTACAGAAATAGAAACATCTATTAGCCACAGTGTAATCTCTCAAGAGTCAACAAATGATACATCATATATCATTATTTATTTTATTTCTTTTGAGAAGAATAAAGGTTTTCTCTTGTAAGAATGAGAGGGCGATAAATATTTGATTGAAATTAAGTCATATTGAAATTACGCGGAAGAAAACTCTTTTTTGGTATTTTACAAAATTCATTTGTCATCCCAAATTTACGTCTTTGATGGCTGTTTTTACCGTCACTCTGCGAGAATGTGAGACATTTTGGAGGGTTTTAAATTTAGAAGGAACTCCGTTGAATATTTAAAGAGTACACTTGACGTGGAAAATGTCTCTCGGTGTGGAAAGGGGAGAAAAGTGGTGGGTTCCAAAAGTCATCGATGATATTCAAACACTCATTCCATTTTACTGCTACACACACATCAATTTTGATCGTGAAACTTTTAATGGGAAATTCGATTGTGATTCTGTAGAATAGGGGTTCTCTTACACCCTTAAGGGATATGCTGCAATATTTCATTTCGAATAAAAATTCGATTTTCTTATTCTATTTTAATGTAATAGAATTAAAGAATATTTCTTGAAAGTTTGTAGAAATTTTTAACGGAATATTTTCACAAGAAAATTTTTTTAAAAATCATTTTTATTGATTTCAAAGATCTCTCCCCTCCTTAGGGAGAAATGCCCGTGGAGACATCACATAGAAACTAATATGTATTGTGAACGAAAAGCAGGGAAGGTGGGTTATTGCAGGCATATAGGCATGTGCTGTGCAAGAATTGATGATGGTGTGATTTTTTTCTGGCAATTGGCCAAGTATTTGGAGCTTGGACTGACTGAGTGACAAGCATTCTCGCAATTGAGTGATGTTCAAACAATTACAAATCCCTCCTGCTGCAACATAAAGTCTATTTTTACAATGGGGCACAAACTGAATCATTTCGAGTATATCGCGGCAGAGTCTAAATTGTATTTCATCCTGCACCACACAAATATTTCAATTGGAAACTGACATAGGGTTTCAGCAGCACCAACATTGAGCATCCTATTGTTTAGTTTATTTACCTCCTCGTTTTGTACCTCAACATAGGCAGTCGCATCACACCATCACAGTACTTTGAGGAGGATGAAGTTGAAGCCCTTTTTGCTCAAGCCATGTTGAGCTTTTTATGCAACCCTGGGAGCTTTTTCCTCCAACACCCCCTCCTGCGAGAGAGAAACCTTTTCCAACGACTCCATCCTCCACTTATTTCACCACTTCATCTCCATTGAATGCGATAGAAGAAGAGTTTTGTAAGATATTCCACACAGTTTATGTATAATGCCTGTATAAATGGGGACTCTTATATTGTGTAATACTTTACATAAATAAATGAACAGGCAGTGGTATTTAGGATATAAGGAGCGAAGGTTTATGTGAATCACTGATGGGACAATGCGTGCGAGGTTTATCCACTGCCTGCCTTGAGAATGTATTCATTCAGACATAAATGATTTTTATGTGATAAGCACAACTTTAGGCGAGAAAAAAGGAAGACTTTACGCGGAAGGGCACACAGACTCATGCCAAAAATTATTTGTCTTTTAATCGAAAAGTTGCTATATCTTGTCCCGTTAAGGGGGGTCTCTTTTCAGAGCTGGTGAAATTAAATGTTTTTTTCTTGGGGTTTTTCTTAAACTTGGTTTTCCGATGTTGGTCACATCATCGTTTTTCAGTAATCCAATAGACTGTGCGGTGTTTTCAAGGTTATATTAAGAATTTCTTTTTTACTAGATGTAAAATTGTATGATTTTGTATGCACAGTTTCGAGTGAAATAAACAATCTATCTATTTAAAGATTTATTATTGAAGAGTAAGAAAATCACTTTCCGCCATCTTCTGATTTTCTCAAAACACAAAGGTATGTTTTTCTCAGGATCTACTGGGTGGATTTTGATGGGGTAAAAAGCAAATGAAAGAGGAAGCATTACCAAACAATGTACCAGAATAGATTTTTGAATTTCGACTCAGAAGTTGAGAAAAATAAATAAGAATATTTGTCTACTTTTCTCAGCCTCTGAGTCGAAATTCAAAAATCTATTCCGGTACATTCTCCGCTAATGCTTCCTCTTTTATTTGCTTTTTACCCCATCAAAATCCCTCCAGTAGATCCTGAGAAAAGTCTACATTTTTGTTTTAGGACAGTTCTGTGGAAAAGTCGGAAAATCACAAGATAGCGTCGCATTTAAGATAGCGAAAAGTGATTTTTTTTTTACATTTCAATAATTAGGCTACAAATGTAACCAACATTGGAAAACCAGGTTTAAGAAAAACCCCAAGAAAATTGAAAACATTAAAAATATGTCAATTCCAACAATTTGCCCAAGAAACCCCCTTTAATAATTTTTCGATGTTTTATGCAATATTCAGACACTCATAGTATGTTGAAATGAGAATGAGAATAGATTTTTGGGATAGTTGTCGTGCTATTTGTCCATACTTCACAATATCCTTCCTTGCAAGTCCTCATATTTATCGATATACAACATGTAGGACTAAAAGTAGGTATATACAGCTTTCCATGAAACAATGCGATAACATTTCGTTGTACGATCTGCATTGTAGAGTATTGTGAGCCATGTATTAAGTGGGGCTTGAGACTATTTGTTTTATTCTCTTACTTGAGAATTCTATCTCTCTCCTTTTGAATTTTCCAGCCCACTGACAAACGTGCGAGCATCCTTGCCCTTTTTTTTCCTTCCTCATAACATCACACATACGAGACAACCACGATACGGGAAACTGAATTGAAATTCGTGTCGGAAATTCACAATTGTATGATCGTGATGTGGTACACTTTGTGATGATATTAGCATATTTTTTATTTCACTCAAGCACAGCAGTATGTGTGCAAAATACCCCAAGAAAGGAGGGAAGAAAATATATATCACACTTTTTCTCTAAACAACTTGAGTTCCCATCCCCTTTGGCTTTTCTATGTCTTGTTCCACACACCCCAAATCACTTTTTCTTTCGATGGGGTTTCGCAAAAGGAAAAAAAGAGCGAAAGGCGATGGGATCATAAGAAATATTCAATTACCCTGTATTATATATATTTAGGTATATATTCCTTTCGAAGTATCTCGCAAAAGGAAGTAGATATTGATATAATTTTCACTTCTAGTATCATTGAAATTTTATCGACCACCATATCATTCTATTCACAGTAAAAGTGTTTCAATTGATGAGAATACCATGAAAAGGTCTCCAAGAGAGCTACAATTGAATAAATTTGCAATTTATGTTAATAATAAAAATATACTCTAAAGTAGAACTTTTCCCACTTAAACTGTTCACTATTTTTGAATTGATTTATCCTTAATTGTAGAAGAAAGAAATATATTTATTTAATTTGAGTGAAATTTCTTCCTCAAAATCATTCTGAACGTCCCGAGATGAAATTATTCATCACAAAAGATCTCAATTTAATGTAATAAATGAGGATGTATGTTTACGTCACATCATTGTTCTTGTAAAATACATATTTTGTGACATATTCAGCATATTCATATTATGTAATGTCTTTGCTCTAATGGGAGGGACATAGAGGTGATGCTATTTATGTAATTAGTCCATTAAACTTTAGGTTAATGCAAGAGAAAAAGGGAAATTTGAGTACTTTGAGAACGGAAGGAACATAAACTTGTCTATATTACCAACATTTCTTGCATAAATATTAAAATAAATTTTATTTGCATATCATTTGATTTTCATCGAAGAATCTCATGTACCAGGCGTCTCCACTAGCACATACAGATATTTTAGGTCACGGGCAATTAAAGAATTCACAGCAGAAATTTCATCGAATTATCGTATTTCCGGTGCGGTGCTATATAATGTTGTTGACTTGTATTATGTACTACATACATACATATTTATATTTAATTTATTGCACACCAGTTTTCATTCATATCATACCGTGTGTGTTACCGTGAATGGAAAGAGTAAACAATGTGAAAAATTGTGAAAGATATACCGCAAATCTTTATATTTAGTTCAAAATATAAAGCAAGCATATTTATTTACAATAAATAGTTACTTTCAAATACTATATACCTTACTCAGTTTTGCTTTATCATCCTTATTTCCTGTTACGCTGTCTATAAATAATAATTGTATTGCTTTTTGGCAAGTCAATGAAATGTTTTTTTATGTAGAAAAATTGTAGATACACGTGATGAATGAAATCTGTTAAATTATTCCTGTTTTTTACGAATCTCTTTCTCTCTCCATTGCTCTCCTTGGCAATTTGCCTCTGAAATTCTGAAACAAATCGAGCAGGAGAATAATATAATATATGTACTGCACGGCTTGACATCAAAGAAAATTAATAGCTTCTTGTGAAACAAGTAATTTGAAGTTTGTAAAATAAATTTTACATTCATAATAAAATACTTTAATGCAATTAATTTTCGCTGAAACACTTTAGAAGTCAATTGTGATTAAATATTAAGCTGCTTCTCTTGCATCTCTTGCATTCATTACTTAATAAGTTAGATAATTAGAAAGTTATTAATTTTATTTTTTGAAGGAGTTTCAAGCTTTTCCTGATACTTATTATGTGAAGTTACAAAGCTTCGTGAAAAAGATTAAAATGAAATGAAATAAGCACCTTGGAAAACTTATTCGAATTTTCTCATCACAACACTTTTCTCAGTTCTTGAGTTTTGAAGATTAAATATTGATAGAGTTTTGTACATAAGCATCTGTAGTTCATTAAGACTATCTCATGTAGTGTACACTTGAAATTTACTTAAATTTCATCAAAATATTCGCAAATAAATTTACACACTCTTCTGTGAGTGTTTATATTAGAGAGCGGAGCGAGACGTGGTGCATGTGAAGTGTTTTCCATTTTGCACATACCATGAACTTCAAAAGCTACCCCCTCCTAGCATTTGCACCCTCGCCAAAAACCCATTTTCAGCCAGTAATGTAATATAATTCTCGATGAGATCAAACTTTCCAAATAACTCCTCTACAGTGGAGATGTGAAAAGTTTTCTCCTACACACACTAAAATTCACATTCAACTGATGACTCCTCAACTATTCCAATACCCTCAAGTCATGTCCTTGCAAACTCACCTCCGCAAACTGATTATAAAGAGTTTAACGTGAATTTTCAGCATCTTTGTCTTAACTATGCATTCTATTAGCATATAGAGCAAACGACAAGCATAGGTATGACTATATAATTCAATTAGCAAACCACATTATTAAATTATTCTATAAAAAATTTCACTAAAATTTGATTGACTGACCAATTTTATTTTATACAATTTGTCAGAGAATTAACCGCATAGCCACAATTGACTATATTTTTGTATATGCAATTAAAATATGAGTTTAATGCCAAATAAATATTATTTATTCATCAACATTGAATTAAAGTTACTTGTTGAAATTTCGTGGATGGTATTTAATTGATTTTATAACACCCCTATTTTATTCATTTATCTTTTAAATGAATTCGTGCATCAAACGAATAAAATTAATTGTCGTACCTAAGATTAAAGTTACGGTCCCTAAAAAAATTCTGTGATTTTTTTTGTTTGTTTTAAAGCTACTTTCTAATTCAGTCACAGTTACCAAAATCGGATCACGGATTAACTTTTAACGGCCAATTGAAGAGAAAGTGGGATTGTCTGCTTGGATCTACTAAATTGACTACTAAAAACCAGCGCGGCTTCACCGATTTTAATCATCTTGGATTCTTTCAAAAGAGAAAGAGTGAAGCTTTCAGAGTTTTTTTTATTTGCCAAAATCGGTTGGCGAGAAAAAAAGTTATTCAAAGTCATAGTAATGAAATTTTTGCATGTAAATTAAGAAGAACTTTGACAAATAAAAAAAACTTTGAAAGCTGCACTCTTCCTCTTTCCAAGGAGCCTAAATTGATCTAAATCGACCAAAGGGCTGAATTTTGGTGGTCAATCCAGTAGACTCTTAAAAAAAGTGCCTTTTTCTCTTCAATGAACTTCTTATTCGATTTTGGTCACCCTGACTGATTTAGAAAGGGGTTGAATGTAGTTTTTAAGGAAAAAACGTTTTCACATGATTTTTTTTCAAAAATTATATTGCAATAATTTTAATACAAAATTCTTTTAATCTTTAAACCTTTATTGCTCTGAGAGATTCTTCGTATAACTTGTACGTACAATGTATAGAGTTTGAACGGATGGGGATGAAAAATAAGTCGATTATAGCATTATGAATTAAATACAAGTCACATTGAATTTTCTTCTTGAGATTTCTCTGCCTTATGGGGGGAATTATTTATGATGATGTTCCGGAGAATTGTGGGCAAGAAAGGGGAAGGATTGGAAAAATAGATACTAAATTCACACGGTTAAGAAGACAATGTATTATATTTGGATGTAAGTAATCAAGAAAATGGGCTAAGGCAAATCCGATTAGGTTAACCCCCTTTTTGCTTTCTTTCTCTATTCCTTCGTGCCTTCTTCTTCTTTTTTCCACCCACTATAATACATGCTGCTGCCTCTCTATGGGGTGATTCAAATGTAGGGCGCGCAGTAAATATGAAAAATCAATTTGATGCGAGCCAGCAGCTCATGCCCGTTCGATAGCTTCCACAACCCATTCCCACCACGAATTCAGTGAATAATGTATGAGAGGTTGCGGGTCCAATGAGAATTATATGTGGTTGTACGGGGCACGGGAGGAGGGTATCGAATGATATATAGGAGGACTGTGAATATGCTATGTAGTACAATATCGTGACCTTCTGTTGCAGAGTTTATGTGCTGATGAGAAGCGCGGCAAATCGGCCGCTCCAGCGAGTCGAGCAGCATCCGGTATTGTCGGATTGGGATATTCGCCACGGAGGGGCACCGGAGCCACAGATAACGGCCCTAAGAACAAGGGGGCCATGCGTGAGGCCTTTCCGAGCCTCCCGTTTGGTTCCCCGAGCTTGGACAGAGAGCACCGCGACGGCAAATGTGATCGTACGGTAGAACACGACAATATCGCTACGTCATCTTCATCTGCGTCCTCATCTTCGTCCGGCGCGACGGCCGCTCAGGCAGCCTCCAGCGCAAGCAGTGCCAGCACAGCCACCATCGTCAGTCGCGAGGAGCAAAACCTCCTGGATAGCTCCTCCGCCATTTGTGACACTGCTGAGGGTGAGTCTCCCTAAAATCACACTGACACTCTATCATTGATTTCCCATCCATTAAGCTGAACCCCCTTCCCCACTCCCCCATGCCATATGAAACTCTGCAGGAATTCTCACGCAATTTGGCAATTGTAAATGATACTTCACTTCCTCTTCAGAAGTCAATAGCTTTTGTTCTTGTAATTTCCTCACAGCGTATCGCTTTCTTGACTTTCCCTTAATTAATGGCTTTGCGCCAGAGATCACTTTCGCCATATTAGACACGGATATTTCGGTGGTAGTACCAATTTTGGGAATAAATATATAAGTATCAGGTTAAGCAATAGGGTAAAGGTAGGGGGAATAATTTGGATATTAACTACCTACCATAGTAGCATAATTAAACTTTAACTTTTCTTTTACATCAATTTTCCAATGAAGCCAATTCTTATCAATTTCAATGATGCCAATAAAATTGATTTAATTTTAATAAAATTTGAAGGCTTAATGAAACTTTTTTTAAAATCTTTTTTGTGACCCAAAAATGCATTTTAACTTTAATTGGGGTAATAACAAAAATTATTTTTAATTTAGCAAAGTGTAAAAAAAATGTTATATGATACTACCATGAGGTATTTCATAGGTGAGGCAATTTTAATTAATAAATCTGCCACAGGAATATTACATTTAATTTATTGTTTGCACGGGAAAATATTTATATAGCTGGCTAGGTCGGTTACGTAGGTAGTTGTTGAAAATCATCGTAATTTTGGTTAAACAAGCAGCAAGTGTTGAAGTATATATGAAAATTTGTTGGAAAATTGATGGATTTGATGCTATTAATGCTACCACAAACTGCTTGTATGAGTGGGAGCTTTTTTGACGCATGTACTGGAATGTTTGAGAAAAGCTTGTGATTTATTCCCCCCGTACTCTGTCACATTTTGGGGGTAAAAAGTTTCACCCTCAGGGAGCAAAAGAGCAAACATTTAAATGGAGCTGTATTCCCAGGCAGAATTGCCCCAAAAACTCACACTCTGGTGGCGGGGCGCGTATAGTCATCAAGCACCCACATTAGGCACGGTTTAAGGGATGAGAGAACCATGGTGTACTCAAATTAAGTTTGTTATTGTAAATTATCCTCCTCGTGGGTTTAATCAATGTGATTTGTGAATGTTTGTACGGTGTGTAATGTGCGAGGCACTTCACTACTTACCAGCGCCACCAGCAAACCACCCTCACAGAATGTGTCGTTTTGTGAGATTTGGCTTAGTTTGAATCGATTTGAATGTTGGCTTGATATGGTTCTGTGCAAAAGCAGTTTATCAATTGCGTCATTGTTCCGTTTTCCGCGTCTTCAAAGTCACATTTTCCTCCCTTTCTCTGTATGTATGTATGTACTGTGTACGAGCAAACATACATAGGTACCTACCTACCCTTTATATCGTCGTAGCGGCAGGAAATAGCGCAAATAAATAATCATTTTACACAGCACACACTACGGCCACTTTGAAAATATATTCACACAATTTTCCAATTTTGGAGGGAGTATAACACCTGAATGAAAATTCACGACTTTCACACACGGTGGCGGTATTACTGTTTTTTTTTTCTGTATTCCAATATATACGCCCACGATTTGAAAAGCTCCGCCGAAAAAAAATCCCATATAAGCGGACGGGAAGCTCCAAACCCGAAAAAAATCGCTCTTTATCCCTCCATATATACAAAAGCAACTGCTGGAGAGAAGTTTGGGGAAAAAAGTCGATGAAAAGCGTAAGTGGGCAAAATAAGTGATTTACAGAAAAGGAACTTTGCTCATAAGGAGGGTATACACATATTTGCCACTTTTTTTCTTTCTTTTGCCAACGCGCTGAGGCAACAAAAGGCAAATAGAGGACACGAAATTGTGTAATTTTCGTGTAAACGGGTCATTTGACTTCTAACACGATGAATAAGAAAATTTTGGGAATAAGGATTCCTCCATTGCTCCACTTATGTCACATTAGATTGCGATATATCACCATCATGTTTGCTCTCACTATGCAATCAAACATTTCATCCTGAAATTCTACGGCAACGCATGACGATGTGAAGTTGGAGAATTCATAAGAATGCAGCTTCCGGGAAATTTATAAAATCACATCAAGCACTTTATTTCCGGTAAGACGGGTAAGACAATAAATTTTGCAAGAACTTCCCCCTTGAGGGCTCTGAGAGAAACTCACGTATTGCAATAATCAAACCCATATGAATTTTCCATTTAACTGATGAATTCAGAACCTCGACGAGACTCTCATATGATTCATGGACACAGAGATGATGTTTGTCCAAATGAAAAATGAAAACTCTCTTAAGAGTTTAATGAAAAGTCTTTCAATATTTAGAAATGTTTTATTTCTTGAAAGTCATTTTAGTTTCAACGAATGATTCTGGGATTTTTTTTATAAGTTAGGGAAGAGAGGGACAAAATAAATCATTCAAGGATTTAGGGAAAAGCTCCAATTAAAATATTTTCCAGGAAAATACTTCTAGGAAAATTTTCCTCTCTTTGACACTTTTTTTTTTAAACACTTTGCTCTATTTTACTGAGAAATATAATTTTTTGAGCTTTTCCTAAACCACTTTAGTGACTTATTCTTGCCGCGCTTTTCCCTACTTATTGTTAAATTAAATATTTTTAATTAACAAAAGTATATTTTCTTCTCAAAATTTATAAAAGCAAAGAAATTCAGAAAAATTTATTATGCAACTTATGGGAACCGCGAAAGTTTTCTGAAAATTAATAATAAATAACCAAAAGATTAGTCTACTTAATTCGCGGATTTTAAAAAATTTTCAAGAAATTTAGATACAATTACCCTACAAAGTTATATAGTAGGTACAGAATTTTTCTTATCCAAAGTTCTTCAAGTGAAAGTTTCAGTTAATAAAGTATTGGACTTGCTAATCATTTAATAATTTATTAATCAACCATAAAGTTGAAAAAAAAATCCTTTTATTCGTTATAAAAGTTCAGAATTGTAGCGAAGTATATTAGTTGGTATACCACAATCGTGGCATACCAAGTATTTTATTTGTAAAAAAGCAACATCCAGCTAAGAATCTTCACAGTAAGTGAGAATCGTTTTAAGTGATAAACTTGAGAATGCAAACTTTTTCAACTCTGATAGCAATTTTAAAATTTTCCGCTTGTTTGTGAGCGGGGGGGGGGGAGGGGCGGGAGGTATAATATAGAGAAAAGTTTTCCCACAATTGCTTTTCTGGGTTTCTTCCAAGGAAGCTATTTATAAAAGATGCAGAAAGCTACACATATATACACGCTTCCATCATGACACTGTGACATGCTGAAAAATAGTACATTACAATAAAGTACGATGACGAAATTGTAAGTGCGTGTAGAGCGAGTGATGTGGGTGTCTTACGGGGAGACCCGAGGAAGTGTGTGATGAAAATTTAATGTGGAAAAATGGGGTCACTGTTGTTTTCCCAAGGTTGCGATAATGAAATTTTAATTAGGCGCCACGTTGCTTCGCCTAGGATGGGTCTTCCATGCGCCGACCAAGAGTGCGGGTTGTGTGTAGGCGGGGGGTAAATTCGACGATTAGGGTGTAGGAGGGCCCATTTCTTTTGTAATGTGCGAGAAAATCCTCATGAGATTGACTTCTTTGGCCATGTAATTTGATCAGATCACATAATTTTTGCAATCGCCCAAAATGTGATTTATTTTATTGGTTGTATGTCCTCTGGCCACTCACTTTTGTCTCTTGAGAGAAGGTGGATGGGTGGGGTGGCTGGTGCTCCTGCCCTGCTGGATCATGGTGAGAATGGAGCAATTTTCGCATTTGCGAATGATGATGGGGAATGGGAATAGTATATGGCGTGAGTCTAACACCCCTTTTTCCCAAAAGTTCTTCTGTTGGCCTTTCGCTGATAGAGCAATGGTGAGGTTTCATCCCTCCTGGCCTCCCACACTTTTTGGGGGAATGAATGGTATTTCTCTCCGTACTCCCTTTGATGGGGAAAGTGTATGTGACTGGAAATCTAATTTCCTGAAATTGGCACTTAGTAGCGGAAACTTGTGCTCAGGCACCCCGAATTTTTTTTTGTTTCTTTCCATGTGGGAGAGCGGGTAGAAAGAAAAAGGGGTACAGCATAGCCTTACGGGGGTATTTGCATGGATTGTGCTACACAAAGTAGTAAAATTGAGCTCTGGGGCAGGAGATGATTGCTGTGGGTTCCTTTTCTTCTGCTCCACCCTGTCCACCCCCCCATCCCTGTGTCTACAAGGTCGGAGGTGAGACAGAATAAGTATGCGCTTCAGTAGCGAGCCTATGAATGCAGGGTGACCATGGAAGGTGTGGGAAATTTTAATTGGAAATTTAATATGTATGGAAAATTATGAGTTTTAATTTTATATACTTTTCTCTTTGCTGCCTCACACTCAAAAATTTATTATGGCGATATTTTGTTACACTCGTTCACCCGCGTCAACCCTCGGGGCAATACTTCTCTATGTAGTACATTGTAATAATATATAGGTTACATACACCAAAAACAAAATACCCCCAAAAGAGGTCAAATTTACCTATATAGGAATATACCTTCGCAACCCCCAATCATCCCGATTGATTGCGCTAAAGGGTATGGCCCAATAAAGGATAATACACAGGCGAGGAGACATTTTCCGTTTTACCAATAAATTCACCTTGTTTTTTTTTTTTTGAAGAGAAAACACCTTCTTAATTGCAAAAAGGTAGTTCTTCCGGGTGGTGGGTATATATTTGCTTTTGTGAATCATTGTCTTTCAACATATATATTTACTTCCCCTTGTTTTGCCTGTCACCTCTCTGGTGAAAAGCACGAAAATTGCCGCTTTCTCTCTTAATATTCTCCCATGTATCTTTGGTATACAATTGTTGTAACACCGTGGTGTTGACGACGAAAGTCATTATGAAGGTTGCTTTTGTCAGACAATTGCATTCGATTCTTCACACCAACCCCGCTATTCACTTTGCAACATCGCTGTACGAGAACAACACAAACTCAATTACGATAGTTAGCATTTTTTTTTGTCTTTCGTGTTTCTCACAAGATTTGTTTTATCATAAAAAAGATACTACATACATATATACACAAGGATCGTAACCTTCAAGGAGCAATGTCACTCTCAATGTAGAGCTTTTTGGGAACTTTCAGTGAGCTTTCAGCAGGATAAATACCCCGTAATTTATCATTCTTCCTGGCTCATATCTCACAATCACCTAATACTTTGAGGTATTTTTGCAAAAGAATATTACTTTCTTGTTCCCATTTTTGGTTGTGTGTGCGATGTTTATTTAACAAATTGTTTCTAATATATTTCTGGAAATATCATCAATCTTTTAAATTACATCACAAATACCTTAGAGTTTGTATATAGTTTTAGAGAAAAAAGTCAATATTTATTATTACTTTTATTCTTTGTACATAATTTATTTTCTTGGAAAGCTGTGAAACTTTAACTTTCTTACATCATCATTTTGTAGTAATAAAAAAGAAGGTAAGAAATGGTCAAAAGGTCATGTTATTTTTATAAAAGAAATGAAATAATAAAGGCGTAATAATTCCAAGTATTTTTATCTCAATTTTTTCCACCATTAAATTACGTATTAGAGCTTTCGAAAATAGATCTAAATTACATTATAAAAATTTGATTGCTTCTAAGTTTATTTTAAACTACGTAATTATAAAATGAGAGTGAATATACATAATGTTTCTTTTAGAAAGAAATTTATTTTAGAATTTTAAGTCAATTCTCTGACTAGAACTTTTATCACGTGAAAATATTAATCTTACATAAAAAAAGAATATTTGTCCAAATTTTAGTATATTGTGAAGAATTCAAGAGGTGTTTATCTGGCGAGTATTTTGTTTTATTTTTGACGAATCATCCGAATAATAAATTTTGTAATTTGTAATAAATATCCTTTCATGTAAACCATTTTTTTGTTTCAGTTTAGTACTTTCCAGACTTGAATTTAGTACTTTTCAAATTTAAAATTAGTACTTTTCAGACTTAAATTTAGTACTTTTCAGGCTTAATTGATCACTTGCTTAAGCTTTTAATGTACAATCTGTGCTCTTTTAGTACTAAAATCTGAAAATCTTTTTTCGGATTTTTAGAACCTTCTGTAGGTTCAAATTAAGCAATATTTCAGCTCAAACTAAGCCTTTTAGAGACTAAACTCTGAATAACTTTTTCTGGTTGAATTTAGTACTTTTCAAACTTAATTTAGTACTTTTCAGTCTTAAATTTATTACGTTTTTGACTAAATTGAGCATAATGCACAATCTGAGCCTTTTTAGTACTAAAATCTGAAAATCTTTTTTCGGATTTTTAGAACCTTCTGTAGGTTCAAGTTAAGCAATATTTCAGCACAATCTGAGCCTTTTAGAGACTAAACTCGGAATAACTTTTTTTTAGTTGAATTTAGTACTTTTCAAACTTATTCAAATTTATTTAGCACATTTAAGGCTTAAAATAATAACTTTTTCTGCAGAATCTGAAACTTTTTAGGTCTAAAAATTATGAATATCTACTAAATATATATTTTTTAAAGTTTGTTTTTACGAATTCATAAAAACCATAGAAGGAAAAAGCTCGTTATGTTGGGAACATCATGTATGGTGTAAAACGCAACATGTATTTGTTATGAGGACATTTTCCAGTGAAAAATATTAACAGGGGAATGCAGAGAGCATTAGCAAATTACATAGACTAAACCACTTGGGAATGTGTGGTAAAGAGTTTATTTCCACGAAACTAACAGAATTCACATTTTCCACGTCCAGTTAAACTATATATGAGAGAAGGAGTGAGCATTTTAAAGTGGTCCCCACAGTCAGGAGACAGTTTGCGTGGGTGGATAGAGATGATATTTTGCTGTTGTTTGAGAATATGGAGTCAAGTGGGTACTTCCGGGGAGTATTTCAAAAACAGAGAAAATGACATTAATGTAATTGAGTTGAGATTTTCTTTCATGATGCCCGGCTTTCATTCTTCATCCTCGAAAATGACTCAACTCAAACCCTCAAGGTGTGTGCTAGAATATCAATGCTCTTGCCAAGCTTATCACCACTTGTTTCTCCAGGTTGAACCTTTTTACGCTTGAGATCGTCGCTGGGGATATTTTTGGCGTGTACACCGTCAAGTTGAGTCTTTTATTGAATAAATGGGAAGGTACACACACTTCTCGAGATTTCATACATTTTATACATAAGCATTTTATATATGTTGGTAACCTTTCACCCCCGTGTACGTCCTTCAGCAAAGGATGTGGAGATGTATTATATCAAAATCATACGATGCCTTCGCGTTGCAGGCTGCACGTTAAAATTTTGCAGACTCAGCAGTATGATGCACCGCCGCTGTGTGGAAAAATATTAACTCTTTTCCCTCCCTCCTTGCTCTGCCATTTGTGCAAAATTAAATTTTCCGCAGGGGAAATATACAGAGAATTTTTGCATATTAGGGAAATACGACTATGCTGAGAATTTTTATTAATAAAAAATGACCATCTATGCCACCCAAAAAAAATCCCGCTCAATGGTACAGAGTAGCGTACACCGCATAATCTATTCGTGGGTGGAACTTTCATCGTCACTTTCTCTTATAAATTGTGTTTAGTGTTGATATATGGAAACCTACATAAAGTATTATGTATGTGACAAGTGGAAGACGTTCTCTGGAGGACGATGGAGGGACAAAAAGTGAAGAAAAGTTGAATTATATACGAAGGATCGAGATAGAGAAATGCCATTGAGAGAGAATATCAAATTTTTTACCGTTCACATCGTCATTTTCTCTTCTTTTTTTTTTCTCTTCTCATTCCAAAACACTCCTTATTCTATCTCTCCATGTTATTATTATTATTCCTTGGATGATGGCTGTGAAGTTATATGTCTTTTCAATGTAGAGAAGGTCGGGAATGAAATAAAACTTATATGAAAGTTTGCTAAACTTATGGTGAATGTGATTTTCATGCAATAACTACCTACAGCCAGTTGCTTTTTAGTGGTTAGCGTGTGGCGAAAACTTTGGGAAGGATTCACTTTTCCATAAAGGTGAAAGAAGGGCTTGAGTCTTGTCTTGAATTTATTTTAATTACACGAACTTTCAACGAACTTCAGATAACTTTTAATAAAAATTTTATTAAATAGAAATTACTCTATGATATTTTATTCTATTCTAGATTATCTTGAACTATTTTAGACCATCTTAGGCAATAAATAGAGATGCAAAAAAATAAATAAATAGCATCTCAAGTCGTTATGTACAATGGTGAGGGAGTTTGTGAAGTAAAAACCATTTTGCTCTCTTTACAATAGCTGTCATTTTTCCTCAATGATCCACTTGAGAAGCAAAGTTCCATAAGAAAAGCATTCTTGCTTGTCCACAGTGTCACACCCGCTGGGATTTTAATATAGAACGTGTTGTGGACATGGTGGTGAGAAAAAAAAAGACGAAGAAACTTCCTCAAGGGAAGGACGCACTAAACCGATATTGAGATTGCAGCATGGAGATGGGGTGTAGGGGGTGGGGCGTGTGGTTGAAAATGTGGTCGGAGGAAGGAAAAACCATTGAATTTCAGTCTATACCCTTTGGGAGTACCTGGAAGCAAGAAATGATCAGCAAATAAAGTGGCTCTGCAGGGAGAATTCTATTACACCATGCGATGTCATGGTCTTGTGCCCCCTACAAAAAAAACCGTATAGCCCCCACAATCAATACACACCTCGTCAATTTACCAATTTTTTCAAGGATGTGTCCTCCTCATCCCTTTCACTGTGTGTACGATAACAAAATCAACCCCAACATTGGCCTCGAGGAAGCTATAGAGAGAGAGAAGTCAGTGGGAATTGGGTGTGGGCTCTGTTGTTGATACTCCGTGGGGTACAGCCACAGCAATCTATTGGAAATTTCCCTGGGATACAATTTTAGGGGATGGGTTCTGTACATAATGTAAGTTTGACAAGTGAATTGTTGAACTTTCCCCAAAAATACTTCTCCCTTTTCCTGTATTTTCCGGTCCTGCGTTTTCACTTTCCTTGTGGGTGTGTATTTGAGAGCAAAAAAAAAAAAACACGAGAAAAGAACGTCCGCTGATAACTACCCAACATACCAAAAGCATAATCAATTTTATGAATGAATTTTCCAAGGACGAGCCGTTTTTTCTTTGCTTTAATCAAACTTTTATAAAAATTCCATGCAAAACAATTCAGTGAACGTAAAAATATTTATTCATTTTTTTCTAACTATCATGTTCAACCATTTTATGCAAATTTTCATTTCACAAAAAAAAAGAATTAAAAAAAAAAATGTTGTAGAGCTTTTCAAAGTATAGGCACTATAATTAAAATTTATTCTTCATTATCTCTTGCAGGTAATTCTAAACAAACATCTGTCGGTGCCACGGCAACTAACTATGTTCCCTCCCATCCGGGAGAACTGGAGGAACTCCAGCATGTCCTACACTTTCCAGAAGAAGTCGCACTAAGAATTACCGATGCGGAATATCAACTATTTTATCAGGTACGATTTGCACACTAATTTCACAAAATTTTTCCCCTTTTTTCCCCGTTGAAAACTTGGTCTGAATCTACAGCAGTGAGCCATTTAATTATGTACTACAAAAACGATATTATGTATGTATATAGCACAAGTTCCATGGGCATATGAAATTGGGTGAGAAAAGAAAATACACGGACACGGGTAGAGGAGAAAATTATGTTTTAGTAGCATCCAAGAAAACTCCATAAATGTGGCATTTCATGGAATGAGGACAAGGGGGGTTTATCTGGACGAAATTATTCGGATCTTTGGAAACATTCGAATGATTTCTCAAAGAATTGGTTTTTAGCCTCTAAATGGCTCCTCAGATTGAGAATCAGGAGCTTAAAAAATATCAATTCAAATCTCAGAAGGACTAAATTCAAACTAAATAATAATTTCACCCCTAATCATGCTAAATTCTAGCCTAAAATGGATTAAATTCAAGCATAAAAATATTTTTTAAACCTAAAAAGGCTGAGATTGAGGAACAAAATCTTTAAAAAGTATTTAATTTAGGCATATAAAAAACAAAAAGTTGTAAATTCAACCCTAAACCTGCTTAATTCAAGTCTAAAAGTATTTGATTTTAAACCCTAAAAAAGGCAGTTCTCAAACTCCTAAAGCTTTAAAAAAATCGAGGGCTACATTGTAGAAAACGGCTAAATCGGTTCGGAGCCCAGACAAAGTTAACCGGTTTTACAATGTAGCCCTCGAAATATTAATTATAGTCTAAAAAAGACTAAAATTTAAGTCTAAAAAGTAGTTAATTCAAACCGAAAAGTTCTAAATTCAAGCCAAAAAGTAGTAAATTCAACCCAAAAAAAATGAATAAATTCAAGCCGATAGGTATTTGGTTTTCAGTCCCAAAACAGCACAGATTAAGAAACAAAACTTTAAAAAAAAATTAAAAACCTATAAAAGGACTAAATTCAAACCGAACAGTAGTAAACTCAATCCAAAAAAAAACTAAATTCAATTCAAAAATTCCTAAATACTTTTTCTTTTGTTTTTTTTTTCGGCTTTGAGTTCTCTGATTTTTAGTAAGAGATGTTCATGTGAAGACATATTCGGATGATTCGCTTAAAACACATATTCGCCAGATAAACACCCCTTGAATGAGGATGTTGGAAAATTTTCCTTTAACACCTACTCAAATTTCTATGTACATTTTAATTCTTCAGAGCATAATCTCTTTTCACGCGAATGAGAAAATTTTAATATATATAGAAAAGATAGGTATAGCATTTCAGGCGAAAATGCTTTTCGGAGGATTGAAGGTATTTGCCCAGCGAAGTGTGTGGATTATCGTAAAAAGTTCGTCATATTCTCAAAAGGTAACGATAAGGATTTTCCATTCATATAGCTTCTCTTTTCTGACAGAATTAAAATTTACCAATCCGCTTAGAGGGATAACAAAAAAATTATTATAGAGAACAATTGTTTCAAAAGCATAAAGTTAAATCAATGAATTTTCCAAAGTTTTTTTTTTACTCATTAGACTGGATTTTTCAATTTAATTTCTTTCACAAACCACGACTTTTCAAAACACATGTCCAGAAAGTTCTTGAGGAGTACAAGAAAAATACTCTTTTTTCTTGTTTTTTTTTTTAAAGGAAAACTTTATCTAAAGACTCTCATCCGTGTTTGCTGTTAATTTCAAACTTTTTGGATGCTTTATGACGACGACGATGAAACCTCGTGGGAAAAACTTCCCCGCACACATAAAATTGAATTACATCTTCAAATATTTTTCTCGCACCATAAGTCAAATATTTGTCCGTTCATTTTGGGGGTGGAAATTGAAAGTCCTTAAAAGACTTTCATAGAATAGAATGGAGCGTAAGTAATTAAAAGGACAGAAAGCTGACCTTTCAAGTGGGACTTGAACATTTATGTGGTTATATTGGACCGTTAAAGCTCAAAGCTTTTGACTTTTGGTACAATTACAAAGTGAATGTGTAGAATGGAGAAAAAATAAAAATTAACTGACTTATACACTTTGGTAAATTTTATATAATAAATAGATATATATTTTCAAGTGTGAAGCGTATTAAGGGGCGTTTAATAATGAGTGTTCGTGTCCTACGTTTTGCAGGGGAAAAGCTACCAAAACGTCTCTAATTTATCATTTTCTGAAGAGACTTCTTCCCTCCTTGACATGCTATACAAATTCCTTAGTGCGGAAAACACCATCTCCCGCACCATTTCCCACCCTTAGTATTTTTCCCCAATGTTATATAGAGAGAGAGACTTTTCCTCAAGCTCATGATCATCAACCCACGTAAAATATAGCATTACAGCAATTTTCGGTTGAACGTGAAATTAATACATTCTTAACTGCGTGACTTATTATGGGGATGACATTGGCACTTTTACTGAATTTTCCTGACAATTTTTCTTCCAGGTGCCTCCCGTAGAATACTTCAAACATGTGATATTAGAATTGCAAGGCGAAACTGCTGCGGTTCCACCAACTCCTCCACCACGATCGTCAATACGAGGCCTCCAAAAGCGATTCGATGAGGTGAGTTGGAAAAGACATTTTCAAATTTATCTACAACAAAATTCCAGTAGAAAAATAAAGCTTAAAGCTTGTCAAGTATATGGGTAATCAATAGAAAGCCACATTGAGAGAGTTTTTCTGAAAAACAAGTTAATTGTAACCTTTGTCCACCACTTTATTGGCAATTTTCTTATTCTCACTGCGCAATTAAAAGTTTCAGGGGAATTTTTAATAATGCTTTCATGATGAAAAAAAAAAGTGAATGATTTCGTCATAAATAGCTAGCTAGTATACAACTTGATATTTCAAATAGAAATAGAACAATATTCTGCAATTTATAGAATCCTTCTTTTGCTCAAGTGAATTCAAATAATTTCTCATTCAACCTTTGTAATTGCAAAAATTCAATTTCTCTTTAAAATAGCCATCATAATTTCACCATCATTAACCTTTTCGTCTTAATTTAATATTGTGCAACCCCTCACTCAAAAAATAAGGACAGCTTTGTTTCAATGCTCCTTTGTGGGCGTAACTTCAATATTAGAGAACTCACCGTCTGGTAAAGTTATAAGGAAAGCTGAGAAAAAATCCATAAGAATGTTTTCACTCACAAAAAAAAACTTTCTGCATTTTACGATTCCTTTCTAACAATAAGAAAACGAAGAAGAAATAAAAATGTGGTGCTTTATATACGTGGGTGGAAATATATGTGTGCAATATATTATTGAGAATATATAGGAATCTCAACGTGAATACCCAGGCAAAACTTTCACCAAAGTCAAACAATTTTGGTATTGTGCGAAGTAACTTGGAACATATGTCGCCAGTTAAACGATACCAAAGCATCGATATTTTTTCTCGCTTTTCTTTATTTATACATATGTATGTAATATACTCAGGAGAATTTAGTAGAAGAGCCCTATTTACAACATTGAATTAATCATTTTAACCAAAATTGTATAGAAATGGTTGGAAAACTCATTAAAGTTATCATAAAGAAATGGAAGATTTTCTTCTTTCCCACAAAAAAAAATACCAAAACGTCGCTGGACATTTAAATCTTTTTGTTTATGTATTTTCTTTGAGTCAAGGGGTGTTTATCTGTCGAGTATTTTGATTTTTTGGCGAATTATTCGAATATTGGCAAATTAATCTGAATATTCCTTTAGATAGAGTTCTTTGTTAAAAACCGAATAACTTTTTTCAGCTTGAAGTTAGTATTTCTTAGGTGTAACTTTAGAACTTTTTGACTTTAATTTTAAAGTTTTTTTCTTCTCAAACTAAGCCATCTTAGGACTAAAAACTAAATAACTGTGTAGTTTAAATTTAATACTTTTTAGACTTAAATTTAGTACTTTTTTTTTAAACTTGAATTTATGTATTATTTTTTAGACTTCAATTTAGAACTTTAGAGGCCTGAATTTAGTACTTTTTTATCTTGATTTTATTATTTTTGGGCTTAATTTTAGTAATTTTTAAGCATGAATTTAGTATTTTTTTCAATTTGATTTAAGGCTTCAATTTAGTACTTTTTAGGCTAGAATTAAGTAGGTACTTTTATAAGTTGTCTTTTTTTTTACTCGATCTAACCATTTTAGGATTTAGAAGTAAATAACTTCTTTAGCTTTTAATTTAGTGCTTTTGAAGCTTTAAATTATTAAGATTACAGTAAGACTTTTGAATTTAAATTTAGTACTTTAGGGCTTGAATTTAAAACCTTTTGATCTTGAATTTAGTACTTTTAAGATCGTTTTAGTACTAAAAAATGAAAAGGTTTTTTTTTTAGATAATCCTTTAGGTAACAACTCTTAGTTTTATTTATATTTTAATTTCTTTTTGCGAATATTTCCGAAGAATCCAAAGATTTTCATTCAGATGAACGCCCCTTACTTGGAGTACATTTCTGTTTTATTTCTTATCAAATTTTCCAAAGTACACAGAAAATATGACTTTTGCAACCACACCAGCCATACACACAGGGTTGTGTTCCTGTGGCTGGAAATGTTTTGCGAAGTGCGTAAATAATGCCTTCATCCATTCACGTGTTACTCCATGCAGACACGCAATATTTGCTGTCACGATCTATTAGAAAATTTTGGCTTCTGTTTTCTTTCGCATGAAGAAAAGAAACGAAAATGTTTCTTTCACGACACCCAAAATTAGCATATTTAGTCGGTGGGATTTTTTTTGGCTGCCACAGTGACCCCTTAGATTTCTTCTTTCTACGTATCACCCTTTCGCATTTTGTTCGCGTTTAGCCACGTGTGGGGTTAAGAGTTCATGGTAGTCAAAAAGAGAGAGAAAGAAAGATTTTAGTCGTTGGAAAAAAAACTTCAAGAGAGCCCAAGAAGAGGTGTTGTATTTATTTTTAGTCGTCTCTTTTGTCCAATTCTCACCTCATCATCGTCCATCCGGTGTGTGGCGTTGTTGAGAAATCCACCCAAAATTGCTGTGTCGAAAGTGAGTGATGAAGAAATTCCTCAACTTACTCTATCGGATCATCTCATCCTGCGCGCGCGGGGGGTGAATTTTTCTTCTCGTCATGCTCTTATCGTAGTCGTGACGGAAAATAATTCAACATATAAATATACATATGACTGGTGGGCTTTTTGTTTGTACATTGAGCTGCTTTTTTCTCCCTCTCTCTCTCCGTTCCAACTCTTGAAACTTGAGCTCCATGTTTATTAATTTTCTTCCCGCCGGATCAATACAATGGTGTGGTGTTTGTGCGATATGAAAACCATATAGCGTTGTGAATTTCAATAGGACACCCACTTCCATTTGTGTCCTCAAACTCATCCCACCCACACCCCTATTTTTGCACGATATATGTATATAAAACAAACGCAACAAGAGGAGAGAGTTTCTCTCTTATATGTATGCCAATGTGGATAACACGGGGTGTTTTGGAGACTGACTATTTTCGTATTACACTGTGGCTGGGGACGCATAAATATATCCAGTGTGAATTGTGTGCCTTTCATACGCAATACAATCTCATACAATCTTGGTGAAGATCGAAAAAAATCGACAACTGCTTTAACGAAATATATACAGGAAGAAATGATTTTCTGTTTAGGAAGCTCTCGCTTCAAGCTTTCCATTGATTTTTTGAGAACTTTTCTTTTAATATATAACAGGTGAAATGGAATAATTTATTAACCCTAATTATTATTAGGGGTGTTTATCTGAATGAAATTATTCGGATTATTTGCCAAAGAAATCAAAATATTGGTTTTTAGTCTCAAAATGGTTCAGATTGAGGAGCAGAAGCCTGAAAAATTTTTAATTCAAGCATTAAAATGACTAAATTTAAGCTGAGTAGTAAATTCAATCTGAAACGTGTTAAATTCAAGCCTAAAAAAGACTAAATTCAAGCAACATTTTTTTCATTCCTAAAAAGGCAGAGATTGAGGAACAAAACCATAAAAAAAAATTAATACGTGCCTAGAAATGACCAAGAGTTGTAAATTCAACTCGAAACATGCTAAATTCATGCCTAAAAGTATTATTTGGCTTTCAGCCCTAAAAAGGCAGAGTGTCCAATCATAAAAAGCTTAAAAAATATTAATTAAAACCTGAAAAGAACTAAAATTAAAGCCGAAAAAGTGGGAAATTCAAGCCGAAAATGGATATATCAAAAACTGTAGCAGCTAGACACAAAAACGTGAGAAGAAACCGTTTTAATTTTCACGTTTTTGGATCTAACTGCTACAGTTTTTGATAAATCGACTTCATATCTGAAGCAAATAATTTTTTTTGAATTTTTCTACATTTTTATTTTTTTCTGCTTTAAGATATCTCAGCCCAGTACATTAACTTTCGGTAGATTTTTTAGCAGTGTAAAATCTTGTGGTTGATGTCCCTTTAAATGACTATATAAAACACACCACTTAGACCATCCCATTTGATTTTCCATGCTTATTTTCCACTTTATTCTTTGTTCATCGTGATAAATGGGTGAAAAACATATTTTCAATACACTTCCCCACACCATTGTTGTTGGCAATGCGAGGGTGGAATACCAACGTGAGCGATTTCACAAAATTCAACGAGACTTTCCCTCAAGGGAGTGAGGGAGTTACCGCAGGCGGAACAAGAGTTAGGGCTTTACGGATCATTCGGTCGACACGCACCACACGGCGTTCCCAACGTCTCCTCGTACTCCACCAAACGCCCGTGTGGCGTCCTTTAACTCGCCCTCGCGCTAGCACTGGTCTGGCACTTCAAGTGGCCTATTTAGAAACACGATGTACACACAGCGTGGCATTTACATGGGAGAGATATTCTTCCTTTTTTAGCAGAGTGGTGGAACATAAGAAATATTCCGGCCATTTAGTCCACATGGTTTTTGTGCTTAAACGTGTTTTTAATTAGATCTCAAGGTGGCAACAAATTATTCTAATGGATGGGCCACAATGTCGTGGACTTAAATTACCAGATAAAATACTCTGACACAGCACCGCAGGGACTTTCACTCCTCCCTATG
Source organism: Lutzomyia longipalpis (assembly GCF_024334085.1). NCBI lineage: Eukaryota > Metazoa > Arthropoda > Insecta > Diptera > Psychodidae > Lutzomyia > Lutzomyia longipalpis. Next base: position 1,726,402 of record NC_074707.1, read on the forward strand.
GGTTCCCCATAACCACCCTATAATGAGGTACTCGGGGACATGACTCAATGGATGAGTATCATCCGCATTGTTTTGGGGGCGGCGGAATGTATTCCTTTAATGTGTGCCTTTAACATTAATGCTCGCAAGACCATGGCGAAATGAACTAATGAGCATTATTGCATATTCGACACAGGTCTGCTCATGGGTGGCACACTTCATTGTGTCCCAAAGCTCGCAGGATGAACGCAAAGCGGCTTTCGCGTGCTTGCTGCGTGCGGCCCTCACATGCTGGAACATTGGCAACTTCAATGGTGCTCTGGAAATTACAACAGGACTACGGTGAGTACCGCCCTCGCAACATTTATTCCTTTATTTTCCATCCATGTAGTATACCTACACTGCCTCCGCCCGAAATTTGTCAATGCTGCAGAAACTCATTCTATATGTACTTGCAGTATAGCATAAAGTACTTTTTGCTGGAACAAGTACAGAGGTAAATTGTACGTGAATTGAAAATCCTGAAGAGTCTTCCCACATTCGGGGAACATGTTTGAGGGGTTTTATTTTTTTTTCACTGACTAGGTGTGAAATTGTGTATGCGATGATTAAAAAACGCCAATTGCATCGTGCCGAAATTGCGAAAATGTACAAAATGCTGACAATAGCAGAATTCATGGATCACGTAGGACCCGTAGAATTTGATGGTGGGGGTGTTATTATACAGTATGGTGAGGGGTGATAAATGGGGCAGTAGTTCAGGGGATTGTGTTTACCAAAAACACAACTTTGAGTTGATCTTTCTGGATGAATTTACAATTTATTTACCCAACTTGCTAGCTGTATTGAATTTGAAAATATTGTCTATCAACTGAAACAATACATGAATATCATGGCGTTGATTAAAATAACAATGCAATTTGAATTCAACATAGAATGCAATGTTTCTCAAATATATTTTGGCATAGAACCCATAGAACTATGTACAATACACCTATTCTCTCTTCGATCAGATATTGTTCTAAAGATTCATTCGGAATTATGTTAGAATGTCATATGAAAATCATTTTATACTCTTAATGATATTCTTGACTAATTTAATTTGTTTGTTAATCAGGGAAAATAAAATATATTCAAACTCAATGTCTAACGAAGAATAGGGGGACATGGGGCAAAATGTTAGAAAGTTTAGACAACACATCTCCAATATCTCAGTAAATATTATTTCGTAATTGTTCTAATTTAGTCAAAAGGTACCTTTTATAACTCTAGCTAAGCCTATAATGTTTTATAATAATATTGGGCCTTATTCAGCGACCAATAAACCCTTGAAATTCGCTAAAGCGGTACCCATAGAACAGCGTCAAAAGACGCTGTTCGTTGTTTTTTCTCACTTGCTCTTTGTCAAAATGTATCGCGCTGTCACTGTCAAACAAGAAACGCGGTTTCTATGTTATATAATCGCCTTTCTTGTTTGACAGTGACAGCGCGATACATTTTGACAAGGCGCAAGTGAGAAAAAACAACGAACAGCGTCTTTTGACGCTGTCGTATGGGTGCAGCTTAAAAATCTTGAAATTTCAGTTCAAAATTTAAAGATTTCAAGGGTTTCTTGGTCGCTGAATTAGGCCCATTGATCTAACATTTTGGGATTTATTTAAAAACAAATTTTTCGAATTTCAAAGTTACTTTAACCTTTCATTTCAATGTATTTGGCGTATTTCTTTGTATTTTTTTTTATCCAAATGCATTTTTTGATAGAGTAACTATTGCTGAACACGAGCTTAGTCTAAATTTTCCGGGTTTCCCCGTAGAACACTGACACTAAAAACTACCTCTTGGGGCAAAAAGTTAGAAACCGTTTTTAAGACAGTTAACTTTTTTAAATATATTTATTTAGCACACTTATTACTTATAATTTAGCTTGTTATATAACTCGCTATTACTAATATTTAATCTCTTAAAAAATAAAAAGTGCAATTTCGTAAATTTTTCATTTTTTTTATTTTTTGTGTTTTTTTTATTAAAAAAAATTTCTAATTGTTACACAAATATCTTATTATCAATTGCTTTTATAGTGTCTTGATGAAAAAAATTCATAAAATTGAAATTTAAGGACAAAAAACGCAAATTAACATTTTGCCCCATAGTTGGGGCAAAAAGTTACAAGTGCAAGGTTTCGGAAAATGGACTGAAAATGTATTTTCTTGTTGAGTTAGAAAATAATCGTCTGAGATAAAATTGTAGCCCGGAAAATTTCCTATAAGATAGTCGTCATGCTAAAACTCAAATATTTTCAGGCAAATGTTTCTCCCAAAAAACTATCTTCTTGCCCCATGTCCCCCTACTGATGAAATATAAATACATTATCATTCCTGTGGCATATTGAACATGAATAAACTATATGCTTTTCATGTATAACTTTCAAACTATAACACGGAAGACTCAGTACGAATAATAAATAATGCGAGAAATACGTTGGAAAACGACACGTTTTGTAGTGACACGACTTTTGCATCAATTTCCCACTTTGCTTCCGATTGGAAAAGTAGGGATGTGTGTTCTTTTGGAAAGTGCAACCTTAACACCCGAGTCCTCTTCACTTTTACCACCGCACTACTGTACAACCCTCTTGTATTGTACCAGGGTGAAAATACAATGTTGTATATTTGAATATTTAATAACCTTTATATGGATGAATACAGAATTAGTATAGAGTTTTCAAAGGGATTTATTATGTGGTTTTAGCATACAAAGAAAAGGGGGTGGAAAATCATTTGTATATGGTTTGGAATTGTAATTTGGTGTGACCTTCCCTTTTTAGCTTATTATGACAAATCCTTTTATAATAAACGAGATAAATTGCAAAGAAGCTAATCTACTTATAATCGAAATGCACGAAAATGGCCCCAAGGGTGATTCTCAGAGCTGTGTGGAATCTTCAATTTCTACACATTTCTCATTCAAAGGCCCAACTTCCTTATTTCCATCACCCGCATACTTCCGGGATTTTCCTTCGAGGTCTTTCTCTGATACCACCTAAGCCCACCCCGTCTACCCATTGCCCCAACTCTCAAAACTACGCCAAAGATGAGCGTGCCAATTTTGGGGATGTGGATCAACCAGATGCTTTACTCAGTTGTACTCAAGCTAGTCTCTGAAAGGGAACCAAAAAAAAAGCTCCACGCGACGATGTTTTATACATATAACCAGCAAGAGTATACCTGAGCTGCAAATCACAGAGGGAACTTAGTGGGGGAAATTGAAGGAAAATTCTGATGGGTTTTTCACCCACTTTACACCACCCATTGCTCTCTGTGAGATCTCTGCAGGAACAAAGGTATAGACGGAAATCCATTTCTCCAGCATTTTGTGCTTAAATAAAGTGAATCCAACCACAGACAAAGAGTGGAGTCGAACGAGAGCCCTGAAGCACATTTTTAAAGGATTCTTTTTGCATTGAAAAATCGCGAAATTAAATCTTTTGTGTGCTCTTTTAAATTTTTCAAAATGTCCAACTTCAATTACTGCAACGGCTCTGGAAGTCACATACCTATAGAATCGTTGTAAGGGATAGACCAGAAACTGTGTTAAAATTATTACAAGCAATATGATGACTTCCGCATACAGCCGAAATTTGGGTGAAATGGAAAAATTACAAATAAAATTTCAGCCTTTGTCATTCCTTTGTACATTATCTTATTTTCCGTATGTGTCTCTGAATTTTCTTTTCTTATTACAATTTTCCTCCTTTACACCTGCTCTGGGGTTTTTCCCGTGGGGAATATTTTCAGAGTATCGAAGAATACTTTTTAGGCTCTTAAATTGGTATTTTATTGGGGTGTTCTTTTATTTTCACAATATCACCAGAGAAAGGTGTTGGCGTGAGGAAAAATTCAAGGGGAAATAATCAGATTTTTTTAAAAGATCTAAACTGGATTTAAATGAATGAGAAGAAAAGAAGCTGAATGAGGGAATGCCAGGCATATTGTTTGAAGAAATGCAAATAAAATAAATTATTTTAGACTGTCTTTTATTCAATCTAATTTTTATTGAAGAAAAATAAAAGGAAAGCTTTTTGTAGAAAGATATCTAAAAAAAAAAGCAAATAAAACTTTAAAGATTAATTTTTTATTTAACAAGCTCAAATTTTTTTCAACTACGTAAATTGTCAATTCTAAATAAAAAAAAAATAAATAAAAAGTTAATAAATTAAATACAATTAAAAAGTAATTCAAAGAAGCAAAGATCTAAGGTTATAAAGGAAAAGGAATAAAATTAACAACCCCTTTTTTCCACAAGAAGGAATTTTCCTTCTTGTGCTGATGAAATTCTCGGAAGAATCATTTAATCTTGAGTGCGATAAAAAATCTCGGGAATGCTTCCCCGCAGTTATGTGAATTATGCACTTAAAACAACATTATCTCTTCAGCTCTGCCATTGTCATTTAATGGTGACTAACATAAAAAATTAAATATACACGAGACCTTCTCCTCATTGAGGATTCTTCTTTTGCACTCTGAATTTTTTTTCTTCACTTAACTTTGGTGTGTGGGTGGCTAAATAATTTATATAGAAAATGAAATCCATCTAATGGGATTTAAAGTTATCTCCATGACGAATTAGATTTTGCCATTTTCACAATATGCTTGCCCAGGGAGTTGTGGGAAACGTGGCCTGTGGAAATTCCATCTCAATTTTTGTTTTATTTGACCGAAAAGAATACCGAGAGAATTGTTGATTTTCCAAGTAAAAGCCACTGCACGTTCCAACCCAAGAATTTTGACCTTCCTTTTGTCTTCTTCATTCTTCACGACATACTTTTGGTCTAAAATCCTACGTGCCTTCAACTATGCCCCACACTGGAGGAATGAAAGAAAGGCATTGAATGGAAGATAAAAGAAAGCCCCAAAATAGATTTTTCTTCAACGTAAATTAAGCGTTAAGTTCAAATAGGTTATTTTTAGAAATACACAAAGGGTAGATTAAAATCTAATTTTAAATTTAGACAAGAATACTAATTTTCTAAAGCACAAAAATTTACTACAAATTCCCATTCTTAGAAGGAATTCCATATTCTTTTCCCTTAAGTAAACCTATATCTATACATTAGATTTATTAAAGTGCATGATGATGTGCTAATCGCGTAATTTTATTACTTTCACACACGATTAAAACATTTACTTTGCTAACTAACTGAATACATTCTCCTGCACATCATATACCAGCTTTTATTTCAATATTCATGGGGTTGGTGGCAAAATGATGGCAAAAGTGGGATTTGTTTATTCGATTTAACCATTTGCATCCCTCTCTCTCTCTCAACATAGTGTCGTGTTGGTGTATTTTATTCATGCAGCATAATATATTGCTACAGAACAATAATTTCCTAAGGGAATAAATATTCAACAATGTACCTACCCGGCACTTAATAAATTTCGCTCAATTATCACAATTTTCCACTATATTAAATTTATTTATTATGCTTTTTAGTTCAGTACTATGACTGTGACTTTTATTAATTGTAAATGAATTTTATACTATCTATTTAAAAATAAATTTAAAAAAAATTCAAAATTCTTCTACGGTCTTTCTTTCCTTAAAGTTTCCTACATAATTTATGAGTATGTATTGAAATTAAATTAGCAATAGCTGAGAGATGAGGGATGACAATGTGAATTCATTCATTATTACCCACTAAGCTGTAGGGAGACTGAAACAAAAGGATTCCTTAATTATTTCAATTGAATCCGAAACAATTTTACATTGTAATTTGCATAGAAGAGACAAATTTTCTATGAGTGGGATGGTTAAAGTTATTGTTTCAAGAACTCTATACATATACGCTCAAATACATTATAGCGTGTATTTTGGATGGAATGGAAATCTTTTCAGAGATGGTGTGCCTGTCTGCAGAGCTCAATCAAGTGGTGCTCTCTTGTTGCTAAAGCTCCTTTTAGTTAAATTCGCATTTTCACCCATAAATGGGATGAATATTTTCGAGTATACCGCACAATGGGAGGCAAAGCTTTTACAACAAATATGGGTATATCCATACACACAAAATTCAACGTACATCATATCAGACGACGTGACTACATGTTCGCACGCAATTTATTTTCACAAAAGTGGCAGGAAGGGGATAAGAGTATGGGGATTAAACTATGGTGCAAAATACCCTTCTATATAGGCGGTAAAGTTGAAAACCGAAAGGAAGGTATGGAGGATGTTCTATTTTTCTCACACAAACCGTGTGAATTTGGGAGTGGGGGCAAGAGGCTTATACGGGGTGGAGAAAAGGAAGAAAGTGTGATTTGCAAAAGCTGCCGTGTCTTACCCAGCTACACAGATACAATACACAAGCTTGACTAGAAAGGGGTTCAGAAAGATTTTCACCTCATGTTTCATTTGGTTGAAGCAGCTTTTCCTGCCTCCGAAGAGCACACATATATATAGATTTTATAGTTGAAAAACCTATAAATTTTATGAGATTCAAATACGAAAAACCTTTATACATTATTTTTGCTCAACATCAGCAAATCGCGAGAAAGCTTTTAAAAATATTTTTAGGAGTTGTTTTCCGCATTTTTAGCACCTTTATTTATTAAATTTATTGTGTGTCGATAGCCGGGTTGAAAGCTACATGACATTTAGTCAATATATTATCTAGAATACATATAAATTGTATATGGTATTGTACTTTCACACGTACTATGTGTATGATAATGGACATTGAATTACGGCATTATCCAGCCTCATACATCATGGCATTTGATTCTCTTATTTATTTATCTATCTTTGACAATGCTAATTATGATTGATATTCCTGACAATGATTTAATCCAACAAACAATGCAGCTCCATATTTTGCTAATCTTGATAAATCAACTAGGTATGTTTTTACTCTATAGTTGACTCCATTGACTTGGTCAGGTGTATTAAGTACATAATCTATTCTTCAGGGGTTCTAAATTAATAAGATTATTAAGGAATATGCATTCAAAAGTCATTTGAAGCAATTCGAGGGTTGGAAAATATACTATACTAACTCATTTTTGTTGATTTTCAGGAGAGCGATTTGAAGTTTGAGATTTACATTGCTTCTTATGTAAAATTTTTTACAGTTTTCGCTGTAACTTTGTAGGGAACAAATATTCGAATTTGTCCTTTTGAGGGAAGATGAAGGACATCAAAAGCTATCGAAAAATGCGTTAAAAATATACTATACTAACTCGACTTAGTATAGTGTATTTTCCAACCCTCGAATTAGAAAAGGCATAAGTAAGGGAATTGTAATTGAAAACCAATAACGTAATTTGCTATCGATTTTAGAAAATAATTATCTTAAAGAATTTTTAATTTCATCAAAGTCTTATCTTGAATATAACTCGATGAAAATCTTTGTGGAAACATTTGAAAAAAAAATTAAAATAAATTGGCTTTGAAGAGATCTTCTTGTGGGGAAAGCTTTAGCATACCCGGAAAGATTTGTTTAGAGCTATAAATTCGTAAAACTATATAGTTAAAGCGCTCGTGTGGAAAATAAGACGTTGGCTGAGAGAGAAAATTGTGATCTCAATCCGATATGGGGTGACGAGGGGAAGCCAGCACCGTGTGTTTATTTTCCCATGAAATTCAACTGCCATTATTACGACCACCACCCCCGCTGGAGGTACTCGTGCCCGTTGTAAAGTAATCGCAAATGGTGGTGTCTTGCACAAGTGTAATTGAGCATATTTGATGGTGTAGTTCATGCAAATGGACGAAGGGACTCTCTTTATGGGTCATTTGTGTATCGAAAGACACAAGTCATTGCCTTCATCCCCTCATTGCAACCCCTACCCCGCCCTTCCTCACATTCATCGTTGTACCACCACGTGAATATCATTTGTAATATTGAGTTATGAATTATAAATATTTCACTTAGCAATGCACGTTTCCATCGTGGGGGACATAAGTTATAAATAGATAAGTTTTGTACATTGCAATGCAAAACCATATTGGTGCATCAAATGCAAAATATCGTTATTTATTATTCTATCCCACAATTGCCAAAGCATAGCGCTTTTGGTGTTTTCGCCCGTATTTCTGTTATATACATACAACTGTAGGTACTTTCGTCATGGAAGAAAAATCACTCTTTTCAGTTTGCAACCATTACACCCCCCCCCCCCCCCACCCGCGTTTTACCCGAAAAAACATGATGAATTTGGTAAGAAAGTTCTGATGACAGCGAAACGGATGGGATTTGAGCAAACTGAAGGAATTCTACGGAAAGTTAATCGAAAACTTTCTTACATCTCTAAATTAGGATTAACCGAAAACCACCTCTTCTCCTGGATGTAACAGTCGAACTATAAGCAAAATGCGAACAAATTTGTCTACAAACTTTTAAGCGAGGAATTCCACTGAATTTTTCTTTTACAAAATCTCACAAACTTATTCATTCTCATTGCAGGGGCATTAATTGACAGTTTAATTGATATTACTCGTTCACTGAATGTAGCACATTACATATATAGCAATATAGGTAGTATAACCAATAAAACGGCAGGGGGAAAAAGGAAGTTTTCCTCCGCAGCACTTTGAGAACTTTTAAGGAAGTGATTTTGTCAAGGCGTCGTAATAAAAAATGAATGATTCCCTATTGGTTGTCACTGACATACATACAACACTGGAATTGAATTCAATTGTGTGTCTCGTCTTTTTATGCGCCCATCTTATACATTTTATTATTATGTGTCAAGAACAATTTGAGAATGATTACATTTTCATTTTCTACCCATTTTCTCCGACATCTTGCGTCGTTGATGGAAAAGTTTGTGTGTGGGGGGGGAAATTTTAAGGGATCAACAGTACGGGGGGGGGGGGGTTGGTTTTGCGGGGTGAGAGTGTGGATGCTGAAAAGGTCGAATGTTTCAAATTGTGGTTAGAAAACCCACTTATGTATGCTCTTCATGTAACACCTCCATGTACTCATCAACACCTGCCTTCATATAGTTAATGCTATAAATTTTAAAAAGTATTTGGCGGCAGTTGTTTGGAGTCACGATGTCAGGGTATGAAGGGAAAGCATAAAAAACATGACATTTTTACTTCCTTCTTTGCTTTTAATCTTTCTGAAAGCCTTATAATTAACACCAAACTACACCACATATTTAAAAACTTTGTATACAAATCTTTTCATAAATTTTACATGAGTTAGTTTTTTGTTAAAAAAAAATATTGCAGAAGGATAAAAAGGATGGTCATTATCCGAGGACCTATATACATACATAAATATGTATATTTTCCGCATTTTCATTGACTTACTTTCCAAAGAAAATTATTATATTTTTCATAAATATTTTTTCTTTTAAAAAAAACCAACGAGAATTAAACATTATCACCTCAGAAAAAATATTCAAATGAGACAAATTTAAATTTTATCCTTTCATGATAAATTTTCTAACAAATTTTCTAGCCAAAGAAAAAATCATTTGGAAAACAAGACTTGTGAGTTGTTTTAGTTTGCTATAACACAAATGTGCTTCACACGCCTCTAATTTTTTCATCTCCTTGACAAACTTTTGTGAAAATGAAAAGTATGACAGTATAAAGTATATAAGGAAAGTTGTCTCATTTGCTTAAAGTTCAACAATATGAAAGTATTTAGGGAAATTTCTGCGCATTTCCAGTCGCGTGCACACATCATTTTCTCTTCATCAGTTCACTTCCCATCATGCTCCTTGTGCTGCTCTTACTTTTTTCTCGCTAAAAGCTCTCTCTGTCTATGGCTCATCCTCAGGCTGGTGTTTGGTGCTTTTTTTTCGAACGAAAAAAAATCAAGCATGAAAATAAAGTGCGTGGGTGGAGATGCAATCATACTTTATTCACGTAGAAAGTATACACGAAGTGGCGCGTAAGCATGGATAAATTTTTCCTGTGCGATGCTATATGGTGATAAAAGTATAAGAAGAAAAAAGAGGCAGCATATTGTACATATATCCAACATACATGGAGGAGTCATGAAATCATCAAGAGATATGAATTTTTCTTCTAAAAAAAAATAATTTCTATTTTATTTGTAAAGTGCCAACAAGTTTATTTGCACATTTTTTTTTTATTCTATAGCAGTGATATCATCTCAGGGTGGTGTACATTATAGCGGAATTGTATATGGAAATGTAGTCAAGTGCGTTGCGCTTCGACGACACAGTGGAAAACTCCCCCCGTTGAACGTGCCGTTGCGGAAAAAAGAAGAGAAGAAGTGTCTGAAAGCGAACTATTAAATTTTACGGGTTTCCATATAAATTGAATATATGAAACAGCTCTATAAATCATATAAATAAGCATGAATAAATTGTGCGACTCCGCGCCAAGATATTTCCATCCATAACACCCCCGCGTGGTGTAGCTTTTTCGCACACAGTGTGTGAGATAAATGTAGGTCGCGACAGTACTAATTTGAATTTTACTCAATTTGCCATCACAATGAAAAGTCTATTATGTAGCATGGCTTTTATTGCCATGGTGGCGTACCTTTCTTCAACATAAAATGGAACCATAACTTCGCGGGTTGTTGACTGTGTGAGCTTTTCTCACTTTATTGGCCAAATTCCCGCCCCTAACTTTTTTTGCGCCCCCGTGAAAACACCTTACAGACGGACACACCATGCTTAACCGTGTGAGTCCAACTGCTGATAAATATTATTTCAAGGGGTAGGTAGCAAAAAAAAATCACATTCCCCATCTTGCACACGGAAAATTCTGTTGAATTTGGTATATAGACCAGGTGGAGGTAAAGTGTTCAATATTTACTCAAGGAAATTAAAAGAATTTTCTCATCTGTTAAAACTATTTAAATTTAATCTGCTTTCTCAGAACACTTAATGGTTGAGAGAGAAAATTCATTTTATAGTTTTTTATATAGCGAAATTTTTATATTTTTTGTAGGTAATGAAAAAGATATAATACAAAGGAAAGTTTAATTAAGTTTGCAAATATTCATTTAGTCAGGTTTAATTATCTTCTGAAAAAAATTTCAACTGCTGGATATTGAAGGAAAGAAAAATGCGTAAAAAAAAAGTGAAAAATGAATGAAACTATGGTGGTAATTTGAATAGGAAATGTCAAATAATTCCAAACATAAATCGTCCAATATGAAGAAGGACGATGGAGCGTATGTGTGTTGAAAAGCCACCCCTAAAAAGCCCTTTCTCACCATTTATTGAGCCCCATAAGAAAACCCCGAAGGCCAAATCTACGTGAATCGATTATTTATTATGTTGGCTTGAGGTGTTTGAATTATATATCGGGATACTTTGAACTCCAGAGAGAAAGAGAGAGAGGAAGAAAGATGGTGTGGGTTAGGGTTTCAAAAGTAATAAGATATTCACACATCTTCCCCCGGGAACAATCCTCAATTGAGGGTCATCATTGGGGAAAACCCATATATACACACATTTTTGGCTTCCCCGGCCTGTGATTCATGAATCAGCCATTCGTCATAAATGGCGTAGCTCAACTAAGAAATCCTATCCTTCACTTTTCTCTTGGGAATTTCCCAATGAAGAGCACCACCTCTTACTTGCTCTTCACATACTCCACTTAATTCTTATCAAACTTTAATACTCAATGTGATCCCCCTGCCTCCTCCCCATACTCAATGCGTCAATCCATGAGTTTAGTATTAAATCATTTCTTATCGTTTGCTATATCTATATTGCAATTGTGGGTGTGCAAATAATCATAAATTTTAATAGTATTTTGATTTGATTACACAATCCTATGGGTTTATGCATTTATTTTATTGTTGTACTTCAAGCCCCTTTGCATTGGATTTATTCTCAATTACACAAGAATGGGATAGTTGTATGGTGGTGAACCTACATATTTATTGAAGGTATTATGTGTATGTAGAGCACAGAAAGGGGAGCGATGAGAGGTGGGGAATGGAATTAAAATTAATTGATTTCATTTTTTAATGATCCTTTTATTTTATTAAAGCTATTTTTTGCATAAGCGTGTTTAAAATTAATTTATCAATGAAGTTCATGATCATTTTTTATAACCTCTCTCGAAAGCTTTAATTGACTCAATTTTGTGGCAATTTTGAATAGTTTATTCTAGGAAGAATTATCTTTCTCAATGTTTTTTTTTTTTTTGAAAGAAAATTCATAAAGATTTTCCTGCAAAAGTTTGTGTGTAAATATTACATTTGGAAGAAATTTCAGCGGTTGAAAATCACAACTTGTGGGGTAAAATTTAAAAGCATGAATTCAAAACTCATTCAAGAAAGGAAATTTATGTACATTCATTCTCACAGCTCTATTCTCAACGGATAGAGATAAGTTTTCCCGCAACTTTCTTTCCGAAAATATCTCAAAATGATTCTGGGGAGAAGCATCAATGGATGTAAGGTGTTATACTATGCAATGTGCACCTATAGATATTTAAATGTGCACTACATACACAACTTTACAATATATAACGAAATATTTTATCAAAAGTTTTGTCCTCTGTCGTAGTGAAATTTCTCCTTGTGTTGAAAATAAAACTTTTATGATGGTACAATATTTATTTATAGAAAATAAAAATTCACTCCAATTTGCATTTATCAATGAAATTCAGAGGGTTATCCAATCAATACGGGAGAAATTTAAAATATCCAATACAAAGTTGCAAATTAGGTGAATGAAAAGAGGATTATCAAAACCATGTAGGGATATTTTAAATTCAACAAATTCAATTATATGATGAATGGGGGTTACGAGAAGAGGAATTCTCTATGAATTTTTTGTCAAGTTGATTTATTTTCAATTTATTTCCATTTTATTTACAGTGGTGTTCCACTTTAAATAATCAAAAATTCACGGAGAAATTTATTACAGTCGTGCCTTGGCATAAGATAGTTTTGGATATACTACTCTCGCGTATTGAAAATAATGAGTGTGAAGAGTACATCCTAGACTATCTTATGCCAAGGCACGACTGTAATTTAAAAGAAGTAGTTGATAGAGAAGAGAAACGTTTATTGTTGTCTAAAAAAAGAAAATGAAAGATTGTAATACCTACATTGTAAAAGCTCAAAATATGCTTTGTAGGTACAGAGTTGATTTTTCAGTATTATGCAGAAAAAAATGTATCAAAACGTGCGTAAATAATTTTATATTTTAAAAGGTGAAATACCATGGAAGTTTTTTTTACTTCATGGTGTAGTAAAGTGGAGGTATTCTTTACATAACCATTTTTTGTGATATTGATAAACTTTCTGTTCAAATTGACACCATATATACAATCATTTTTCAACTTTTATACGTTTATTGTAGCTTCAGAATTGTATCTGTGTTGATTTTTTTGGCCAAACTGAAAAATGTTGACACAAAAACCGCAGCAAAGAGAAAAAAAGGAGATAAAAAGGATTTTTTACATACATACATATGGTACATAGTGATGAACTTTTCTCTTTTGTCTCTCCCAGCCAGTTGGGTAAAGTCATAAATTAAAAATACGCAAAAGAAGTGGATATATCATACCATTCAGGCATTATATGCATCACATTTTTTTTTAGTTTTTGTATTCTTTCACCTTCCACCTGTAAAAACCTCAAAGTTGAGCTTTTCTGTGTGAATTTTGTCGCCTTTTGTGGTGTTTAATGACCTTCAACTCCATACATCATCCACATGCTTTGCAGCGAAAGCTACCCGAGAAGAATTGAGAAGAGAAACTTTTAATTCTCAAACTTAAACACTTTTTCAGTTGAATTGTTGCGAATGATTCTGTAAAGAGGAAAACTTTTATATATAACCAAACCTGAAAGCTCATCTTCACTTTCAATCCCACACACATACTCTTTTCTTTCTTTTTCTTTTTGGGAAATTGATAAAAGTTTGTCTGAAATACACGCAATTTTACACTGAATCACGGAAGACGACAGTTGTGCTGTTTCATCACACACAACCACATACCCCCCACACACAACATTAACGTGATTTATTTGTGCAATTAATGAGAAATTGGTCTAATTAATGGAGCTCATCAATTAGTCAATAGAAGGCAATATAAACACTTTCACTCTATTCAATCTGATTAAATGAGACATGCAAAAATTATGTTGCAGACAGATATATTTTTTGGTGGACTGAATTAAGTTTGCTTAAGTGGCAATTTGAAGATTTAATACCGCTTAATTGTAAACGTTGGTCGATATAATTTTTTTTTTACATAAATAAATATTTAATTCTAGGGCAGTGCCCTTGTCTCGAGACTTTTTTCCCCACAAAAAGAGAATATCCCTATCTCTGCAAAAAATTATATACCATTGCGCTCGTAATTACGTCATTTTTAATAAAACGAAACGAGCGACCTTTTCATATTAACACATTCCAAAATGCTTTGAATGTTTCCTAAAATATTTTATTGCAGTCATGTAATTTCAGACAGATAATTTTTTTGAGAATGTTTTAATTGTTATTTTTATTTTCATTCTGTTTTCCTTAATTACATTGCAATGCAAAGCTTATTTGTTAATGAAAGTTTCTGGGAAAATGCATATAGCTTAGCTTTGCCCTTTGACATTAATATTATATGCGTAAGACCACGCATAGGATTCTGATTGCCAGTCAATAAGTTCAATTTAACACTTCAATCAGTTGAATGATTTATGTAAATTCTATAATGACATGAAAAGCTCGTCGTGGAATGACGTGAAAAGCTCATCATTTCATCATACATATCCTTGTTTAACGGAAGCCACACCCACATGGTGCTAACAATACAAGGCTTGATTGATTCTTTTATCATTTTTTCGTATATAGTTCATACTTGAATCAACAAGCAATCGAGGGCAATATTCTTTTAAATTTAGGCAGCAAAGTATTTTGCAAAAGCATAAAAAAGGGAAAACTTCTAGGATAAGAATATGACTAAATATAATTTCAATAAAAAAAATCTTTGAGACCTTTCCAGGGAGGGTGGAACGACACATTACTCGTGATTACACGAAACTTTTGCACACAAGGCAACTCAAGTGCCACTGAGTGATATGTTCAACGACCTAATAATCTTCTTTTATGGCAAGCTATAAGGTGGTCAGTTGGTGATGATGATAAAATCTTCCTTTTTCCATTACACCCTCTCACATACACACACACGTACATTCCGCGTATAAATTGCAAAATGGACAGAGAGGGTACATTAAATACTTTTCATATCTCCTCTGGGGTGCCCAGGAAACTCCATGTGCACGCGATTGTCCATTACATAAATTAGAAAATGGTTAAGAGTGAGTGAATTTTAATCCACCACCCCGTCACTTCCATCACACCGGGAGTGACGTCGTGAGCAAATAAGCTCTGTGCACAGTAAGGCACTCAAGCGGCAGCTTTTGCTGAAAACTCCCCGTAAATTTGTGGCTATTTTGCATAAAACTCCCACCTCCACAAATTTTCCATCCAGCAGCAAAAGCCTAAATTGTGAAGTGGTGGCTTTTCACTGTGAAAAATAACAATTTATCCGTGTGGCTTTTGTTCAATTTTCCTCGTGGCTTTAACAGCCATACCACCGTGTACCATCCTCCATATTGAGTTGAGTGGTTGTACGACACCATTCGCACAAGGATACGGAGGAGGACTTTCTCGTTTGGATGAGTAAAACTCCGCACAAGTGACTCAAAAAAAAAGTCTATAAAATAGAAGGAGTCGTTAAAGTGAAACAGACTCTGGCATCCAGAGCACACATAAAGCTGGACAATTCTCTTCCGTTTGGTGGTGCACGATTAAAAAGCTCTCGGGGTAATCGCTCGACAGTGACAACATCAAATTCCGCACCCGGAAATCATATAAAGTTGCTATTTCCGTCTTTTGCCCGTAGAAGAGTGTCCCAAGACAAAGTTTTTTATGTAGTCTTATCATTTTTTTTCCATACAAAAAAAAATGTCCCTAAAACCTATAACGACTCTCGGGATCAAAATGTCTCAAAATCGATTTCCTTTCCAGCTTTTGCCAATCAAACATTGACCCAGAAGGAGCTTTTTTTTTACTTTTATCGCAGTTAACACTTTCAAGATACGCCATGGCTAACAAAAAAAAAACGAAATACAATTTTTATGTGAATTTTTTTCGTGGGCAAAGAATCCACCCCCGCGCGACTAAAATAATAAACCTTTTATGATGATTCACAAAACCCTTGTTGGAATATGGGGCGGAATGGTCTGTAGAATAAATATTTCTCTCCTAATTCAATTGAGAGGAGAATACCAAAAAAAATCGGTCTGGAAATTGTTTTGCTACCAAATTGGTATTATTTTCATTAATTCTTTGGGATTTGTACGTTGAACACAATCAAACATCTCACTCATTGTTCACAAATGAAAAAAAATTTAAACAAACTCTAAAGACAAATAGAAAAATAATTTGCTATTTTCATCTATCATCGAGACTTTGAATAAATAAGACATTAATTTGAGGGAATGAGAAAATATAATTTTTGGTGGGGATTTGAAAATTTAAATTAACTAGGAAAATTTTCGCGTGATTCTTGTCGTGTAAATATTTATTTGATTTATTCACCAACACCATCTTAGTGCCATTCTAAAATTAATAATAAATTTGGCCTCTTGCACGAGAGCAGGGCAATTAAATTTCATTTCAAGTTAATAAAATTTTATAAATAAACCCAATAAATTCCATTCAAGCTAATTAGATGTATTATAAATGTTTTATTCAAACATTTCAAACGTTACAAAATGATCTTGTAAAAATATATAAAATAAAACTAAATTATCATTTAACCTTTGCAAAATTTTATCCAAAAATCAGCCCTTAAATGGAAATTGTGGAAATGGTTTTTCTCTGTGGTGTGTGTGTGTGCCGAACCAATAAAAAGTAATGAACTTTTGTTTTCACGAAATTCAAGAGAATTCTAATTGAATTTCTATGTTGAGCCCGAATTACCCGGAGATGGTTCATGAATAAATGGAATTCATTCGCTTGTAATGTGTCTGGAGGGGCGAGAAAATATATTTAAAATAGAATTCTCAATGGAATACCTGATAAACAGAACAATCTACAAATCACAGACAAAATTTCAATAATTTTGTGCCTTAGCCCAGGGAAAAAATCAATACAATATCATGAATAATTCAAATGCATTTTGTACATCCTCAAACAAACCTAAAAAAAAAGAACAAAAGTAAATGTATATAGGTGTGTGATTGGAGCTTTGAATTTTTATATTATTAACATGAAAAAAATTATTACACAAAGTCTGCATTTTATTTTACATAAATTCTATGCTTTGATGCAATGTTGTGGGTTTTAGGAGCGGAAAAATGTCTTTAATTTTTTATACAAATAAAAAGAGAGGGAAAGTTGAAAATGTGTTGGAATACATTCCACCTCGGATTATAACAGTTGGGTTAATTTAGGTGAAACTCTAGACTTTTTCTGCCGTTAAGCATTGAGCATAAATGTTCTATGAATTGGAAACTTTCGCACCAGTGCGAAAACTATATACTACTCACACATTTTGTGAAAAGGATGAAAATGTCAGCTGATGTTTTTCCCTGTCCACCCCTTGAATCCTTTTCTCGCCATATTCTACCTTTTTTTATACACGAAGGATTTAGATGCTGAGGACGATCAAAAGGAATTCTAATAAAATCTCTACTCTATCGAGCATGAATTCATATTTGCAGTTTTTTTTAGTCCTCCCGTAAGGATTGGTTAGAAAAGCTCTCTGTATATGGGTTTAACCATTTTAGCTCTCTCCTGTCCTATACACTGTCACAGTGCTACTTTATGGAAAAACTCTATGAGCTCTGTGAGGCTTGATGAAAAGCATGGAAGGAGATGGGATGACAAAAAGTAGAGGATAGAGGGATAAAAGCGATTTTATTGTTGAATGAAGCACAAAATTCTCTTGATTAGCCACAACCAAAGGCTCCCTAATCGAATAATTTGGTCCTTGTGGTTCTGAGCTACGGGATATCCGCACTCCTGTGAGAATTTAATCCTCTCTTGGGCGTAGAGAAATAAAATCAATTTGGGGTTAAAATAAAATAACGGCGGAGGAGTGTGTGGTGGTCAATTAAGACGATGAATAAGAGGTTTCCCTTGAGCTCAATTTAGCATTGTCAATATTGACACCAATGAACCAACACCATCGATTTTATATGTTACGAAATTATTCAGGCATTTCCAATAGATGCCGCAGAGCGATTTCCTCCACTCCTTCGCATAACACACCACCAAATGATTCCACTTCCACACCACAAAATGCCTGTCTCTTCTCATGTATCCTTCCGGGTTGGGTTTTGTGGGTAAAAACCAAAAGGAAGACACGCAAATGCGCCACAATTACGCTGATTACCGATCACTTTGTGATGAAGCAGAAACATTAGCGCCCCTACTATTCCGCACCACCTAAATCACCATTACAACACCCAACTATTGCCATTGGCGGATGAAGCAACAATGCCATAACATACAAATTACTTAGTAATTCAATTTATGATGAAGCGTAGAAGGAAAGAAATTCAAAGTATGTATATATGTTGGAGGAGCCTGAATGACTAAGCAATGGACATCGTGTATCATGGTCACGAGTAGGGGTTTCTTTCGGCCTCCAGCAGCATAAGACAGTTGTAGGCCGGCGGAAACTACTTGCTCGAGATTGTGAATCATCTACAGACTCTAATCGCATGGAGAAGGGACGAAATTGAGCGCTGCTGAACAAGTTTTGGTAAGATGGTGTGGAGCTTTTGCGTATGCTATGAGGGAAATTTAATAAAAAAAAATTTCTAATATTTCCTACAAAAAATCAAGGAGCTTTTTAACTATTTTTGAGTGGATCAAAAAACTTTTTTATAAGTAAATCAAAAAGTCTCAAGAAAACAAATTAGATCGCAAAGAATTTAGGCAAATTTTTAAATATGTACTTTCTCTTTATTTTATTTTTTGCTTCTTATATTACAGATATACTTCTAGAAAAGAAAACAAAGAATTTGTTATTCAGGAAAATAGTCAGAAAGATCTCTGAAGAGAAAAAATACCAAAAATCTTTTAACAAACGAATTATAAGAAAAGAAAAGAAAAGATTTTTATCAGAATCAACCCCATTCTTAAAACTCATCAAATACACGTGGATTTGATTTTGAACCCTCTAATCTCTTTGTAGACGATTAATTCCAATACTCCTTCTCCCAGAGAAGCATACACGATATTGAATAAGAAGAGAACTCCACTACATAAATAATGCAATTAAATACCTATTAAATGGCATATCGTGAGAGCATATCTGATTTATTTTTATCGCAATACTCTCCTTCCCTTCTCGTCTCCTCAACCGCAAAAGTACTATTCCAAAAATAAATGTACATTTTATTAGTAACACGACAATAGTGGGCCACACTTTAACGACATGCTCGTCATTCGGAAAAATGCCTCAAGAAAAAAAATATGAGCAGCATGCAGAGAGTGGGAAATTGTTTTCCATTGTGTTACCAAGACCCCATACAGCGGGGGTGGTGGTCGAAATGGAGCCCAGAGAATGATGTATGTAATATGCCGAAGTTTACTGAACTTCTTGGGGGGTGATTTGTGCGTGGGGGTGGTATTTGATCTAGATTAAAACATTGTGTCGTCAAATTTCTAATACCACTTATCCTACAAATATTATTTTATTTTCCTTCTTTTCCTTCCCCCACCGCGCGTGAATCTCGTCAAATCGATGGGAATTTGAATAAATATTTTGAAAGACAACTTTCTTGAAGGTTTTTTCACGTCGATTTCTTCGCTGTGAACCTCAACATCAGTGTGTTCTCCTTCACTACACAAAATCGAGGTTACGCATAAAAATTGATTGCATATCATGAGATTAGTCTCAATAATAAATATGGATGATTGGAGACAATGTAAGAGTTTTCTCCGCATCATTCTATTGTTCCCGCGAGAGAGAAGAATCGCGCGTTGCGGGAGGGAATCTCAATCAATAAATTCACCTAAAGACTCAATTGGATCTGCCTCTATCTTAATATGATTCAATCAAGTCACACTCATCCATACACATAACTTGCGACGATGCCTGAAATGCTGCCCTGGGCATGGGGTGAATGATTCTCAAAGTCAAAGTCGAATGAAATTGAATTATTCGTTATATCAGCAAACGAAATTGCGTTTGAAATGTAATTATGGATGCGAGGCAGCACAAATATAACGATGAAGATATTGTGACTCCACATTGCTGGGCGGTGGTGTGAAAGAATAGAGAAAACATTGAGTATTGTGGCTAAGTTTAGGGGGCCCCCTGTGTCTGTGCCCCATTCCACCCACAATCGCACACCATTCAACCCAAAAAAAAAAAACTTTTGGACGCCCAGGAACAAATGGTTGCGACGAAGAAGCGAAAATTTATTTTTATTCTTCCTGTCGACAAAATGAGATCGTCTGGAGTGATTAGAGAAGCGAGAGAATGGTTATGAAAATATGATATTCTATATAGAGCTCCCCCCGCCCCAATACTCACCTCTCGTTGTGGGTCGATGCCACTGTGGTGCTCTCCATTATATGTATATTCTATGGCTCCACTGGTGGAGTCTTCTGCCAACTAACAAGAGATATTGTTGCGTATATTTTTATGGCATTATCAACCCAACCCCTCTCATCCCTTTTTGAGAAAAGTACGTACAGGCACACAACAAAGGCGTATTCAATGATCAGTATACTCATCTATCTTATTATGGAGGACTTTCCGTGCGACCATTATATTGAAAGCAATCGCTTTTTTTTCCTCCTTTCCTTCCAGATCCATTAAACCGAAACACTTCTGGTCATCGAGCGTGGAAAAAGGAAAGAACCCCGTGCTGGACTTCCTGTCGGCTGCTCTTGAATCTGTCGAATACGAAAGGGCTTTAGCAAGGGGTTTGGTGAGTTATTTGACAATATCTTCTCTCAATCTATGTAATGTTTAGTCAGCTAAAATCCACAAAATTATGTTCTTCAATAAAAAAAAAGTATGAGATTGATTAAAAAAGTTTTAATTTTGCGGATTAAATATGACTCTGCATAAATATGATTAATGCTTTTTTTTTCTTTATAATTTTGGGTGGACATTTGTAGGGCAATATATATATATTTTTTGAAGACAAAAGTCCACCCTCTGTGTAAATGTTTCAGATTGGAAGCATTAAGTCAATTAAATCCATAAGACACGAAAAGAAAAGTCGGGAAAAGTAGGAAATCTTATTTAATGGGAAAGCATGTCCGAATAATCAACTTCCCATCCAATATAAGTGATAGGCTATCACGTAAATGAGTGTATGTGTATGCTTAAATCGATGGGAATTTCCACTAATGATGTTGGCAAATATAATTCCCACAGGCTATGCCGGAATGTCGCGTGATTCCGTGCTTCAAGGCGTTCCTTGCTGAACTGAAGGAGATAATGTCAACAGGTTTCCCCGTGGTACCGCCACACTCCTCGTGCGTTCCACCCCAAGTGGCCACCGACCCCATTGAGATCGATTTCGAGCGAGTGGGGCGCAACAGTACCGCGCCCATGGCCACAACGATCAGCATCAGCACCGTGGACATTGTGAACCGGGGCGTCCAGACTGGCTCGATGCGCAGTCCCCAGGAACAGAGGCGAGAAGTATCCACGGCGACTGGTGGCAAGTGCCCTCAGCGGAAGGTGGTGAGTTTTAATTGTGTATACACCACAATCATCCCCCTGTTGTAGGCTCTTTTATGCGAGAAGGGAATGGTTTCGCACAAGGGTTTGTCTGAGAGTGTGGGTGGAAGAATAGACCGGATGGGGGTGAGAAACTGAAGTAGGGTGGCGGCATTCAAACATTTCTCGCGCGCCATATCCTCTCGCACACAGCACCCTCCCACCACCCATCGACCCCATGACACCGTGGCATTTACCATGTAGCATTGCTCCCATGCTACCGCACCCAGGAAGGAGTGGGTGGGTGAATCAATATGCGAATGTATGAAGAGGGCGTCCCCCAAGGGTAGGTAGGTACTCTATACTACACAATACCACGCACACGGGGTGATTTAAAATTATTGTACTGAGAGGTAGATTCTGACAGGGATGACAGGGAGACTTTTCAATATTCGGGCACATCTCCATATGTGGCGGGGAAAGTGTCATGCCGAGAAGCTCCGCAGGCGAAATCCTGAGAGGCGCCCAGCACTTGAACGTGATAGAGGTGTCCTGTCAACCCCCGAATAATGCTACTGAAATTTATTCATGTCAATTGTTTGCTTGTTGGGTTCGTTTTTCCCAACAACTCCACACCACATTCCCATTATGCTGTCTCTCACTATATTTCAAGTAATCATTTTGCTATCTCTTCCACTGCTGGTGACCCGGGTGGCCCCAATATTTTTGCCCACATATATCAACCCCCGGAGACTTGTCGAGCTTATAGAATTTCATGCAAAAAAATTCTCTCATCTTGATTTTCGTTAGACGAAAGCTTTGGAAAAATATTACTTTTCTCTCTGAATTTCTCTCAGAAAATTTTCATTGCAAAATTTATAACAAGATTTATAATGATTTGAAGAATTGAAAGCAATAATTGAGAGCTAAGAAAATCAATCATTTTAATTGGTAAAATATCCTCATCAACACCCAAAGAAATTCTAATGCTCAAAGATGCCTGAATTTGCATTATTTCCAACAGCAGTGCAAAAGAAATCACAGATCTTTTAATGTTTAGCCTCCATCCGAGTGGGCGAGACTTTGGGCAATATATACCTTACCCACAGATAGGTAGGTAGGTAGGTACTATGGGCTGTGCGGTGGTTTTCAATTCAGAGTCAGCGAGACCGCAATAATTGAAATTCCCCGAAATGGCCAGAATTGTTATTTCATTTGAAAGTATAATTAATTCCAACGTGGCTCTCCATTTGCAAATACAACATATTCCCAATGTGCTATGTATGTACATTTCTGGGGGATAAACAGACCAACACATATTGATCCTCTTGCCACCCACCCCCTCAGCTGAACACTGTAATTGAGGCGGCCCAATTATTTATTCACAAATATACGCACACGGGGACCACCTAAATTGGAAGCAATGCCTTCATCTTTTCTCATCTTGAGTCACGCCATACTTGACAAATACCCCCCGGGAGTACTGGGGGGAGTCGTGGGGGGGGGGCTGGGTCGTTTTTGAGTTGAATGTGGATGGAGCCAACTGTCATCATCTTTCCATTAATATGAAATGCTGGTGGATTTCAATGGCGCCAAGAGTGCCTTAATAATTGAAGGGTGCGCTTTTATGCATATTGTCGGTGATACCAGCGCACCCCTTATATACATACATACATACACACAACATCAATCTACCCTAGCGAAAGCCCCACACCCCGCAGAGGAATGGGGATGCTGGCTGATGAGTTGTGGGTGGCAGCTGCTTCTGAAGGGTATCACGGGGTGTCTACATATATTATATATCCAATATATAATCAGAGGATATGTATATGTATGTATAATTGAACCAACATGAACGAACATACATAGCCAGGGACACAGAGGGATTGGGTCAAGGTCAGTAGGGGGTGGGGAGTGCGAGAGAGAGAGAGAGACAAAGATCCTTTTTACATTCGAACACAGATTGCTATTCAGCTGAGCAATGCACCGGGAAACTGGTACTGTGTATAAGAAGATTAGCTTGATTAAAAATCCCAAGCAAAAGTTTTCAGTATGCTTCGTACAAATCCCTCACGGATTTTCCACCAACTTATTCTTCTTAATAATTTATACAGATAACTCAAAATATTTTAGTAATGAATTTGTTAAAATTTCTGAATCAATTACATTGGAATTTAAAAAAAAAATGCGGGGGTGTTGAAACTATTCCCTGTCGTGGATTAAATTTTTTTTTTAAATATTTTTTCAAGCTCAATTTTTGAATGAATAATAATTCTCTGTGAAAATGAAAATCAAGGGATGTTCATCTGAATGAAAATATAATAATATTCGGATGATTCGCAACAAGAAATAAAAATATTCCAGCTCATAAATATATCTTAGTTTTTAGGCATAAATAAACACCCTGATTAGGAAATCTGAAAAGTAGTAAATTTCAGCAAAAAAAAATATACTAAATTCAAGCCCAAAAAGTTCTAAATTTAAACCGAAAAAGCTTATTAAAATTTTACCCTTGAAAAGACTCAAATTCCAGGGAAAAACCTTAAAGAATTAAGTACTTAATTCAAGTCTAAAAAGTAGTTAATTTAAGTAGAAAAAATTAATAAATAGATTAGTCCTATAATAGCTCATTTTGTGAAGTAAAAACTTAAAAGTCAAGTTAATATTATTATATTATTATAAGTCACTTGATTTTAATCGAGAAAGTACTAAATTTAAAGCTTAAAAAATTCTAGATTAAAGCCGGAATGGGTAATTTATTTAAAAGGGTTTTTATCTAGAATCTAAAGGAAATATATTCGGTATATGTTCCAATATTCGGATTATTCGTCAGAATATTCGACAGATAAACACCCCTTGTGAAAAATAAACCAAAAGTTTCAATATTTTCATTGATTTTTAAAATAATTATTTCCTTTAATCATCCCTGCATTTAATGAAAAATATAATCAATTATTATTATAAAATAAATTAATGAAAATATCCTCTAGATTATCATAACGACGTTATTTAATTTAAATAAAATATTTGTGATAAAAAATATATAATTATTTTTTCATTTAATTGCTCTCTCAATTGCAGTTCATTTCCGATTACAATGGGGATGATCACTATTTTACGAAAATCGGGTCGACAGGGTTGGGGAATTTGGAGCAAATCTACCGTACACAGGCTGTAATGGATCATATTGATCTCTGCCACCAACATCACCATGCCCTGTGCAAGGATTCCGCTGCAACACTCCAGGATTATCTGCGGCTAGCGTCACAGAGTCCGCGTCAAATGGCGGCAGCATGCACGTACCAGCCGGAAATTGAGGAGCTGGAGGAGGACTACGAAGTGGAGATTGGCAACTATAATCCCGTACAGCCACTCTTTCACGACCATGGCATTTGCATGATTCCCATTTCGTCAAGGCATCACAAAATTGACCATCACATCCTTCAGGTTTGTGTTGCTTTTGCGAAATTCCGGCTGACGGGGAGTTTTATTTGAATTTTCTCCCCCCAACACACAGATCCTACATCATGGTACAACATCTGTTCTGTGGGAGCCCGAGACACCATCCGAAAGGTCTTGTTATGTGTTTTTTCGTCTTGAGCGCTCATGTTCGATGGTGACGTGGCACAAACCGGCGTGGCGACGTCTCAAAACACAGCAAGGTTTGCATCATCAATAAAAACATCCACCACCCTTCTTCTTGTCCCTTCCTCTATATATATATATGAATAACAATCTCGGGGATCTCGGGAGTGCAACGGATTTTCACAATACCACCCCCAACCCCATCAATGTTTTGTACACATATAATGCAAAATGTACATGTTGTGAATTTTTTTGCTGTTGAGCGACCATCCAATTTTCTCTTCTCATGCACAGATTTCAATATGAATATAAATCCGGAAGAATTAGTTTCACCACGACTGACGCAGAAGCAAATCCCAAGTGCTATGGATGTTGAAGGGCAAAACCCAACGCTGGATGAGGGCTTTCTGGACTTGACGCTGGTCAAAGAAATCACAATGGGGTCACGCAACCATGAATATGATTTGGAATTGTTGGCTGCGGGAAAAAGATTCGGCCTGACGCATGTTGAGTGTTGCGTCTCAATCCTTTATGGCAACACACTCAATGACAATAGGGTATTGTGCCTCCTCTGCCCACCGATGCTATGCCGGTAAGATGATCCACCTCTTTTCTCTAATCCTTCATCATTAGTGAAATTTCGTCTCTATGTTGGGAAATTTTGAGAGAAAGTTTGCGATTTATTAAAACTTCCATGGAAGTATGAAGGATCAATGAAAATGTGCATTAGCGGTTTTTGAATTTTGGGGTAAAATTGGAAAATTTCATGTGTAATTTTGGGGGTGAAACTGGAGGGAATAAACTCCTTTGATAAATATCTCTAATATAGCGAAATAAGAAAAAAAGAAAACAATGCTAAAGAAAATTTAAACAAAAGGGTTTAAGAAAAGCTCAAATAAACTTTTCTTTAACCCATTTAAGCACATTTTCCCAAAAGATTTCACCTTTTCCTAAACGACTTAACCGATCAATAGTTAGACTTCTTCTTAGCACCGAGTTCGTGGGTTTTAATCGTTTTTATTGACGTACGTCTCACCTATCGTTCCTACTTAAATTTAATTTTTTACTATAAATAAATTAATAATTTTGTAGATTTTTATTTATTCTTACAAATTGGGGGATCCCCTCCCTCGTATTTTCTTGTAATTTAAAATAAAATTTGACAAAAAAAATCTTTTAAATCTCAAAGAAATTTACCATACATTTGCCCGGGGGCAAAAAGTATAGTAAATACATGTAAAATTTGAAAATTTTCATCTTTAGCAATCTTGAGTGGTTCTTCCCAGTGTATCTGACAACTTTTGCAAGTTTATCATGATAAAACCTCAAGGTGCAATTTATCATCACTCATGCAAGATGCTCCAAAAAGTTTGCGCGTTGTGTCGAAAAGTGGGTGAGATGCGGTTGAGAATTTTTCAAACGAAACTTCTCAATGATTTCACGCAATACCGGATTATCATGGCAGATGTGCGCACCACAGATAGGGGGGGGGGGCAATATTAATAACAATACACCCACAAAAGGGGTTTTGCTCCGTCACATTGCAATCTTGGTTTAATCTCCTGAGAGATGATATAAGATAATTATTCTTCATGATACACGACAAGAAAATTATTTTGCAGAAAAATCCTCATGCTCCATTTTCGTGAATTTTCTAATGTGTAAAGGCTTGGAAATCCCGGGGAATCCACGATTAATTAGGGTAAAATGTTTAACATATGGAATGGAAGATTTTGCTTCTTCTTTTCTCCTTGAGGGAGGGGGGATGAGGGTAGGTTATGCAATAAAATTTCTATTGATAAAACTTTGTACAAAAGGGATTTCCTGAATTGAGTTGAGGATGGGAGGGAGTTTGTGGTTTCTGCGGGTTTAAATCACACACACAAGGGCTGATCCAAAATGCATTTTCATCACATTCAATTACACACCACCGTGGAGGTCCAGTGAAAAGCATTAGAGAGGGGGTGCCTCCAGGTCTCACACTCATCCACCAAAAAGGTCCTTTGGTGGTGTTGCAAAATGACCTACATAGTTGCTCATATTTTATGTAGGTCATTAATCGCAGCCTTTGTTTCGGCTTATGCTCTTTGCAGTTTGTGGTATGTGGGACTGAGTTGGATTGTCCGGGGTATTAAGAGGCAACAGCGACTGGCCGATCGGTCGATGTTCTGGCTCAAGGAGCAATACATTCAGCTCTACTTTGAGGATGGATGCTGCGATGAGCCCCTGGCTGCTGATGCAATTCGCATGTTTGGCGGTCGTGATTGGGCTATTTCGGGCAATACCACCCTCAGTAGTAGTCAAGCAGCTGAGGCGGCGGATGCCCTCAGGCGGGAGGCATCGATTAAATTCAAAAAGAAGCGTTCAGTTGTGAATCTCCTGACGCAAGGTGGGACGTCGAGTAGTGGACCAGCATCCCTCGAAATGGATGCAGCAACCCCCAAGGATCAGCGAACGAAACCAATTGATCGGCGAAAGGAGCGCAATGAGTCGAGTGATCAACTGTGGCAGAATGTGAAGCACCTGCGGGCGGGTTCAATCACATACGAAACACATCTCAGCTTCCTCGACTTCATTGCACTCTTCCGCTCATTCAGTTTGCTGGCACGCAAAGATCTGCGGGATCTCTTTGATCAGCTCTCCGTGGCACGACGCAGTAAGTCCACGTTGAATCCTGAGAAGAGTCGCAGTGCACCCGAACTGTGTAGTGGTGTGAGACAACGAAAAATCGGTAATTACGCTTTGCTTTCTAGCGAACCCCTTAAAATCCCTTTAGCTTCCCCCCTAAGCTAGATATGCTGCTACATGTGTGTAGTGATGTAGTCAAAGTATCCTATTTAATTACTGTTACAGCTCAAATGCATGTTCTAGGTCTTCTGACGCGCAATAGCTCGCTGGATTTGGAATTTACCGAAGCGAAGAGTGCGCAAAAGAAGATTTTCGACGCAATCGCCGCATCGAGTATCTTGGCAAATTGTGCTGGTATCGATACGTCCAATACGCAAGTTATCACCGTTTCCACACTCCGGAAGTACCTGGAGGCACGACAAATGGAGGTGAAGACTGAAGATGAGGTGATTGCAATTATTCAACGACACGAACCTGACCCCACGCTTAGGGCTGAGAATTGTCTCAGTTTCGAAGGATTTGCGCGGTATATGATGGACAAGGATAACTATGCATTTGTCAATGAGAGAGTCATCCCAAGTACATCAAATATGGATCGTCCCATGTCCAACTACTACGTAGCATCATCGCATAACACCTACTTGACGGGTCATCAGCTAAAAGGCGAGAGCTCTGTTGAACTCTACAGTCAGGTAAAGTTTTCTTTATTTTTTAATTCTTTGAATTATCCTTTTGTTCTTGAGATGAATTTGAAGAAATATTTTGCTGATAAAAAGCTGCAAGAATTGCAATTTTATAATTGAATTTTCTAAGGGGAAAATAGGCAACAAACTATTTTCTTTCCACGCAGAGATACCTATAAACTCCCCCCAATGAAGGAAGATGTTAAATTAAAAAAGTTCTGGACTCAATGAAAGACAAATAACTTTTGTGATTTTCTCCCTCTGATATGTTCACGATCTCATCATTTCTTTATGAATTCCCTTTACCTTTATTCATTTCTTCATGGAAACTACTCAGGAGTTTTTAATGAAAAGAAAAAAAAAACATTTTTATAAACATATTTTAATATTCTTTTATGTAAATACTTTGTTATATTTTTTTCTCCCAGGAGAAGAATAATTTATAAAGAAAAAAAAACACATTTTATTGAAATTCCTTCAACATTCATTGTTGGACAACACAAATAAAATGTTTTTCTTGCTCCAACCATCAGATGCAAAAAATGCATTTAACTTTGGGCAGGGTGGAGGGGAGTGTGGTGTTTCTCTTTAATAAGTAAATGAGAAAAATAGTGCCTAATAATTTACAAAGTTTTTCACTTTGTTCTCCTTAAGAAAGTTCTTTTGTTCCTTCTTACATTGAAAGAACTTTTACTGGTTTTGATGGAAGGGAAAGGGGATGGGGGAGGGATTCCTTAAAATTTTCATATCACTGCTGCTAGCGTTGTTATCTGTCGAATATTTCGATTAATTTACCAAATCATTACGATTCATCCGAATATTGACGAATAGTCTGAATTCCTTTGATGAATAATTTGAATCTTAACGAATAGTTTGAATTTACCTAATGAATTAATCTGAATTCGAACGAATAATCCGAATTTCGACGAATAATTCGATTTTTCTTTACGAATAATCAAAGTCTTCTTAAAGAAAAATCCGAATCTCAACGAAAAATCCGAACCTTAACGAACAATCCGAATCTCAACGAAAAATCCAAATTTTGTCGGAAAATCTGAATCTCGACGAATAATTCTATTCTTCTTCACGAATAATCGAAATCTTCTTTTAATAAATCCGAATCTCAACAAATAATCCGAACAATCCGAATCCTCCAAATCGCGACGAATAATTCGATTCTTTTGAACGAATAACCATAATCTCTCCGAAAAATCCGATTCTTGACGAATAATCCGAAGATTTTCATTCAGATAAACACCCCAATATATTCATCACATTACATCTCAAATAAATTGCTGGAAAATTGTTGAATGAAAGTTTTTCCTGCATTTACCTTAAAGTATAATATACAATGTAGGTATGCGATTCCATTGTTTTCACGTGGCTTTTGTACCCACCATGAATTGTCCTCGTTGAGTTAATTTCTTCGACGATACAGAGCTAGAGAGACTACATATATGGATTGGCATTACAATTTTGTATGCGTTGTATGTGTGCAAATGATGAAAAGTGGCGTGAACACAATGTATGTAATTTAGCAATTAATGGGTTGCATAATAATTCAATTAAATCGCATTGAGTGCATTATTGGAAATATCCATGTCAAGTGTGGGTCAATTGAGAGATTACAAAACAAACGTTGTATGATTGACAGGTTCTCCTTACCGGATGTCGGTGTGTTGAGCTGGACTGTTGGGATGGCGATGACGGCTCACCAGTCATCTACCACGGTCATACGTTCACCACAAAAATCCCCTTCAAGTCAGTTGTGGAGGCAATCAATAAGTCAGCCTTTGTGGCATCACCCTACCCCGTAATACTCTCCATTGAAAATCACTGTTCAATACAGCAGCAAGCCCGGATGGCTCACATATTCCAGGTTTGTCCCAAACTACCCTCAAACTGATCAAAATTTAAATTTAAAAAAAAACGCGCGAATTTTAGAACGTTTTTGGGGAAAAGCTCGTGGGGAAGTTCCTGTTTGACGTGGATTACAGCGAAGATCCTGTCCTACCGTCACCGTCCCAGCTGAAGCATCGTATTCTCATCAAGAACAAAAAGCTCATTGTGGATATTCCATCGACAATTTCAAATCCCGCCCTGAGGTAATTAATTCGCTGTTTTGTGGTGATTTTATGATTTTGTGAAAAGATCTTTTGCCAGCAGAAGCAACACGGGCCTCAAGCACCAAGCTAGTCAATCGGGTAGGACGAGTTCAATCATCAGCAATGTCAGTGGTGGCTCAGTCAACGAGGAGTTCAGTGATGATGAATATGAGGATGACGATGACTTTGATAACATCGATGGTAATTTTCTCCATGATAAATTACTACGTATAACCTACCCCACCCCCACCCTTCTGCTGCTCCCATCAGCACACTTTCCAACAAGATAATTATATAGTTTAGAGTGGCATAATGTAAACAGGACAGGTCAGGGTATAATATAGTTTAAAGTTCCTCACCTCCTATTAGCTTCCTTCTGTTGCATTTACGCATAAATTGATTTAAAAAAAATGCCACGATGAGGAAATTAGCATTTCCTGATGACCAAAAAATGTCATAGAGTGGAAAAATATTCATATTTTCCCCACATAATTTGGATTTTTATGAGTAATTTTTATGATTATTAATTTTTTATCATCATTTTCTTGTGCTTGGTTCTTTAGCCTTTGGCACAATTCATGAGAAATTATTTAATTGGAAAGGAGTTTGTTCAATTTTATGATGGAAAATCTCTTAATCGAGGAAATTCATTAGAATATGCGGCCTAAAAAAATTTAAATAGTTTAAAACTATTTATTTTCCACAGAACAGAGAGAAAAAGATTTAGTAAAGATTTGCCCGAAAAAAATGTAAGGAATGACGTTAATTTTGTAATTTTTTATCAATGCATATAAGAAAATTCAAATAAATAAAAAGATGTTGTGCGCAAGAAAAAATCATGACATGAAAAAAGATGTCGGAAACATGCGTGAGAGAAAGACGAAAGATAGGAAAATACATTAGTGGGAGTGGGATGGAATGAAAAAAAATGCCAGGAAAAAATGTCATGATCATTTTTTTCTAACATGAGAAACGTGAATAGCACCATTATGCATTAAAAATGAAAAACTTGACGTCATTTCTCATATTTTTTCCATCAATCTTTGCTGGTTTTTCTCAATTTATCTCTGTTGAATAGGAAATCTTGAGCTTTTGCTTCATGTATTGAAAGATGCAAAAGAAAACACATAAATGACGTCATTGTTTGTGTTTTTGAGCACATTTTAAACTCATTTCCTCAGATATTCCTATAGTGAAAACCCAGTCAAAAAATTAGAAACGTCTGTCAATTTTTTAAAATTATTTTTAAAAAAATTCTAATCCTTTTACGTGAATCTCGATTAATTCTTTAAATAAGGAGTTTTTTTCCCATGGAATGCGGGTAAACTCCTTTATGCGAAAAACATATGAGAAATTTTTTCGCAGAAAAATTCTTGAGATTTATCGTATTTAAAATCTTATTAATTCTATTCTTAATTTTATTAACTTCTTAAATTAATTAAAAGAAAAACTTAAAATTTGAAAGAGAATTATGCAAAATTATTTTAAGAAAAAACAATTTTTCATTCTTATCTCTGAAATTCCTTTCAATTCTCTTCCTTTTCAAACGCAACCATTCAGTTTAAAAGGGATTTTGATTCTTTCTCTTTTAAGAATCCTTTCCAAAATCAACTTTTGCAATTTTCTCGTAACTTTTACAATCGATGCTCACGAAGCTCTATTCTTCTTTCCTACCACCAGTGTGTAGAGTTTAAAGAAGAAGATTAAAGTTTCCTCAACTGACTATTAAGAGTTCTTCTTCTCCTGACTTTGTGCATTTGTGCCTGCTGTAAGAAAAAAAAATCTTTTTAATGGTACAATCAGAAAGCTTCTCTTTAAAATTAATGTGCAAGAAAAGAAGAATGTGACAGAAGCGATGTTGGAGTGCAGCAGAACATTAAAAAAAAACCTCGGAGCACCATAAATTATCCTCTACTGTCCCATTGCCAACCAAGGGGTGTTTATCTGCCGAATATTTTGACTATTTTGGCGAATAATCCGAAGATTAGTGAATAATCACAATATTTCCGAAGATATGAAAATTCAGTACTAAGTATTAAATTTAGTACTTTTTCGCCTTTTTAGTTCTCTTTAAGTTTAAAATTAGTACTTTTCCAATTAAATTCAGAATTTTTTGGGTTAGAATTTACTTTATTTTGAATTTATTAATTTACTTCTTCAGATTGAATTTTAAAAAGTACTAAATTTTAGCTGAAAAGTACTAAATTTTATCCAAAAACATAGTAAATTATAGTTGAAAAAGTATACTGGTATACAAATGAGAAAAAAAGTACTAGGTGTTCCAAAATAAGCGCAAAACTTTTTTTTTAATATGGTAGATTTGTTTTCAGGAGACAAAAGGTGATTGTCCTGAATTATTTTAAAATGGCCGCCATCTTTTTTTCCAAAATGGCGTTTTTCAGCTTTCATAATATTTAGTACTATTTAGTAGTTTTTTTTTGCACCCGATCAATTAATAATCCATTGAAATACAGTCTTTGAGTCACAGGTGGTGAAGAACCTGGCGGCCATCTTGAAGAATGTCAAAAAAATGCTCAAAATCAATTTTCTGTGATATTTTCGCTTTGAGGGCAGCTAGAGAGCTGAAATTTGGATATGTTGCACTGAATATCATTCTCCATAAGATGATAGACCAGCGGCCATTTTGATTTTTTTTTAATTTCTCAATATCTTCACTGCCAGAGCACCTAGAAAGCTCAAATTTGTATATGTTGCTCAAGTTAACATTTCCTATCGATTAGTGCTTTTGCTCCTCAATCTCTATCGATTTAGGTTTTAAAAAATAAAGAAATATTCGTCTTTGAATATTTTTTTGATTTCTTTGGCGGATCATCTGAATAATTTGAATATTTTTTATACAGATAAACACCCCTTGTTGCCAACTTCCTGATTTGCACAGCACACAAATTCTTATGCTTTTGCCCACTCTTACAGATCTTTTTTTTTTTTATTCTTTTTCCGCAGAGAAAACCCTCCATAGTATTTTTGGGTCGACAGATGAGAAATCCTCACGCTACAGTTTGTCATCATTTTCAAATGTAACGCCAACACGTCGGATTGATATTGACGATAAGCAGCCAAAGAAGCGAAGCAGCCAAATAGCACGAGAACTCTCGGACCTTGTGATATATGTGCAGGCAATTAAATTCCGCGGCCTCAACCCCATCAGTCCGCACAATTCGGTACGTCTGCAGCAGCCACCGAGTACGGCGAGTTCTAGTGCCTCCCTCGTAACAGTGGGAAGTATTCTCAAGAGTGGCAGCGGCGGTGGGGGCGGTGGTGGTGGTGGTGGGGGGAATTCGGGGCCACCATCGAGTTCTGTGGATTCCACATCAGCAGGGTCGGAAACTGAGTCTCAGCACACAACATCATCCAGCCACAGGAAGTTGATGCACCCGAATGTGAATCATCCGTGCTATCAGTGTTCATCCATCAATGAGGCCAGCACGAAGAAACTCTGCCGGAAGCATCCACTGGCCGTGATTGCACACACTCAGACGCAACTTATGCGGACCTACCCAGCGGGTCTCCGTATTGATTCGTCCAACTTCAATCCCACCTTCTTCTGGGCCTTTGGCATCCAAATGGTGGCACTCAACTACCAAACAGACGACCCACCGATGCACATAAATACAGCCATGTTCGAGGAGAACGGCAGCTGTGGCTTTGTGTGCAAACCCGATGTTCTCTGGGATCCCACGCATCTCATGTACAGGCGCTTTAGTCCGTTGGAGAAGGAATTCGATGGGTTGCATTCGTCGCAAATTGTTATAAATGTCGTCTCGGGGCAGTATGTGTGTCAGAATAATCTTCTCTGCAGCACATACGTTGAGGTGGAGATGATTGGGATCCCCGTGGATTGTAGCAAGAAGAAGACGAAGACAATTAAGAAGAATGCGCTGAATCCCATTTGGAATGATACCTTCTTCTACAAGGTGATGTTTCACGATCTCGCCTTCCTGCGCTTCAGTGTGTTTGATTCGGATTCCAATCATTTGGTGTCGCAGCGTGTTATCCCACTCAAGTGTCTTAGACCTGGCTATAGGCATGTTAGGCTGCGCTCACCGACCAATCAACCACTCAGTATGGCCTCGTTGTTTGTCTATTCGCGCGTCGAGGAGGAATCTCTGGAGCGCACGTCGGACGAAGCTGCGGAATTCATGAGTGGCACGCATGACGACGGTGCTCTCACACACAGCCACGGTGAGGGTGGTGCGAGGGTGGAGGCATCACCATTTGTAGGTGCGAACATACCCTTGAAGCGTCGCATGTTCTTCCTCATGGTGTACGGCGTTGTGACGGATGAGCCGTACACGATACTCAAAATCACGCAAGAGAGCACCACGCAGGAGGTGATCATGCAAGCGCTGCAGAAGGCGAGCAAGTCACCACTAAATGTCAATGACTACATTCTCGTTGAGGAAGTTCGGCGTGGGTGGGAGAAGAAGGACCGGGATTTACCTTCGACACAGCGTGTGTTGGATATGTTTGAGAAGCCCCTGCAGGCGCAGGGTGTGTGGAGGGGGGAGGGACGATTCATTCTCAAGCGCATTGGTGATGATCCCAGCAGTAGGGCATGGCTGACGTCGATACGGAGTGTCAGTGAGAGACGCTCAATTTGCGAGAGTGGTGATGGCCCATCATCGTGGGATGATGCTGACAACTTCCTCGTTTGCATCTACAACGTCTCCCCCGATATACCGTATGCCATCCTCAAGGTACCCATTGGATCCACAGCGCAGGATGTTCTAGCACAGGCACTCATCAAGGCGAGACGCCTGGAGAATCCGAGCAATTTTGTCCTGGTTGAGGAACTCGAGTACGGCGGTGGGGGCAGTTCAATGGTAACCAACACCCAGCAACGCTCCCTGCATGACGATGAGAATGTCTACTTAACCCAAGCAAATTGGAAGACAATCGGACGATTTATTCTTCAGGAGAAAAGTGTCGCGACGCCGTCAATGCGACGACATCGTCTGGCCATCGATAAGATTAGTCGGGGGTTCAGCATAAGCAGAGCAGCGGTGTTGAGTAGCAACAAATCCCCCATTCAGGTGGCCCTCAGTGATCCAACAACATCACGATCGCGCTCCAAAGTCGACGAAGCGGGACACTCGCAAATGGGACGCGGGATTTTCCGGGCAAAGGGGAATTCCGAGAAGGAGACGCCCACATGCAGTCCCAGACCGCGGCAGAGGGAGGTCCATTCAGAGGGGGAAACCCTCAGTGATGATGACATCAAGGAGAGCGACTTGATGTCAACGGTGTCACGGCTGAAGAAGATGTCCATCAGGAAATTGAAAGCCTGGAAAACCTGAGTGTTGCACTATGCATCCTCGTAGATCGAGGATACACACTAAACGCTCTACAACCCCCCGCGCAGTCACAGCACTCGAAATCAATGGTTTTCCACCGAGTTTTCCTCAAAATATATAAATAAATAGAATTTAAAACAATTTCAAGCAACTTGTAGTTTGTACATTTTTTGAATAAACTTTTCTTCCCGGAATGGTTTGATGTGCTTCCCGGAAAGTGCCATAAGTGGCTGGAGGTTGTGTAGTCATCCTGCTCATTGCGTCAGGAAGTTTCTAAGGGATCTTAGGCATATCCTTTTCAACACTCTGCTGATCCTTGATTTCATCTTTGGGTCCAAATCTTTCCATTTAGGAAGTTCCCCTTGCAATTG
The DNA here is from genome assembly GCF_024334085.1 of Lutzomyia longipalpis. Lineage (NCBI taxonomy): Eukaryota > Metazoa > Arthropoda > Insecta > Diptera > Psychodidae > Lutzomyia > Lutzomyia longipalpis. The sequence continues at coordinate 1,762,716 of NC_074707.1, forward strand.
CGTGAATGGTTTTTATAGACTCAAATTTTGACCCCTAAATGGCATCAAGGATCAGCCGGATGTTGAAAAGGAAGTTCCTAAGATCCCTAAGAAATTTCCTGTTACAATGGGCAGGATGACTACACAACCCCCAGGCACTTATTGCGCTTTCCGGGAAGCACATCAAACCATTCCGGGAAGAAAAGTTTCTTTAAAAAAATGTTAAAACTGCAAGTTGCTACAATTTCAAATTTCTCATTGATAAATTCATTCTTCTTTTTTTTTTAAATAATAAATTAGTCAATTTTGCTAAGGACTAAAGGCAAGAAATTAAGGGACTCTTGTGCAAAATGAAAAAAAGAAATTCAAACTTGTATGGAAATTGTGGAAAACTCATGGAAGCACACTAAAACAAGAAGAAAAAAACATTATCACACTGTTCATTACAATGTACTTAATAATGTTATTTACTTTTATTAATTAATTATGGAATTGACGAATTTACCACTACAAAGAAAAAAATTCAAATGTAAAAAAAAAAGTATTTTGAAAAGAAAAGTGTAAAAAAACTATATCAAAAAAAAAGAAAAGAAATCAAGCGTTAATGCAGAATTTTCAATTGAAAATTTGATGTAGATATAAAATGAAATCTCTGAAGAAAATTCTTTGTGTGATCTTGAAATATTCAAGCAACGTCTTTTAATTTTTCAATTTAGGTTGAAATCTTTAAAACTACAAAGAATTCTAAGGATGTTTTGAATTTTCTTTTAATTCTCTGAACTTAAGCCGATTAAGCAGGTTTGTGGATTTACTTAAATTATAATCCGTTCTTGAAAGGAACTAAAGTGAAGCTTAATCACAAGTAAAACTTCTTTAATTATTTCTCTGATTAAAGTTTCTCAATATTCTTCAACTGAAATTTATTTTTTTTTAAATATCTTTCAAATCAATTAATTTTCGTATTAACCCTTTGACGTACCATGAGAGTTTTTTATTCAATAAATTTTTTAAGAGATGTTTGAGCTAATTTTGAAACTAAAAATATTATTGTTTTCTTCTTAAGGCATTGGGTGAAATTCACGAATCAGACATTCTTAAGATTTCATAAGTTTTCTTAATAAAATCTTTAGATTTCTTAACTTTTTTTTAAAGAGAATCTTAAGATTTCTTAAGTCAGGTTGATTTTGTAGGATTTTACTAAATGTATATACTTATTTTCCGATAATTTTTACGAGTTTCGAGGTTTGAAGACGATAAAGTCTTAAGATTTACTTAAGCTTTTAGCTGTGTTTCTTTCAGACACAGCTTTTGTGTACCGAGCAAAATCGAAAGTCGTCAGATCGGGCTCAAACTTGGGATGAGCACGAATTAGGGTCCCCACATTCCAAAAAACGTATGCGCCAAAAAAATTTTTTTCCGGCCGTCCGTCCGTCCGTCCGTCCGTCCGGCCGTAGTACAACGCTAAATTGCGAGAGAACGGTGATAGATAGAGACTTGCGGTAAACGGCAAAGTTTAAATATCGACCTGAAGAAATCCGATTATGAAGTCAAATCCACCCCCCCACCCCTCCGTCCGCCATTTTGGATAACCTCAAAATTTTGTTTTCGCTATATCTCAGCCCCTATTATAGCTAGAGGTCTGAAATTTTGATATGTTGTAGGGGTCATCAAGAGCTTTCCAACGATACCTCATTTTCGAAAATCGGTCAAGCCGTTTAGTCAATATGGCCGCCACTATTTTTCATCGAAAATCGACCATAACTCGAAAACGGCTTGACCGATTTTGATCAACCCGGGTTCAAATGAAAGATCTCAACAAACCCTACAACTCTCTAGAACATCCAAAGTTTCAAAAGTGACCGCTAGGGGGCCAAAAATCAAAAACAAAATTTTCGATTAGTTTTCGATGAATATCTCGAAAACGACGACATAAATTTTTTTCATTTTTTCATATGTTGTAGCTGACCATATTATCTAGCTTCATGCCAAAAATGAAGAAAATCTATGGATCCGTTCTCGAGATATAGCCTTCCAAAGTTGGCATGTCATATCTCGGGTTCTACAAGTCCGATCTTGATCAACTCAAGCGCAAATGAAAGGTTTCGAGAAACCCTACAAATGTCTAGAACATTGCAACTTCGAAAAATGACCGCAAGAGGCGCTAAAATCGAAAACAAAGTTTTCGAAAATTTCGAACTCGAATTTTTCGAAAATGGCGACATAAATTTTTTTCAATTTTCGATATGTTATAGCTGACTTCGAGACCTTTAAAACAAAAAAAAATTTATGAAAATCTATGGATCCGTTCTCGAGATATAGCCTTCTAAAGATTTCTTAGGGTATGACTTTTCAACTTTTCCCGACTTTGCGCGTATTTAAATTAATTTGCGTTCTAGTTTGCTCTCACAAAATTGGTACACTGAAAGAAACACAGCTCCCGTAAGCTTGGTCAGCTTACCAGTACATTTTATTATTCGTTTAGAGAACACTTAAGGATTTTCCAGGAAGGAATTTGGGGAAAATCAGTCAGAAAATATTTTTTTCATGTTTTCCCATAACTTTGGAAAAATTCTTGCAATTTTTGTAAGCACAATTTTCTATTTCTTAAGTTTAAAAAAATCTTGATTGTCTTCAGACATCTAAATTCGTAAAAATCATCGAAAAATATACATTCAGTCTAATTTAGACTTACTTAAGAAACCTTAAGGTTCGCTTAAAAAATTTCTCAAAAAAACTTAAGATATCGCGTTTAATTTGAAAATTCCGCTTCTGAAAACAAATTTTTAATAAAATTATTTGAAATTTTAACGTTTCCCCCGCTCTCCCTAAATAAAAGATTTATGTATTCTATTAAAGAATCTTTATGATAAATTACATTTTTTTTTATTTTCTTCAAATCCAAAAATTTGCATAGAATATTTCGAGATCGCTTCTCCCAAAAAAAAATTTTAAAAAATCATTCAAAAATAAAAAATTATTAATTAAATTTCTACCTATAAACTACAAAAAAAAAAGAAAGAAAATTGTAACTCTATAAGAAAAAAAACACTGTTTAACGCCTACAACTTCCACTTTAAGAAGTATCTCATCGCAATTCAAATAGCTTTAACTAATCATATCGTTACAAATCTAAAAGAAAAATTAAAAAAAAAACTTCATCATGCATCACTGAAATGACATATTTTCTACGTTTTATTTTTCAACTAACCAATGAAAAATACTACGTCTTGTAGTAGCTTTTAAGCCTCACTTGAAAATGAAAATTTGAGAGTTATGAAAATTTTGAAGAAAAAAAAATGTAAACATATTGAATAAATTGGACCAACAAGAATAACTTATTATGTAAAAAAAAATCAACTTAGAATGAAGGACATTTCGTCGATATTAAAAAAAAAACAAAGTGTTATATACTTACATAATATAGTGCAAGAATGCAAAAAAATATATATAAAAACGAGTTAAAAGTACGAGTATTAAAATATCAATGTTAAATTGGCAACAAATGGAAAGGTTCAGCATTAAATAAAATATATATCATGTTAGGAGACATTTTAAAACTATATACATATATCATTTTTCTAAACAATTAAATAAAACAATCAAACAAATAACATATTTTTTTGTTTAAAAATTCAAATTAAATCTTTGAGAAATTATTTATCAAAAATATATTCATTTAATTATGCAAAGTTTCCCTTTCATTTAATAGAAAATCCTTTAAATTAATTTGTTAATTTATGAAAATTGTTAAGTTTATGTATTGTTCGTTGTCTTTGCAAAAAGTACTTATATTCTTCACAATTTATGCTAAAGCAACATGAATTTATTCCTTTTTATTTCTCTTCAAAACAATTCTAAGACTATAGAGAAAAAAAATTAACATTTCTTAGAATTAAAAATGAATAAATAAGTAGATAAAACATTTTTCAAAAAAAGCTCATCTATCCAAAAAAAATGACTAAAACACAATAAAAAACACATCAAAATGGCTTTTAAAAAGAAACTCATTAGGAAAAAAAAAACAAATAAAACTTTTAACACAAATTGCTATCAAAGTATTTTTAAAGAAAAAAATTCTACGACAGCTATTGGATTTCTATTTGATAAAAAGAAAGATGATGAAAGTAATAGAGAAACAAAATAGAGGGTTCAGAGATTCATTCCAATTTAGTGAATATAAAATTAAAAAAAAAAAGAGTTACAGTTAATAGTAAAAAAAAAAGGTGGAAAATTTAAACGCTGTGTTAATAGTGATGGTAAAAAAAATGAAGAATATAAAGAATAAATTCATGAAATTTACCAAAAGATAGAACAGAGATATTAATGATACATGTTATAAAGAAAAAAAGAAATTTTAATCGAGAAAATAAAGGAAAATCTATGGAAGAAGAAATAATTATGTAAACTATAAATAAATGAAATGAGAAATAGTTATATTACCTACTATAAAAATTATGTAATTAACAGAATGTTTTTCTAATATCACTGTGTCAAGAAAAGAAATTTCTTAAATGAAAAAAAATCTTAACTATATATTAAAAGGTTTATATATTTTGTTAGATTTGTCTTTTAGTATATATAAAATATGAAATATGAAAGAAAAAATGAAATATTGTAATAAAAAAATGATGAGATTAATGTTATTATACAACTTAACTACTTATTATGTAAAGATTTCTATTAAATTAATTTTTTAATTTAATGAAAAAATAAACATGAGAAATAAATGTTATATTATGAAGTAATTACATAATTTCTTAAGGCGATTCCAAAATTAACCGATGCCCAATATTTGAATAAAAAGAAATTATATTAGTGTGTAATTTGATTTCTTTTGTAAATTTTATTATTATTCTTAAAATAGAAGTTTTTCGGGGGAATTGAATTGGAACAAAAAAAAGGTAAAATATGAGAACAAAAAAAACTTTAGAAATTACAAAATTTTGTGTTATATGCAAAGTTAGTGAAGGAGCTAAAGATGATAAGAAAAAATTATAGAGCATGATGATAAAAAAAAATCAACTGGTCGCCTTAAAAAATTTAATTGTTGTGATTTTGTGAGTCAAATGTGTGTGGAAATGTAGAAAATGATGTTGTGTGGTTCAGAAGTAGTTGGAAAATCTTCTCTTACACACATTTTTCACACCTTTTCCCATTCAAGTCTCTGATTGTCTTCCTTCTACACACTCAAAGATAAAAGCTGCAATTTACCACACATAGGGTAAGATTCACCAGTCAGACATACATTCCTTAACAAAGACTTAGTTTTCTTGAGATTTTTAAAGTTTTCGTAAGATTCGTTAAGTTTTCTCAAGAATGTCTTAAGTTTTCATAAGATTTCTTAAGATTCCTTAAGAAAAAACTTAAAATTTCTTAAGAAAAAATTAATAGTAAATCAAATCGAGCAAAAGGATTTCTATGAATTTCGATACCTGAAGACGGTCAGAGAAAGTCATGAAAAAATGCATTTTGCTCGATTTACTTAAGGAAATCTTCAGTTTCACTTAAAAAAAAAATTAAAATATTAAATGTTTCTCATGAAATGTTAAGTTTTTCCTAAAGGAATCTTAAGAAATCATATAAAAATTTAAGACATTCTTAAGAAAACTTGGAGAATCTAACGAAAACTGTAATAATTTTAAGAAAACTTAATTCTTTGTTAAGGAATCTTAAGTCTGTCTGACTAGTGATTTTCACCCAAAAAAATTCACATTCTTCTGTATTATTCTATTCTACCTCAAGTTGGATAATATTCTTACGACTTTACAACCCAGAATGGCAACAAAATTGATTTGAGTTGTGATTTAAAAGGTAAAAATTTGCGTTATTTTCTACTTTTCCTTCGCACCGTCTTTGACTCTCTTGATTTCCGACACTTTCCACCACCAATACTTACCCTTCTTCACTCATTGAAGTGTATGAGAATGGTAAAAAAATAAATAAATCTCGATGCTGCACATCGCAGAAGAAGTGTCCTCTGTGAGTGCTATTTTTCTTGTACTTCAAATTAGATTATATTTTTTATTGAAAAAAAAAAACTACAATGCCAGTGTGAAAAGATTTGAATCTATAAAACAAATAATGTGCAACACATCAAGAGATTTTCTTAAAAGCAAAAATTCATTAAAATGAGATTTTTGCAGAACTTTGCTAATTGTGTAAAATCATTTTTAGAGAACAAAGTTAAAGAGGATAAGGAACACACAATACACACGAGATAAATGCAAAAAAAGTACCATTAAATTGTTCGAGTAAAAATGAAATGTGTATCATCTTTTAACTTAATAATGAAAAAAAAAGGAAAAAGTGAACAAAGAAAAATATAAAATATTTTACAGTAAAAATAATAAAAACTGATACAATGCAATATTCTTGTTTGAACGTATGTTGGCGTGGGTGGATTGAGAGTTTTCGCGGGAAAGTCTGCTGAAGGGTAAGTAATTTCAGATTTCGTGATACATTGATAAAATTCTAGAATTGGGAAAACGCAATTTCTTGTGATAAAGAATTAACCCTTTCGCGCCCGGCAGTTTCTCTCATTGATTACCTCTGATTTTCTTGATTTCCGATTCATCGGATTCTTTTCAGTTTCTTGATTCTTATGAATCCTCTAAATTTTATAATAGAGTTTATTTAATTTCTTGAATTCTCTTTTTTTTTAAATTACTTTTTGATTTTTTTAATTTTTCTGCAGGGAAATCATCAATCATGATGTCATACCTTTTATTAATCTAATAAAATTACCAAAATTTCTTGATACTACCTACTTATTTTTCTGATTCCTGTAATCCTCTAGACCTCCTTGATTAAATTCTTTTGATTTTCTTGATATCCATTATTAATAGATTCTTCTATTTCTATGCATGATTCTCTTGATTCTCAATTCTTTAACATTATTTCTTTGATGTCCTTTGAATTCAGTTTCAATTATAAAATATAATAGATTTTTGTAGAAAAGCTCTATTACGACAATCTAATTAGAATTTGTCAAATAATTAGTATTTTATGCCGATTTCTTTAGAATTTTTATAAGGTCTCTAATAGACCCCCATTGATGCTTCATATTTGCTGTGAAAATTTCAATGCCTTAATTTTGTTAACCCTTACATGACACATGTAGCTTCTTCATGGCATCCTTGATCAGGACCCTCTTTGTTGAAAGAAAAATTCAATGAGATTAATTTTTTTTAATTAAATTTATATTCTGTAATACTTACTGTCATTATGGATACCGGACGCCTGGATATTGTTTATATAATCTCAAGAATCAGAGGAATAGGCCTTTATCTCTACGGTGCCAGACAAGCTTCGTGATTCCGGAAAACATTTGATCCGCCAACTCCTTGCATTTCCGGGAACAAGCGCGAAATTTCGTGAGATCTTCCCAGGTTAGATATGGCGCAACGTGATCCACCAGAATATCAGCTACAGGCAGATCAAAAAAAAGACTCCTCGAGTAAGATGCGTCGTTATCCATTTCTTTGATTTTTTTTTTAAATGATTTCCTCGATTTCTTTAAACTTGAACAAAAACTCAAAGAATTTTCCAAGAAAACACCCTCTAAAGAACAATGCACAATTCAAGCAATCTTTTTTAATCATCCAGGCGATTGCGGATCGTCCTCATCCTGAGGACGACATCCCTTTTCTCCTCTGTCACCTCTTGGAAAAGACTTTCCAACGTCTCGCGATCCATTTTTTTTTTTCTTGATAATTTTCTCTGCACTTATGCACTTCAGTTACTTGTTTTTTTTTTTTTTTAAGAATGAGAGAAAGAAAAGTTTATCCATCTCAATTTTCTCCAAACTTGGGGCCTTATTTAGCGACCAAGAAACCCTTGAAATTCGCTTGAAATCTTTAAATTTCAGTACAAAATTAAAAGATTTCAAGGGTTTCTTGGTCGCTGAATTAGGCCCTTGGTTTATACTTTTATACCACACTTGGAAAATCGGCAATTAACAATAATTACATTGAATTTTTCTTTCAGCAAAGAGGGTCCTGATCAAGGATGCCTGGTAGAAGCTACATGTGTCATGTAAGGGTTAACAAAATCTCAATTTTATAATATTTATTCTCTTCAATCTCTTCAACTAAATTCATTTTTGCAACTTTGCTTTATTACCGGAAGCTAAAAATAAAATAGAATAAAGCTAAACAATTCCTTATTCTCATATTGACAGAAAAAGTAAGATATTCTATTTCTGGATCTATAAAGATCTAATAAGATTTAATTAAATATCAATTTCCCGTGAAAATATTAGGAGCATTAGAAGAGAATAAATACGTTGGTGGTAACCATCCATATTTTACCGACCTTTTGCACGGTGTGGTGTAATGTAAAAGTTTGGGAATAACTTTTGAAGCATAATCAATTAGCAAATTATTTTTATGATAACCGCCTGTTCCATGTTTCAATGATGATATCCACGTAAACAGAAAAGTTAATCCAGATATGCGCGTGATTGGATCATAAATGTCTCTCATAGGTCCCACTCTCTTCTCCCCCATTACGCCCTTCTTCCAAATTTCCCTGACGTTTTTCATTGACTTTTTTGTACGGGATTGCGAAGGCTTTTCCTATATGTTTTATCACCCACCAACTACAATAGCATTGCCATGCCTCCCATGAGATAGTGTTGCGTATGTTGGAGGCGATGTTACTAATGAAATAATTCTGCAAAAGCCCAAGTTCGGTTGTCCTTTTTGCTCCTTTCATTGAATAAAACATATTGCACGCAGGGATGATGTGTGAATGTGTTGCAAATGAGCCCTTCTAGCATGGGACACATTCGGATTAATCGTACTACCTACATATATTTATGTACAAATCATATGTAATAAAATTTTGCATAATTATGTGGGATTTTCTTGCCACAGACCCTGGCGTCAGGGGCGAATGAAATCCGCCTACAAGATGCAAAATTTATTCAAATGTCTCCCCTCAATTATTTCTGCGTTTCTCCTTAGCTTGGCTTTGATCATTTCTTCTCCATCCTCTTGCGAAGATTTGCATTTTTATTGGCCACACAGCCACCACCGCAACAGATAGCTACGACGATGTGCATCCTCAATGAGTTGGAAGCCCTCAATGGCGTTTTCAAGTCAAATAGTCGTCTCCAGCAAAACAAGCATGATGTGATTTAGGGAGGAGGCTTAACCACCATGAGGAGAATACTCCAGGAGCACGTCATAGAAAGATTGGTGTGGGTCATCCGCTTATCATTCGTTACCAATTACAACGAGCATTGCCTATCGATGGGGCCAACCCCCCCACACACGTACGCAACTTGCCGCAAAACTTTTGATGTTGCTGGCAGAGAAAGCTCCACCACGGCATTAAGCGTTGTGTGTGGTGATGGGAGTTCACGAAGAAGAGGATGAGACGGTGTGCCAAAGAGTATATATCTGGCGTGAATCTTCCGCAACACATTCAGTCTACCATTGAGAGGTGATACAAAGAGCATCGCAATCATAAATCATCGCCGCCGCCCCTAAAGTGGGGAATTCTTTCTCTATTTCCGTGGTGTCCAGAGAAAAAGAAAAGAAAATCTCCCTCCTGCAAATCTGTGGAAAGGCAATCACACCAATCATTGGGATCTGATTGTGCAAAGTGAAATCACAGGCTTTTGAGAGGATTACGAAAAGCTCCATCGTCACCATGAAGTTATTTATGAATTCAACCGTTTACGTTACAATGATTTTAATCTGTAAGTTTTCCCTTCTCCAACAAATAATGCATCTAACTGGCTGCAAAATTATTACTACAAAAGATACATTAAATATGTACATACATAACATTCTAAGAAATCAGAGAAAATCGTTTATATAGTGTTGCTTTGAATTAGGTTGCGTTATATGGGTGGCTTGCTCCTTCCCTGTTGCCATGTCCTGCGATTCATGTGGACGGGAATGTGCCAATGCATGCGGAACGAGACACTTCAGGTAAATTAATTTGAACTTGTGTTGAAACCAAAGTGCAATTAATTTTATTATTTCCACCCCCAACAATGGGGTGAGGAGGGAAGTTAAGTAAACATCATAAAATGGAAAGTGAAATAACAGTTTGACGTGTTGCAAAATATACCCCAAAAACTCCTCAATGGGAGACAAATACCTACAGTGTGAAAAATAAAAAAAATGTAAATTTTCCAAGTGGTTCATTATGATTGAATTTTAATTGGAATTCAGACATTTAAAAAAAAAATGTGTTTACCTGGAAAAATCTATTTTAACAAAAGAAAAAAAATTACTCATAAATCGTGTGGGTGTGGTAGCTTTCCTCTTTTTAACTAAAATTTTGAGCTTACGAGAGTCAAAACGCGGTATGTGACCTTTTTGAAGTTCCTAGTTTATTATTTTAGCTACGTTTCGGAGCTTTATTTCCCCATTTATCAGGCTTGTAAATACATTATGGACAATATTTTTAAATTTACATAATTTTTAAAACTTTGAAATGTTTTTTTAAACGTGCTCCGAAACGTAGTAAAAGTAATAAAAGAGGAATTTCAAAAAGGTCAGACCCCGCGTTTTGACTCCCTCAGTATTCAAAATTACCCAAAGTCCAATATTATTTTGGGCTTAATTAACAGATTATAGAATTATTATTAAATCAAATTTTTATATCAAAAATGACACAGATAAACGCTTTGGATTTTTTTGAAATCTAAAAATTAACTATTAGTAAATTCTCAAACAAAATTATTTGATTTCTGTGAAATTTATATTTTTATGCTATTTTTATGAACTCCAAGCATATAAAGAAAAATATTTCAAGCCTTATCCAATTAAAAAAAGTAAAATTAATTTTTTGTATTTGAAATCACCAAAACCACAAAGAATAATACTAAAAGAGAATTAAAAAATTAATTTACAAAGAGACGATTATATTGTAAATTGAAACAAAGTGAATGGAAATCAATCAGAATAAATTATAAATCGCTACATATTTATGCAATTCATATTACGGAAATTCCATAATTGCATAATAATTCATTATGCGCAGAATTCCACTTCAGTGAAAAGGTATATTCAAAAACAATTTGCTTCAACGGAAATTTATTTTTAGACAAAAATGCTTTGAAAAGCTTTAAAAACAGAGAAAGATTTTCTTGAATCTTGTATTTAACAGGGATTTTTAATTCAAGAAAGCTTTTTTCTATCAAAAAAAAAGTCCAGAAAGTTTTTCTCAAAAGCTTTGCATTATAAATAAGGAAAGACAGGCGTTTTTAGACATTACTAAAGGACTTTAAAGACTGTTCCATATCACACAAAAAACTTAATTTGGTTGTCCTCTCGTAAAAGAACTTATAGGAGGTTACAAAAAAAAATAATTTTTCTCCTTCAATATGTCCCCAAGGTCCCCAAAAATAATTCACAGATTTTTGAAAAAATATTTTGTTTTGATTTTTTTTTAATGATTTTCTTTTCTTGAAGGCATTATTTTCTTCTTGCCTTTCTCAAAACTAATAGGAGAATAAAAAATCGTAAAAAAGGGATAATTTTTACATCGATTTAAGAGAAATCGAGATTTCTTGTGGAAAGGAAAAACTCTCATTATTTAATGTTTTTTTCTGATTAATTTAAATGTACAGCACAGTGTCCTCTTTTTAATTCTTTAAATAACCAAGAGTTGATTTAGGATTAAAGTTGTATTGAAAAAAAAGCTTCTTCATTGAATAAAAGCTTCTGTATATCCTGCAACGAGTCCTAGAAGGAATTGATACTTTGAAAGCTTTTACTATACCTTTAATTGGTCTCTACTTCTGATCAGAAAATGAATTATTTGATCCTGATAAATGGAAAATACTCTATTTTAATTAAAACTAATTAAATGACAAAAGCTCATTGACAATCTTTACAATATATATTTTTAGAGGAAAAAATAATTTCCCTACAACATATATTGCAGATCAAACGCTTGAATAAAACAAAATATATTTTTATTAATTAAAAAAATTTATTTTCCCAGTCTTTAATGAATTTCTTCCTTTTTTCCTCCACAGAACATGCTGTTTCAATTACCTCAAACGCAAAAGAAGTGTCCTCCCTCCGCTGAAATATCCCGATGAGACAAATGCAGACTTCCGGGATTTATGGTGGGCTAAAATACAAGTGGAGAAGACAGCGAGGGATAATTTGCTCAACTCTGCTGACTTCTACGGATCTGACTTCCAGCCTACTTTCCTGTTTCGCCCACGAGATGATACCCCGCAGTCCTTTGGTACTCACGATGGTCACAGTGCGGAACAACTCGCGATTGCACATAAAGGAAAAATCTTAGAGGAAGTTGAGGGTAACAGTGGGCAGCAATCGCGTGGGCTGTACGAAGCAGCATAAAAGCTCTTTTGGGAAACAAAACGTGTAAATACATAGAGACGAAATTTCTGCCCGAATTCCTCATATTTGTTCGCTGTGGTGAAGGCAATGAAGATAAACATCCAACAGTGTGGCTGGCACTGTTGATATTCATCTTCTTTGTACCCTTCTGTGGAACATCCGCCAACGCTCATTTGAATCTTCAGAAGATTTGGCACATTTTGTACAATTCTGCTTGCTAATTTTGTCTTTCTTTAATGGGTTTTTAGTTTATATTTATTGAACGCTACATTTAAAATAAGTCTTCACGGTTATTCCTTCCGCGCTGAACTCTACTGCAATTTTTGCAACACTCAATTATATTAATATTTTTCATTTTCATTTTATCTCAACATATAATCGTGTTGAATTTTCCATTTTGTTGTTGTTTTTTTTAAATTTAAGGTACAAACAATTAATTAATTTAAAATTAATAATACGCTACATTATTAAAAATTATTTCTTCTTTTGCTATAAGCTGGAAGAGATAGTAGGTTGATTTTTTTTAATGAAAATTTCATTTTTTTTCGTTACACAATATGACGGTTTTTTTTGTCACATAATTTTTTTTAAAGTTAATTAATGAAACATCCACAATGAGATTTAAATTTAAAAAATGTAAAATGGATAAAAGGTATTTTCCACCCACTGGAATTTACATTATAATGTAATTGTGTTAATCAATTTAACATAAATCAATGTAATGTGTACGTGTGTGTGTGTGGCAACTTGCAGTGGAAATAAAGTTTAGCACTGAACTTTATAAGAATGCTGTCGATTGAGCTTTATTTTCTTTTTCATTCCTTATTGAGCACTGAAGGCCACGGGGAATTGATTGTTGGACATTGAGCGTCCATTTTTGTGAAGATGAATCTCTCGACTGGCCTCCTGAATGGCTTCCCAGAGTTTAGCTTCTGACATTATTTGCCTCATGAGATCCTCAACGGCTGGCTCCGAATTGAGATCCAGGAGTGTGGCTAGGTTGTCATCGAAGTAGTTCCCCTCAGTTTGTTCGTCATCACTCAACCTCGAGCCAATGGGCGATAGGAGGGGTCCTGAAGGACTTGAGCGTTTTCTACCACAACCTGCAAATTTACCAACAAATTGATTGTTGCGTGAGTTAGAAAGTGCAAAGTTCACGACCTCAAAATCAAATTATAGAATTCTTCGTCACCTGTGAAGGCATTGCAGAAGGGTCTCTTTTTCACTTCCACTTTATTCTCTGCGGTGTTCTGTGTGTGAAAAGTTCGCGGATCCTGCAGGAAGGGAGTTGAAAACCATAAAATTCGTTAATTACTTTTCCTCCCATCAAAGGTGGGAAGCTCCTTTTCTTTTCTTTTCTCCCCATATACGCACCCTTTGACTTATAACACCCCCATGAACTATGTAGATGGTTGCAAAGGAGATTGCTAACACGCAGAAAATCGTTGCACACGACATACTCATCAGATTTGAGTTGTTAACACACAAAGAAAGTTGAGAGGACCTGCGGAGGAGAAAAAAGATTGAAAGCTTATTGAAAAATCATTTAATTTCTTCCGCTACATTTCATTATAAATTGAAAATATCAATTTCCTCCTTTTATTTTATATTGCCAATTTATAAATAGAACTACACGCGACGAAGACGGATACCACACAATTTAATTCAGAGTAAAATTACAAAATTAAGAATTTTATTTTTAGCAAGAAAATTAAATATAGATAGGGGAGACTGGAGCTTATAAAGTCAAGGGGTTTGTTTGAAAATTTTAAGAGGAAGTTTTAGAAGGAAGAAAAAATTTTGAAAATGAATTAAAACCCGAACATTACAGAGCATAAATTAAGTCAACTCCAAATCTCAATAAAGTAGTTAAGAGTTTATTAAGGTTGAGATTATTTTAGGGTTTTTAGAATCTACAGTCCCTCGACAAAAATAAAGTAAAAGCCTTTAGAAAAGAGTTTGTCTGGAAAAATTGGAAAATATTTTTTCTGTGAAGATTTTTGTCAATTAAGTTCTTTTTCTTTGAAAGCTACTCTCTTCCCTTTTCAAATCTTCCAAAATGACCAAAATCGGACCAAAACAGAGAACAAATCTTGAATGCTTTTTACACAAAATATTTCCCAAAAAGGTCTTTTCATTATTTTTTTCTAGGGACTGTAGATCACACGGAACGGAAAGTTGAGCTTGAACTTTTATTTTTCGATTTTAGAGCTTTTGCAAAGCTTTTTGATTATTTTCTTCACTCCAGTCTCCCTTGAATAGTTGGACAATTTCATGTAAAGTTATTTGTTTATATAATTTTTACATTTTAGATAGTAAAAAGCATGTAAAGTATTAAAAAAAATGTAAAAAAAAAGATGTAAAGGATTTGTAAAACAATATTTGAAGGAGAAATAATCGGAAAAAAAACCTAAAGTTTGATTTTTCTTTGTTAAAATTAATTTAAGTAATTAACTAAAAAACTATTAACTAAAAATGGAATTAATCAAAAAGTTGTTTTACATTAACTGAAAAATTAATTTGTAAAAAAATTGTCAATTTTATTAAAAGGTTTTTAATTTCCTAACATGCAAAATTACTGATTGGTTAGAAACTTATAGGTTGGATATCTAGATATTTAGATGAAACTCATTAAAATATGAAAAATAAAAAAAGAAATATGTAGAAATTTTCTTTTTGTAAAGAGAACGATGAAATGTCCCAGATTTCATTCTTATTGATGTCCTTAAAGCCCACTAAATGAATCTAAAATTATTATTTTACTTCTTTTTTCGAATGAAAAATACCTTTTCTCACATTATGCGCTTAATTATTAAAGCTTTCTTTAACATTGTTTTTGGGTTAAAGCTCAAATTACATTAATAGATAATTCCGCGTATATTTGAAATGAAAACTTTATAATAAACGAGGTAAATTGTCGCTTCGCTCCAATTTACCTCGCCCCGCTTCGCGGGGAATTCTTGCGCTTCGCGCAAATTTTAGAGGGAGAAAGGAATTGTGATGAATTGAAATATATTTAATGGAAGATTTATTCGTTGGTAAAAACCGCCTGGTATCAGTAGTCTCTGTACCAAATTTCATCACGATCGGACCAACGGTGTAGAAATGCATAGATGAACAGACACCATATTTTAGAGAGACCTTTCTTTATTATATAAATGAGCCACACAAAATATCCAACAGATATTTCAAAGGGAAAAAGTGAATTTCACACAACATTTATGGCGCCGAATTCAAAAAGTAGTCAAAAAAGCGTGATTTTTATATGGGGGCTATATGAAGGGGGGCTCTGGGGGGAAAATGAATGCCTTTGGTAAAAACCGCCTGGTATCAGTAGTCTCTGTACCAAATTTCATCACGATCGGACCAACGGTGTAGAAATGCATAGCTGAACAGACACCATATTTTAGAGAGACCTTTCTTTATTATATAGATGGGCCACGCAAAAACCTCCAACAGATATTTCAAATGGAAAAAGTGAACTTCACACAACATTTATGGCGCCGAATTCAAAAAGTAGTCAAAAAAGCGTGATTTTTATATGGGGGCTATGTGAAGGGGGGCTCTGGGGGGAAAATGAATGCCGTTGGTAAAAACCGCCTGGTATCAAGAGTCTCTGTACCAAATTTCATCACGATCGGACCAACGGTGTAGAAATGCATAGCTGAACAGACACCATATTTTAGAGAGACCTTTCTTTATTATATAGATTATTCTTAGGATTGTCAATTTTATAAATAACCAAAACAGGCAGATATTTAAACGCAAAGCTTTTAAATAGAATTCAAACATTAATTTTTCGGAAACTATTTAACACATTTAGGCACTCTAAATATTTGGAATAATATATAAATTAGAATGAAATGAGATATTCCCAACTTTCAATGACATTTTGCTGTTGACTTAGGAATATTTGTGGAATATTTATGCATCAGATGAAAAGCAAATTGAGCGATACTGATGATGTTGTTCGCGTTCATAAGATAGTGAGCTTTCAAACAAATATCATGTACATGTAAGTAGGATGCTTTCGTCAAAGACACGGGAATGTGATTTCTTCGTCATGCCAATTGCGGCAAGGAATAGGGTTAAATGGGGGGCATGGGGGCAAATTCCATTCGTCTCATTCGATTTATTTGTACACACACACATTTTCCCAAATCTTTTAGAAAAGAATGAAAAAAAATGATTAAATCATAACCCAGAGGAGAGAAAGAGAGTTCGGCACAAGAGAATGGTTGGAGCTCATGTGGCAAGGCGCAATGTGGATAATAAAATAGCTGAGAGTGGCAATTATTATCAGGCTTAATCATATGTAGGAGCTCTCTAAACAACGATAAACACTTATGCTGGCACAGTATGGGGTGACTTTCTCATACCGCAAATTCTGCGTGGTTTCACACATAACACACCCCTAAAAGACTTCATTGGCTCTTTTGATATAACGTGCCATGTTCTCGTGTGTGGGTGAACAAATGTGCATTTAAAGGATGAATTGACTGGATTTCTTTTTGCCCCAAATTCTTTCACTCTTCTCGCACCTTTACCTTCCCCCATTCCACCCACAACACCATCTTTTTAGAGAAAATTGCCTGAATCCTTCCTTTATGTTATTACTATCACAGCAGATAATGTGTTTGTAGCAAAGGGTGTGAGAAAGCCACCCCCGCTACGACACGCACAAAAATTGAATTTACACGCAAAGCTTAAGGCATATTCACGTGTAGAATAACGAGACTTTTTTGCACTCCCACCAAGTGCCCTTTTTGTCGTTTTCACAACGGAAATAATTGTGGTGTCGCAGCATCTCTATTCGAAACGTGCCTTCATCTATTTATTTGTAAAAGAATAAACAGAAGAGGTTCAAATTGCAATACCCAATTTTTTATATTATACAACTCAACATCTTTATATCGTAAACCTTCGGATTGAATTCCATTCAATGCAATTTTCAATCGATAGTTGAAGAAAAATTGATTTTGACGTGCTTTCGAGCTTAAATATTGTTTTTTTTTAACATGAAACAATTTCATTGATTTTATTAATTTTAATACCATCAAATGCGAAATTTTTATAAATGAATTAAGATGGAAATGCATGAAAATGCATGGTGCAAGGAAATTTTAAATAAATGCATTTATGAACTACAACTTTCTCTTAAATAATCGTTTTATTGTGATTTATAAATAGGTATAGAAAATTTTTTTTCCATGCTTTTTATGAATCCTTGCGCAACCAACCTTCAGTTCTATCTCCAGGATAATATTATTTAATTTTAAAGAGATGATTAAATGATTTTAAATGTTGAAATTGAATTTTATTTATTTACTTTAATTTTTTTCTTCAAAATTGGAGCTAAAATCAATTAATTTATTTGTTTTCTTATCAAGAAAATTATAAGAATGAAGACAATTTATTTAGAAGAATTCTAAATCTAAAATTTTATCTTAAAAATTATTAATAGAAAAATACTTCTGTGTGAAAAGATATAAAATCTTTCTTATTATAAATTGAAAATGGAATTAATCTATCATTTTTTGAGAAATTTATGCATAAAATAATTCCTGAATCATTTTTTCTGCCCTTTCATAATTCTTTAAATTAATTTAACACAGATATGTTCAGGATTTCCTTAATAATTTTTTCGTAGTCTTCAAAACTACCTAGATATGTAGGTCATTTCTCAACCATTTTTTTTTTAAATTCTGCGTAAAGAATTTTAATACTCTTCTCCTAACCGAATCTACTTAACTTTTAATTAAAATTAAAACTTTTTATGCTCTTTTAATGTGTTCAAAGTGAACAAAAATTTGCCGAGCATAACAACAGGAAAATTTGGAATAATTTAAATTCGCAAAAACTTCTCCACAAAGAAAAGATAATTTATTTAAAACTTTGAAAATGTATGAGAAAAATGGAATAATTTCTACTCGATAATTCCAAATTCGAATCACGTCACAAAGTTTAGAAAGTGAATCTTTCACTGATCTAGTAACTAAATAAAATAAAATTTGTATTCAAAACTGCGAGAAAGAAAATTCCAATCTTGAATTACAAATTGATTAAAATAATTAAATTTTTTTACTTACAGAGATTTTCTGTGAATTTCCCAAAGTTTTTGCCTCTTCGTTGTCTTCCGCTGCACTTTACACACCTTTTGTGACTAACAAATTTATCTATCTCCAAGAAATCACGTTCAAATTCCCAAGTTTTAATTTAAAAGATCACTTGAATGACTTATTAAATTGAATTGAATTATGAAAGTGAAATTGAAGCTCTTGAAGGGAAATTCTCTTGGAATGCCAATTCTCCAGCACCTTCTTAGAACGTATTGGTAACAGCAACAAGCACAGAGTAGAACTAAAATGAATACTCTCTCGAGGAGCTTTTATATATGGGATCGACAGGGGTACTTCCTGCTGCGTTCATCACTATGTGGAAGTGAGCGGAAAGTGAAAATTGCTGGAAAAAACTCACTACACCACCCCTTTCTGCTCATAGTCACATGCCGTTTCACGGAGTTTCCACGGATGTGGGGGTGAAAATGTGGCGAACATTTTGCCACTCTCACAGGGATACTTTGTGTGGTGTGGGAGGATGAGGACAAATCGAAGAATCTCGCTAATTACCTGATAATTGAATTTGAAAATCAATTGTCTCAACTACTTGATGATTCCTCGTTATTCCCTCAACATTCTTGCTGTGTCTTTGTTGCGCATGAATGATTCTGAAGTAAATTTTTACTCCAGGAATTTTATTTTTTTTAGAGGAAAAGTCAAAGGAAAAGGTGGCTGACGGTTACAAAGTCGTTGCACATTTAAAGTTTCACGTTTGATTTAGCGCACATGCTGCATGCAGCCTAAGATTTCTCATGAGAAGGAAAAAATTCGCGGCTGAAATCTGTGTCAATCTTTGGCGGCCGCTGCAAGTGTTCGGTTCAGCACCCCCACAGAAAAAGTGACAGTTCAGTTTTTTTTCGCGGAGGGAAATAAAGTAAAAGAAAAGATTATTTTCTGTAATTTCCACTTGATCTAAAAAGTGGAAATCCCCTGGAAAGTGTTACCAGTAGTCCGTAGAGTAGTCCTTGTGTGCAGTTAGTGTATTTGTTTGGGGGGAAAAGTGCTTTTATTGCGTGAATTTCCTTGTCCCCATCCCATCTCTGCTGATGACTTCACAGCTCCACCAAAATTATCTTACCAGCTAAAATTGCTTCCAATTTCAACATCCTGTCCTCCGTGTTCGCACAATCTCTCGCCTAAGGTGGATTTGTCTTATCGTCATCGCACAGGGGAGATTGCACAAGTACCCTGTGAGCTGTGAAAGAGACTCACATTCGTGGGTGGCATTGTCCGGGAGTGCTGGGAGGGTCCGTGTGTGTGTGTGCGCGCGGAGGAGGGTGGAAAATGAAAAAGTGTCCTTGTCAGTGCAGTGAGAGAGTGTGAAAAACTCCAAGCTGGCGGCCAACGTGCAGGGAATGATGAAGAAGCAGTTCAACAAGCTCAAACTCAATCACTTCTCAAGGTAAGAAACAAAAGCAACGATTGGGAATCACGGGGGCCCCGTGGGCGTGTCACGCAAGATGCTGCATTGCGTTCGATCACCAAAATCCCCATTGGCGTGATGACTCTATGTATATCTCTGCCTGATGACTAATCCGTGTGAGAATCGCGCTGTGGACGACGCTCATGTAAACATCGGATATGCCAAGTGCGGATGAAGATGAAAACCCAGCACGCATTGCATCTCTGCTCTCTGCATTAGGCTCCCGCAGAGAGAGAAATTTTCCATGAAACTTTCACAATCATTGCCCTTTGCCAAAGTCTCCACAGATGGGGAGCCCCCTATATCTTATCACAAACAGACCAAACAGAAAATAATTTATCCATTTATTTTCCTTTAACTTATCCCAAAGTGCTTCACCTTGTATTCATTTCCGGAGAAGCTTACAAAGAGAGTACAACAACTTATTGATAAGACAATAGCTCCATTATCGTAGAAGAATTTCTTTTATCTCACAGAAAAATGTTGAGAAATTATATGACTTTTATTGCCTTCTCGAATTGATTTAGTAACAATGTTTTCCTGTAAGACTGGGTTGTCGTTCTAAATAGAACTTATTGTGTTGAAAATGCAATTTTTTTAGTAGTTTCAGAAGTTTAGTATTCTTAAAAAAATATTAAAATTAAATTTTCTAGGTAAATTGATAGAGAAAAAATAGTTGCCTTAATGAGACTCGAACCAGGGATATCTCGTTCAATATTACCTATTGCGATCCACCTAGCCTATTGAATAGAACAATTAAAAGTTTAAACCATTTAATTTAATTAACGTATTTTTACATAAAACTAGATTAGAGTTTTATGATAAAAATGTAATTTGGGATCTCTAGTCAAAAGAAGCTTCTTAAACCTTACTTTAGAAAAGAACTTCTAACCTTATCATAGCAGGCTGAATATTAATGAACTTAAAATTCTTCGAAAGAATCAAAGCTGAAAAGAGTTAACGCAAAGTTAGAGAACGAAAAATTCCTTTCTTGTGACATAAATTCTACAAATCTTTATTTATAATTTATTTATATTTATTTATTTATAACCCAATAAGTTTAATAAATAGACGGTTAAATGAGGTTTAAAATACGAGTTTAGAGTACATTACGAGTCTTACTCAGTTTTTCTAAACGTTCATATTTTATGATTCTGTTCTTGTGTTCTTATTTTACTCACCTTAAAATCCCCTAAATAATTCTTTTAAGTTAAGTTCTAAGTCTAGTAGCTTCAAGAACTTAATTCTTCTTAGATTTAAATGTTTTTAAAGCCTTTACCGTCTATGTATTGAGTTTTTTTCTTGTTTTATAGAAAATAAATTATTAGATTATAAATTACATGTTTGAATTTGTTAAATTAAATGTTAAAAAGAAAAATAATAAATATGGCTTTTGATGAGATTCGAACCCACGTTACAGAACACAGAAGCAATGCGTTTTAAACCTCTCGGCTAACTGACGCCTTTTATTGATTAAGTTGCTTACTAAAAATCTAATTTTTATTAAATTAATAGAATTTTAGCAAAATTAACATAAAACAGAGTTAAAATTTAATTTAGTATATTAGAAGGTTTTTTCTTCTATTAATTCAAAGCAAGGCAACGCGCGATGCCTTCAATTTCCAATGGCCCCGAGACATACATATATTTCAAAACATCCTCCACTCTGTGAGCTTTTTCCCACAAAAGCGCAAAGAATCAATTTTTAAGAAAAATTTCGGGCCGTGAAATTTCACGAAAGAAACGCGCCTCTGGATGGGTGCGAAAAGGCGGTGAAAGACGTTGTTTACCATTGGTTCCGCTACTCCGATCACGACCATCTCGATGGGTATTGTCTTACGTAAGGCTAGGGCAACTAATAAAAGCGAGAGGGAATTGATTGGATGAGATAATCTGTGATTTATTGATTTTTTTCTTCTCTTCTCGCCCCTCATGCGTGTTGTTGACAAAGTCGATGCAGCTGCAATTTTTTTTAAATTTCTTTTCACATTTTTTACTTTTACTCTGTGTGCAGATGGAATAAATCAGACAAGAGCACCGATGACCTTGCCAAGGCGGAAAAGCATGTGGAGAGATTTAAGGATGTCTTGGAGAAGATTACCAAGAAGCTCTCCACGTCCAATCTGGGCCAGGAGTCGGATAAGGAGAAGCGACTGAAGAAGGTGCATGAATACCGTTTATCCCTGGCAATGGAGGAGTCCGTTAAGGATCTCCCAGATGGATTGCTAAAGGATGTTCTGGAGCACTGTGGTGAGTGGACGTTTTTATTTATTTCTTTATTCCTTTTCCTTAGAAAAAAATGTACTGGTAAGCTGACCAAGCTTACGAGAGCTGTGTTTCTTTCAGTGTACCAATTTTGTGAGAGCAAACTAGAACGCGAATTAGTTTAAATACGCTCAAAGTCGGGAAAAGTTGAACAGTCATCCCCTAAGAAATCTTTAGGAGGCCATATCTCGAGAACGGATCCATAGATTTTCATAATTTTTTTTTGTTTGAAAGGTCTTGAAGACAGCTATAACATATCGAAAAATGAAAAAAAAAATTGTCGCCATTTTCGAAAAATTCGAGTTCGAAATTTTCGAAAACTTTGTTTTCGATTTTACAGCCTCTTGCGGACATTTCTCGAAGTTGCAATGTTCTAGACATTTGTAGGGTTTCACGAAACCTTTCATTTGCGCTTGAGTTGATCAAGATCGGACTTGTAGAACCCGAGATATGACATGCCAACTTTGGAAGGCTATATCTCGAGAACGGATCCATAGATTTTCTTCATTTTTGGCATGGAGCTAGATAATATAGTCAGCTATAACTTATCAAAAAATGAAAAAAAAAATATGTCGCCGTTTTCAAGATATTCATCGAAAACTCATCGAAAATTTTGTTTTTGATTTTTGGCCCCCTAGCGGTCACTTTTGAAACTTTGGATGTTCTAGAAAGTTGTAGGGTTTGTTGAGAGCTTTCATTTGAGCCCAGGTTGATCAAAATCGGTCAAGCCGTTTTCGAGTTATAGTCGATTTTCGATAAAAAAATTGTAGCGGCCATGTTGACTAAACGGCTTGACCGATTTTCAAAAATGAGGTATCATTGATGGCCCCTACAGCATATCAAAATGTGGCGTACACTAATTCGTGCTCATCCCAAGTTTTAGCCCAATCTGATGACTTTCGATTTTGCTCGGTACACAAAAGCTGTGTCTGAAAGAAACTCAGCTAAAAATTAGATAGAAATTAGATAAGTTTCATGTGGTTATCAGGTTTATTCTTTGAATGCCTCACTATAAAATAACGGGGGGCGGGGGTGGCGCAATCTGTATTTATAGCCAAATTGGAGAAAACAATCGCCCAGGAGATTCTAAATCATGAAACAAATATCGAGAGTGAGGTGACAAAGCGCCTCAATGTGATTTTGGAGACGAATTTGTCGTCAATTCAGAAGCACAAGAGGAATGTGACAAAATTAACGCAAGAGAATGAATCGGCAAAGAATAAATTGCGAATGAATGATAATAATGCAAAGACGAGTCAACTGGCGGAGGATGTGGCCGAATGTGAGGCAAAATTGGACAAAGAGCGAGACATCTGGGCAGCAGAGATGTTTGAATTGATTGCCGAGGAGGAGAACATTACCAGCTGTATCATAAACTACGTTAAATATCAACAATTGTGCTACAAATCTGCCCTCAAGGAGATTGAGCAAGTTTTGGAAGATGTTAATGGATTTATAAGTAAGTCAGTGGGACCCGCACAGAGCTTTTCTCAAGAAACCACCGCTTTTTTTGTAATTTTGGTGGTTCTCTGCCATATGAAAATGTTCTGTAATTAACACCATTCTTGTTCTTTCTCTGTGTCGCGCGCGCGCGCGATTCTCTCCACTGTAGAAGACAACAACAAGCGGATGTTCAGGGTACCGCTAGAAGATCACTTAATGGCGACAAATCGAACAATTTCCTACGTGATTGAGCTGTGTGTCTGTGCATTACTCGAGAAGGGGCTCTACGAGGAGGGGCTACTCCGTGTGGGATGCAGTAAGTACCTACAAAATTTTCTCATTAGATCATCTTTCATTTTAAGCATAAAATAAATCATGCAAAAGTTATGCGAAAGCTGTTCTCAATAATTGAAAGTCAAAGAAAAATAAAAAAGACAGGAAAAGATAAGAAAATCGAGCAATGTTTTATTGCTTTCGCTAAAATAGTGTAGTGATGTCACTGGGAAATTTCTCTTTGCTGCAAAATGTGTTTTTTTTTTAAATCTTATTTTAGAAGTCATTGAATCTCTTCTCTCTCTGCTTACTCTCCAAACAATCTCTCTCTATCAAACTAAATGCGAAATTCAATAAAATATCAAAAAGAGAAGAATTCCCCCATTCAATTGGTCGTGGGAATTTCTTTTTGTCGCATTTTGGCAATGAAGGAGTGATGTTGTGCTTTTTGCAGCAGCAGCAGCGGCAGCGGCAAAATGGCACGTTTTCCAAATTTTTGCCAAAAAGAATTTCTTACAAAATACTCCTCATACAACAAAACATTTCTCAATGACTCACGTGGGAATTGTGCAAAGGAAAATGCACTCAATGTCTCTCATTTTAGATACATCTAACTTTTGAAAGTTATTCAATGCTCTATGTGGTGCAAAATATGAAGTACATACAAGCAGTTGGTGGCTCTGTTAAAGTGAATCGCGAAACTCAAATGGAAAAAAGATACAAGACGTCCCACTTGAAAGTTTGCGATGATGTCGCAAAACTTTTATGCAATTTAAAAAAAAAATTAAAATGAAATAACTAAGAATTTAAATAATATTTTGTTGTTGTCTTGTGCAGGTAAAAAATATATATTTTTTGCAAGATAGTTTTAGGGGGGATAGGAGTCAAATAGCAAAGTTTTAATTTTATTCAAATTAATGCAAAGGAGTTTTTTCGTTTTTAAGGAAACATTTGAGAGAGGTATAATAGAGAATCAAAATAGAATAAAAAATTGCCAAAGAGTTTTCCCAATTTTCTACAGGAATAGTAAGAGAAATTGACAAATATTTGTTTAAAAATGGGAACAATGACGTCACAATTTTATTTTTTTGCTTCTTTCAATCCATGATGCATTCATATTTCCTAATACAGGGTGGCTGGGAAATTGGGGCATGATTTTAACTGCGAATAACTTTTGATTGACGTGAGATATCTGAAAATTTCTGCCGTCAAAAGATGCGTAAACTCAAAAAGTTTCATTTGCTTTTTATTTCAAGTCAACATCTAAAAAAATTGTAGCCGCCAGAGCAAAAAAAACGTGGAAAAAAGTGATTAGTTCATGATAAAAATATACTGCTTTTCATTTCAAATAAACTCTGAATTACCGATTATGGCAATATCTACTTTTACTCAGAAATATTCAAGGGGCGTTTATCTGAATGAAAATCTTCGAGTTATTCGCCAAGAATCAGACTTTTCGGAGAGATAATGGTTATTCGTCAAAAAAAATCTAATTATTCGTTAAGATTCAGTTTATTCGTCGAGATTTGGAGATTTGTATTATTTGTCTTTCGGATTTTTCGTTAATAAGACTTAGATTATTTGTAAAGAAGAATCAAATTATTCGTCGAGATCAAGAGTTTCCGACAAAATTTGGAATTTTTGTTGAAATTCGGATTGTTCGTCAAAAAGATTCGTATTATTCGTCGAGATTCGGATTATTCGTTCGAATTCATATTATTAATTAAGGAAATTCAAGCTGTTCGTCAAAATTCAGATTATTCGTCAAGGAAATTCAAACTATTCATCAAGATTCAGATGATTCATCAAGGAAATTTAAACTATTCGTCAAGATTCGGATAATTCATCAAGGAAATTCAAACTATACGTCTAGATTCGAATGAATCCTCGTGATTCGGCAAAATAATCGAAATATTCGACAGATAAACACCCCTTGGAAATATTCTTAAAATGTTTGAATATTTGGTTGCATAAAGTCGGAAAAGGCCTCTTTAATTCAAATTTAGACATATATTCAATTGTTTAATGATTTTTGGATCTTTTCAATGGATTTTGAAAAATTCAACAGACATGAAATCCAAAATATTTCATCGTTTTCCATACAAATGGTAACGTTTACATTTTTTGCTCTAGTGGTTACAATTTTTAATATATCAACTTGAAATAAAAGCAAATAAAATTTATTGAGTTTACGCATCTTTTGACGGCAGAATTTTTCAGATATCTTAATCCGATCAAAAGTTATTCGCAGTTAAAGTCATGCCCTAATTTCCTCACCACCTTGTATTACTTATGAGCTGAATTTTGACAAAGTACTTTTATGCTCAATTCATTGATAGATAAAAGAAACATAATAGTGACGTCATAGTTAACATTTTTAAGCAAACATTTGATTCTAACGAGTCTGTAATGCGATTTTTTGAATATTTTTTCTTTCCAAAATTATTCATGTTTTGATTATTTCTTTGAATGGATATTCTTTTTTGAAAACGAATAAGCTCCTTAAACCCTTTAAGGACCATTGGAATATTTTCATTTCAAAGTTTTCTTCTTACCTTGGAAATTGCTTTTAATGGTTAGAATTTTTATATTTAATCGCAATCTGTACAGAAAAATGATCCTACATATTATACATAAATTCCTTAAAATTTTAAAACCATAAAAGGACATTCTCAAGGATCCTTAAGGCCTAACCATACAATTTGCTAAAAAGACGGTGTTCGTTGTTTTTTCTCACTTACGCCTTGTCAAATTGTATTGCGCTGTCACTGTCAAACAAGAAACGCGATTTCTATGTTTTATAACCGCGTTTCTTGTTTGACAGTGACAGCGCAATACAATTTGACAAGGAGCAAGTGAGAAAAAACAACGAACACCGTCTTTTTAGCAAATTGTATGGTTAGGCCTTTAGGATCAGTAAGGATAAAAAATGGAACAAAAATGCGATTTTTTGTCAAAAACTTCTAAATTTTTACTTAAAAAAAAAACATTTTCCATAAATCTGACTTGCTGAATACAATCCCCACACTCCTCAAAGGGTTAATTAAAAACATTTTCTATGTAAAATAAAATATTCAAACACAAAGTCAAACCTACGTGGAAATTTACAAAAATTCTAATCATGTGCCTTTTTATCAGTTTTTTTTTTTTATTTTTTTTTTCCACAAAACGAATTAATGCTACAAATGGCATCATAATGAGAATGATTCAAGTATGTATTATAATACGAAAACATGGGGTTTTCTCTACTTCAATTTTGAGGCATAAACGCAAAAAAGGCCCCTCCCATAAAAAAACGTTTTTTTTTGCATGAACAAAAAAGAACTTCAATCGCAATTTATTCATTACATTTTGCAGATAAGTGAGAGATTAGTCATAATATGCGATTACCAGGCGCTGAAATATACAAATTTATCAAAGTCTCTCGCCATATATATACAAATGAATACATATATGATGGAGAAGAGAGGCGGAAAATATTTTTAATACTACATCTTCCCCTCTGCAACGCCGCTGTTGCCCCGCGTGCTATTTCCAGAGAGTTTTGCTTCTGGATTGTATGTGAATCACAATAATCACAATATAATGAGATTAAGAGGCGCGCAACATGTGAAGTTTGAGTGTGAAATTGTGTGTGCTTCACATTTTTTTTTATATATATTATTTTATCATTGAAATTCCAACACATCAGCCAGTATGTATGAGAGACTCTTTCCCGTCTTGTTGCCTCCAAAATTAATTTATATACATATGTATGTTTCGTCGTCGTTGTCTCTCTCAAAACCTCAGAGAATGAGAGACAAACAATTAAGAATCACCCAATGTTGAAAAAATAGAGAGAAAAAAATAACAAATGCGTTGAAGCGTCATGATTTTTCCTTCAAAACTATGTTATATGATGTAATTTTTGTTGACCACTCAATGAAATTGAAAATGCCACTCAAGTTTTTGCCTCATTTCATTTGAGGAAAATATTATGTGGTTGTGTGTTTGTGCCTCTTATCGGCAGATAAATTGATTCTTTTTTTTTTCTTTCAACACACTTCTTCACGTCTCGTTTTTCTTCTTTATTTGATATACGAATAAAAGTGGGAAGAAAGTTGTGTTGAGTCGGATTATTTGAAATGATTTTTAACTTTGATTTTATTTATGCTTTGATTGCGTATTTATTTGCATATTGGCAGAGATTTAGAAGAACTTTCAAGATAAGGCGAAGAAAACATGATTAAATGTACGATAAGGTGAACTTTTGAAGAGATTTAGAGAGCTTAAAGTTTTCAATTTATTTTAATTGAAAATGATACATTTTCTTCGAAAGCTTTCGGCCCTCAGAGGTTCTTCATCAAGGGCCAGAAGGATACAAAGCTCATTGTCTCACTTCATGGCAAAAACGTCTTTAAATTACAAATTATTACGAATTATTGATTCATTATTTTATTTTAATATTAGGGGAGACCGGGGTTAAAAAAGTCACTTAAGGGTTTAGAAAAAGCTCAAAATATCATATTTCCCAAACAGAAAAAGCGAAATGTATTGCTCATTTCTTTAGGAAATTTACTGCCCTATAACTCTTTCTCAGATCATTTTGTTATATCTAGCTAGCAAATACGATATTATAGGCTTTTTCCAAACCATTAAGTGATTTTATTAGCCCCGGTCTCCCCTAAGTAATAAAAATAATTAGAATTATTTATCAAAGGAAAACATTTTAAAGAAACTTTTGCTCAACAGTTCGTAATTAATTAACAAGAAGTTCAATTATTGTGGAAGACAGAAAGAGTTATAAAATATCTAGATAATATCTAAGGCCTAATTTTATTATCAGCCTCGCAAGCAGTTTTAAAATGCTGAAAATCAGGACTCTGTTTTCCAATTTTATAGCAATTTTAGACGGATTTAAGACTTCATAGTCGAGACACATTTTTGTGCTATAAAAGATCCGATATTTTGATAATAAGTTAATAAAGGAAAATTTGCAAAAGCACTAAAGTCGATAAAATAAAAATAAAGAAAAGCAATTAAAGAAGGGTTTCTTTCAATCTCTTTAAGAATTACGTAATTAATCAATTTATACAGACTTTGAGTGAAAGTCACTTGTCAGACAACTCTGGTTGTTTTAAGTTTTCTTAAGCGAACCTTAAGATTTCTTCAGTCAGGCTGAATTAGGCTAAATGCACATTTTTCGATGATTTTTCCTGATCACCTTTGGACATCGATATTCGTAAAAATCACAAAAAATAAGCAATTAGCCCGATTTACTTAAGAAATCCTAAATTTTGCATAAGAAAACAAAAATCTTAAATTTCTCATAAGAATTCCTAACTTTTTTTTAAGGAACCTTAAGAAAACTTATGAAAGCTTAAAGCATTCTTCAGAAAACTTCAGAATCTTAAGATAACTTAAGTCTTTCTTAAGGAATCTATAGTCTGAATATGTAGTGAATTTTCACCTCGAAACTAGGCTACTAGAAAATTTTCTTATTTGATAAGAATAATGAATTTTCTAAGATCCTTTATAAGATGAAAAGATAGAATAGGTAAGAATTTTTTATTATGGAATTGAGGCTTAATTTATGATACTTGAAAGTGAAATTTTGTTTAATTAAGAAGGAATTTCTGTGAATATCATCAAGCTTTATTTTTGAAAGTTCTTAAACGTTAAGAATCAACAAATTCTATTAGTTTTTCTCATAGAACTTTATATGGAAAAATTGTTGGTTAAACACCTTAATACTTTAAGTAATTTCTAAGCTCTTTAAGAATATTCTTTAACTGATTAAAAAAATATTAGAACATCCCAGAATTAACAATTCCTCCCCTAAAAGGAAAATTTTCTAATTTTAGAGAGAGAGAGAGAAAAAGGCTAAAAACATGCAAAAGAAAATCATTTCATACAAAATGACCAGCAGATGTATGCATGAGTGCAGCAAAAACCTTTTACTTTTCACGTTTGTTTTTTTTTTTCGTAGCTAATACAAAATTGAAGCGAATGCGTTCCGCGATAGACGCCCACGTAATTGGTCCGCATCTTCCGCGTGAATATCAGGATGTTCACGTCATTGCGGGCGTCTTGAAGTCCTACCTGCGCGATCTTCCGGATCCCCTGTTGACGTTTCGTTTGTACAATGAATTCGTGGCGGCGGCACAACGGCCAACGGAGGCACAGCGAAAGAGTGCAATTCTCAATGCGATCAATCAACTGCCCGAGGGGCATTACTACAATTTGCGCTATCTCACCAAATTTCTCTCGTGTCTGGCACAGAAGAATGCCCACAATAAGATGTCATCGCAGAATATTGCGATTGTCATGTCGCCGAATTTGCTGTGGGCGAGAGAGAGTGATGACACAGACTATGCACAGAATATGAATAGTACAGCGGCTGTGAATATAATTGTGGAGTTGCTTGTGTCCGATTGGAATTTCTTCTTTGATGGTGATTTTGATTTTTACCTTACAATGTCAAAAGATGACCTCTTTCCGGAGAATAGTGGTGCATCCGGTGATCGAGAGCCCCCGGCTTCGACTCTTTTAAACTCAGGTTAGTGAAGGAGATTAATTCAGAGCATTCTTCGCATTTTTTATGATTATTTTGGTAGTTTTTGTACACAATATTCTAACACGAAAAAAAATTAAACAAGTTACAAAAAAAGAGATTTAAAGCATATTTCACTGTTACTTAATACCAACAATCTCACAACACCATGTAGATTGTCTTAATCACACTGTTACGGAAAACACAGCATATAATCCGTTAATAAAATGCAAAATTTCCCCAAAAGTATCATTTTGCGTAATATCGACAATATGTATTGGCAATAAAATTAACCGGTGATGGCATGTTGGAGACTTTCACAGAGTGGAAGAAATTGTAGTAAATGCGGTGTTTTCAGGTATGGATAGCATGTCCAAGTCAATGAATGCAGCATCACTGGCAGCAGCAGCAGCAACAGCGAATGCCAATAATGTGGGTGGCAGTACGGGTCACTATCAGTCACATTCACGCAGCAGCAGTCACGATACTAGTCTAATATTGTTAGGTGATCAAGTGAAGCGGAGTCAGTCAAATAGTTCGCTGTCCGATCAATCGAGTCCACCCCAGGGGAGCCCTAAATTGCCAATGCGTCGGCGGCACAATAAGCCGCGAGCCCCAACGCCGCCGGATATGCGTGGGGAGCGTCCGCGTACGGAGAAGGTGAGTGAGGAGAGTAATAATCACCAAAGGAGTCGCAAGGAGACATCATCGCAGACCCCACCGTCGGCGGTGAAGAGTCGCGAACGTGGTAGTGTGGAGAATCTCGCAAAACCCGAGAAACCACCGCGACCTGTGATGTCGGCAGAGTGTCAGACACTCAATCGGATGGCGTACAAGTGTGCCAAGGCGGGCACAGTGACGGGGGTGACACCACAGAAGCCCGTTGCCCTGCCCAGGACGAGTGTTGCACCAAAGAATGGGAGCACCGAGGGGGCCAGGAGTAAGAGTAGCGATGAGGATGATGTTGTGATTAGGCCAAATAGTCAGGGTGAGAAGCCCGCCATACCCGAGAGACCAGCAACTCTAATGCGACCAATTAGCTACAAAGGATCCCTTCAGGAGGTCAACCAGATACCCGCGGGGATCCCGAGTAGTGTGGGTGATGTGAAGAAGGCACAGAGCTTCCGTTTGAGCACTGGGAACACCAATAAGGATCCCAATACACCGACTGTTCTCGAGAGGACGCATATCTACAATGTGGATAAGCAACAGGTAAGACAGAAAGGTTCAAAGGAGGTTATTCAGGGTTATATGGATGAGTTTCTGATTTGAAGAAACAAATTTTCATCCACATTATCTTCTGGAGAGTAAATAAAGAATAAGAAATCGCCACAGAAATCTTAAAATTTTGAAACACTTAGGGGAGATTGGGGCAAAAAAATCAATTTGCATAAGTCCTTATCTGCAGGACTTCCCAAAAGGCAAAAAATTGCCTGGCCTACAATTTTGTCTCAGATCACTTTACCCTATTCCATTGGGAAATTATGAGTTTTCGAGCCTTTCCTGAACCTTTCCACTTCTTACGTTTTTTACGACGGGCAATTTTACTCACCAGTGGGGTAAATTAACTCGTGGGATTTTCCGACATTTCCAAGGATTTTCCACCTGAAGTACCCGAAGTAGGGGCTTCATGGATCTGGAGGACTCCGCCCCCTTTCAACTCCCGGCACTGTACCCAAAATGTCACATACACTAACGCTCTGACTCCTGATGAGTCTTACCACTTGTCTCAGCCGAGGCGGTCTGACTCCATCCTCGAAAGACACCCCTAACAGTGCATTGTGGGAGAAGAGAGAGTCCTCTTACGCAAAACAGCCTAAGCTGAAGGGGTAGGCATTCGGGCTTTTTGAACACCTTTTGGGGTCATAGAACTACACTCGGCCATTCCTGAATTTCGACGTCCTCGGCGAAAGATTAAATGAATCAATGATTTGTGGAGGACATCAGCCTATCTCTAACCCCACCTCACTCTTCTCTCTCCCATCTACTAACCTAGTAATCCTATCCCATCAAGCTAACCTAAGCTTGGCCTGTATCTCTTTGAAAGTTCCTTTCCTTTACTCGGGTCATTCTGATTATTAGCGTGCACGCTTACCAATTTCCTAGTAACATGTTACCCTTCGGGTCCCAAGGCCCTTTGCCTTTCTTCAATCTGCTTCAACAGTTCCTTCTGTAAGCATGTATACTGCATATTGATGTTCTCACATATCCGTTGAGCTAGCTTTGTCTTTGAAGTTCCTTTACTGCCATCTCCTTTCGGGTTCCACCTGTAGGCAAGTGCAGGTCTTTCACCCATACACATCCAGGTTAATCGGGGTTATCTCCGGGGTTTGGTGAACAATGCCATGCAGCTATCTGGGAGGAAGTTTGGCAGACGCGTCTGCCAGGCGGTCCCAGAGGCAATACACAGTGACAATTGCTCGCCCCTTTGATTACCCTGCTGTTCAATTCCATACATTTGGACCTTCATTGTCCTGGAGTCCGTTCAAGATCACAAGATGGTGCGTGCATGTGTCTGACTCACCACGCCTACAACATTCAAATATGTGCACTCTGTCTGCCAATGAACTCTTGGATCTGAAATGATACTCAACGATATTTTAATTTCCAAGGATCTACTTCTCACTCTCGAGTTCATCCCAGAA
Source organism: Lutzomyia longipalpis (assembly GCF_024334085.1). Taxonomy (NCBI): domain Eukaryota; kingdom Metazoa; phylum Arthropoda; class Insecta; order Diptera; family Psychodidae; genus Lutzomyia; species Lutzomyia longipalpis. Next base: position 1,795,730 of record NC_074707.1, read on the forward strand.
ATTAAAGCCTCTGTGTTCTTTTATTACATTTTATTCAGAAAAATCGTCATCTCTCAAATCCACTTCCATTTCCTCTTCTAATTCCTCTAATCCTTCAGGAACACCACACCTCTTGAGGCGATCAGCTGCATATATGGCCTCAAACGGTCGTATTGTCACTTGTGTAGCTGGGGTGTCCTTTATCAAATATCTATCGCGACCCACCACTTTGGCAACAATGTAGGGACCTCTGTATCTGGGTATCATCTTCCTTGATCCTCCTGTCGCTGGAGCAGTGTATCTAACCAACACCAGATTTCCTTCCTTGAATTGTGTGGGCTTCTTCTTCATCAGATTATGTTTTTCGGCTTCAACACGTTGATGTTCCAACATCCTTGCTTCAGCCTTGCTTCTTAGGCTCTGCAAGTCTTCCATCGCAGTGTCTGTTCTTTCTACTGCGGTGGTTACAGCAAATGACAACAGATTCTCCCGTTGTTGTCGAGGATTGTACCCCAACAAGAGCTGATAGGGAGTCTCCCCTGTTACTCTATTTATTGATGAATTGATTGCCCATTGCACAGTCGGCAAATGTTTTGCCCAATCCTTGCCAAGCTCATCTTCTGATAGGCAGCGTAATGAGTCTTTGACTACCCTGAAGATGCGTTCCACCTGACCATTGGCTCTGGCAGTGGCCACAGCCACAGGGGAATGCTGAATGTGATTCTGATTGCAGTATTCCTGGAATTCGCGAGATGTGAACGCAGACCCATTGTCGCTCACTGCAATGCATGGGAGTCCGAAGAATTGTGATATTTCATCCAATGCCCTCGTTGCAGTGAGTGTTGTGGGACGAGCCACAGGTCGAAGAATGGTGAATCGTGTGAAGGCATCCACAATGGCCAGAATGTGTTCCTTGCCTCCCGATGTACGTGGAAAAGGTCCACAGAAATCAAGATGAACTGTGTGAAACGGTATGGGTTTCTTCTGCATAACGTGCCACTGGTATCGATGTTCGTCTGGGCTGGCTTTATGCATGGCACACTTCATACAGTTTCTGACATATTTTCGGGTTAAGTGTCGAAGTTTTGGGAACCAAAAGTCCTTTTGAATGCTCTTGATGGTTCGGTCGGTTCCCGGGTGTCCACGCTCATCGTGTGCTGCACGCATCACAAAGAATTTCAATCCTGGGGGCACTACAAGGCGATTTCCCTGGGGAGTGCGTCTAAATAACTTGTTGTCCTGCACCACGTATTCTTGCATAATTTGTTTCTGATCCACCTCTCCTTTCAACTTCCCAGTGACCACTGAGTATATTCTCTCCAATTTTGGGCTTTCCATCTGTCGTGCCACTACCCAATCTTCACCAGATATTCCAATTACCCTTACCCATGGATCTTCTTTGTTCCCGTCCAAAGGTACTGGGCATCGGCTAAGAGTGTCTGCATGGGTCATGGCAGTTCCTTCTCTATGCTCCAACACAAAATCAAATGCCATCATCCGTATCCACCAACGTGCCACGCTGTCTCTTATCTTGTGCTTGTTTTGTGTCATTTGAAGAGCACTACAGTCCGTCACCACTTTAAACTGCTTTCCCAACAGAAAGTAGCGGAACCTCTCCATTGATTCCACAACTGCCAAGGTCTCCATTTCATATGATGGATACCTGGACTCTGCATCAGTTGCTGCTCTGCTGAAGTATGCCACCGGACGTAGGGGGTCGTTTCCGGTACGTTGCATTAGCACACTTTCTATTCCTAGCTTTGATCCATCGCAGTGTAGCTCATGGAATGCCTCTGGGTTGTAGAGTGTCAACAGCGGTTCACTTGTGAGAAGCTTTTTGATTTGTAGAAAAGCTTTTTCCTGACTTTCACTCCAAGTTATTGTCTTCTCTTGATGAGCTTCCGCCCCTTTCTGTTTCTTCAACAATTCCCTCAAGGGCTGAGAAATCTTTTGGAAATCCGGGATGAATCTCCTGAAATATCCTGCCAGTCCGAGGAATTGACGCACATGGCGCTGGTTCTGTGGCTTTGGGAATTGTTCCACTGCATGAACTTTGGCTTTACCCGGTGACATGCTTTCCCCATTGATGTCATGTCCCAGGAAGTTAATGGAGGAGTGTAGGAATTTACACTTACTGAGTTTTAAAGTCAGGTTGTGCTTCGCCAATTCAGCAAATAGCTTTTCCAACACCGCCAGATTTTCTTCCACAGATGTAGTAGCTACGATTATATCGTCTACAAAACAGTGCAATGTATCACCCTTTAGTGGCTCTAGCACATGGCTCATTGTGCGCATGAACACTGCAGGGGAATTGGCGAGACCAAACGGCACCCTATTGAATTCATACTGCCCCGATGGTGTGACAAAGGCAGTGAGATATTTAGATTGTTCCTCCACGGCAACCTGGTGGTATCCCATCATCAGGTCAACGGTGGAAAACACTGCTTTTCCCTGCAGCTTATGCACCTCCTCTTCTACGGATGGCATTGGATATTGCTCCTTGACAATCAGTGCATTTAGTTTACGATAATCCACACATAGTCGCAGATCACCGTTCTTTTTCTGCAGAGCCACCATTGGGCTTGCAAATTCTGATGTGGACTTCCGGATAATGTTGTTGTCTAGGAGCTCCTTTAGGGCCTCATCCACCTTTTGTTGCAGCCGCAGGGGAATGCGATAGGGGACATATCTCACCACCTTTGCGTTGTCCTTGAGGGAGATCTTCATTGGGAGCTCAGCATTATGTCCCAACTCCTTGGAAGACAAAGCAAAGCATGTGCGGTACTTGTTGACCAGCTGCACAAGCTTATCCTTAGCCACGTCATCACCTTTGTCTCCAAACTTGAGATCCTCCATCTTCAATTCCCGTCGCTGCATCACCTTGTTCCTCATTTGGTCCTCACGTGTCTCACTTGTCGCGTCTACAGTGGGAATAAGTGTCTGACTTCTCCTTTTGCTTGCTTCCAAATAATTTTGCCCCAGCAGCAAAGGAAATTGTTGGTACTTTTGGGGCACAACATGTATTTTAATTCTGCAGTACCCATCTCCTGATTTTACTCTCGCGCTGGTGGCCCACAATGTTTTCCTCCGTCCTCCTCCATACACCCTAAAGTGGATGGCACGTCCTTCCTTCGACAATCCCAAACTTGTGGCCACGTTTTCCTGCAGCAGGGAGATGTCGCTTCCGCTGTCCAGGAGTGCGTCCAATTTCCTCCCTTCTAATTCGATTTGCGTGAGCGATTTGCGGATGGGGCTTAGGCTGGTGGTACGCTCATGCACCAGCCTAACCCGAAAATCCTTCTTCTCCGGGCACTTAGACGCCAGATGTTCATCAGAGTTGCAGATGAAACATCTTTTCTGCCTATTTCCCCGGCGACTTCCACCCGATTGTCCGGATTGGGGCTTCCTTCGCTCAGTCTTGATAGCATCATCTTTCCATGAATTGCGATATTGACGATCGCGTGATCTTCCCCTATAGTTCGGCTTGTGTCTCCCTTCACAGGAGCGGGAGCGATCTCGCCTCGGGCTTCGGCTTAGATGTCGGCGATCCCTGCGTCGTTCTCTCATTCTATTGTCCCTCTCGCGTGAGCGGTTCCTCTCACTTCGACGAAAAGTTCCACGCACAGAGTAGCGATTGCGTGAGTTGTGATTGCTGTCATCGAGTCGCTTTAACGCCAGCATCAGCTCAGGTATTGATTGGGGATTGGTGCATGTCAATGATGAGCGCTCTACATGCCCCGGCACTCCCTGGATTATGTATTTTATTATTAACCGAGTAGACAGTCCAATGCGCTGGCCCAGGGCATACTTGCCCATGACATAGGCCTCCACCGGTTCATCCCTCTTGCGGGTGGCCTCCATTTTCACCATGGCGCTCAAGTCGTCCACATCATCCGGGAAGAATTTTAAAAGTGCCTCTTTTAGCTTGGGCCATGTATATGCCAAGTCCATGTTTCCCTCCAGCCATGATCGTGCTGCCCCTTTTAGCCTCATGGTGGCTATGATTACCTTTTGTTCATTGGTAATGCTGAACTGGGCGCAGCATTTTTCGACCATTTCAACCCATTTCTGGGCTGACAGGGTTCTGTCCTGGTCCGGATTAAATTCGGGAAGCATAGATTCAACTTCCCTTTTTCCTATGGACAGGCCCAATAGCGGCACAGTGGGGTATTCCCGTGTTTCCGGGAAACCCCTGAATACAGAGCTGTCGGTCTCACTGAGCCTTGGTGGGACCTCACCCTGCTCCTCGGCATCTCCAGGGTTATTTCTCCTGGTTGATGTGAGCCAGCGTTGGAACTGCACAAGAGTTTCTTCGTCCATTTCACTAATCACTTTTCACTTAACGCGTGTTGCTTGACTGAGAGCGATATGCGGAATGCTTTGTCCCGAGAGAAACGCAGAGTGCTTTGCCTCGACAAAGAAGACTTAATGCTTTGTCCTCCTGATGACTCACACATTTTCTCAGGACTTGAAAAGAACGTTATTCACTATACATACAGTAAGTCCCCCGCATGTAACCAAAATTGGGTTTTAAATTATTGTAGGGGATCATTAAAGGTTCAAAATAAGCGTGGTCATTTCCCGGAAAAGCGCTGGGAAACCTACGAATTTTCCGATTTTCTGTTTAACCTATGTTGATTTATTTCTCAATTTATAGCAATCGTAGGATATTGCGATTGGTGTCAAATTAAAGCTATATTAATGCTTAATATTATATATTAAAACCATTTTCCAAAATGCACTAGAAGGTGAAAATTCGGAAAGATTTTCCGAACACGCATTTTTCTTTCGCCTCCCATTTCCACAATATTGCATGGGACCACCTGGAACATCCCTTATTTTGTAGCATTTTTAATCCCCTTTCATTTGGTATAGCACTTGGTGGGGAAATCCGCTGGGAAAACTCGCTACAGAATGATTTTCCAAAGTTAAGCACGTTTTCGCATTAGAGAAAAAGAGATGGACAATTTTTTTCTAGGGGAACATTCTGGAAACATCAAAGAGGAGAAATCGTTTATCTCTTTTCTTCCAACGCGAAAATGTGCTTAATTTTGGAAAATCATTCTGTAGCGAGTTTTCCCAGTGGATTTCCCCACCAAGTGCTATACCAAATGAAAGGGGATTAAAAATGCTACAAAATAAGGGATGTTCCAGGTGGTCCCATGCAATATTGTGGAAATGGGAGGCGAAAGAAAAATGCGTGTTCGGAAAATCTTTCCGAATTTTCACCTTCTAGTGCATTTTGGAAAACGGTTTTAATATATAATATTAAGCATTAATATAGCTTTAATTTGACACCAATCGCAATATCCTACGATTGCTATAAATTGAGAAATAAATCAATATAGGTTACACCAAAAACCGGAAAATTCGTAGGTTTCCCAGCGCTTTTCCGGGAAATGACCACGCTTATTTTGAACCTTTAATGATCCCCTACAATAATTTAAAACCCAATTTTGGTTACATGCGGGGGACTTACTGTATGTATAGTGAATAACGTTCTTTTCCACTCGCTCGGTTAATTTACCTGAAGCTTACTCACCGCCTTCGGCAATTATCGTTTACCCTCTTGTCAGTCGATGAGTAATCCTCACTTTCTCCTGATCCCAGTCGATCTCGTTCCCCTTCTCTCTTCTTCTCTTTCTAGCGATCTGAAAAGCTTCAGTTGCATTAGTATTGGGGTTCTTTTTCTATGACTGGTAATTTTCCACTCTTTCGTTCTCAATCAGCATCATTCATGGGCCCCATTTCTCACACACATACATACGTGCATATATACATACATATATATGCATGCCCACGCCATATCTTTGCGACTAGAAAAAGAATACTTATCTTTGAGAATTGCTGAATCCTTTTTCCATCTTTACACTACACACTTGGGGATCTGTTCAGATCCCACTTCTGAATGAAGTACCCGAAGTAGGGGCTTCATGGATCTGGAGGACTCCGCCCCCTTTCAACTCCCGGCACTGTACCCAAAATGTCACATACACTAACGCTCTGACTCCTGATGAGTCTTACCACTTGTCTCAGCCGAGGCGGTCTGACTCCATCCTCGAAAGACACCCCTAACAGTGCATTGTGGGAGAAGAGAGAGTCCTCTTACGCAAAACAGCCTAAGCTGAAGGGGTAGGCATTCGGGCTTTTTGAACACCTTTTGGGGTCATAGAACTACACACCTGAGAGATTAATTGTAGTTTCAAGCTAAATTTCTCACTTATTAATAGGGTATGAAGAATTTTATTTTTCTAGCCACTAAAACAGAGAATTTTGCAATTTTCTCAATCACATTATTTTGCGGGAAAAAGGTAAGAAAATATGTCAAAAATTTCGAAGTTCAATTATGATTTACATTGTTGACTATATTTACCCAAAGGGGCATATTTTGCTTCAAATAATTATGCAGAAAAATCATTAACATTTGGAGGATTGAGGTTTCTAACCTTCATTTTCTCTCAAAAGAAAATATTTTTTCAAGTTTTTTTTCGATGATATTGAAGTAATGAAAATTTTCTGTACACAGATGAAAAGTTTATTACGAAATGTTTAATATATTTAAATTCTGTGGCGATTGAAATAAGTCGAATTGGGCACTTTGGCCAGCAAATTCCTCCAAGGGTTAAAAGTTATTGAAAAATATTGGGTTGTCCAATATTTATCCGGATTTCTAACCTAACATATTTTTCATTATATTCAATGGGGATGAATGAGGCAGAAAATCAAAATTGTACTGAATTAAAGTAAATATCTTAGGTTAGAAATCTGTTAGAAAGACAAATCAATAAATTGAGAGAAATTAGCATTTTAAAATTTTTCACTGACTTTTTTTAGCCCCGGTCTCCCCTAAACAGACAAAATTGACCTTTTTCGCGATTTTTTATTCTTTATTGATTTTCCAGAAGATTATGGGGGTTAAAATTGTTTCCTCGAATTTGGTCCTTTATCCATATATACCTGAATATCCTCCTTTTCTTGGAGTTTTTGTGGGAATTATGGAAATTAACATTTCTGCATTTTTTTAGGTTGCAATAATTGATGTTTGTGGGGATGGGACGAACAATGGGAGGCATTTGAAGGCTGAAAAAGCCGAAGTGGAGCCTGATTTGGTAACACCAACGGACACAGCAGATGTTGGAGCTGTTCCACCATCTCCGCGTGGGGATCAACAAAAGATAAAACGTCCACAGATCCCAGCACCGCCGCCGCCATCATCAAATGTTCGAACAAGCATTGCTGCTGCCGATTCGACGAATTTATAACAAGAACTCCTCATTTAATTCTTCATTCCTTCCATTGGGAAAAAAAACTAAATAAGATCAAGGAAGGATAATCAGTCAAAGTCTAGCTCGGTGCTAGAATAAAATATTATGTATATCTCTCTGCTCCGCTGGAGCAAACCAGGCAAATTGCAGAGAGATAAGCTACAATATCGCTTAAGAAGTGCGCCCATCTGTGAAATGTTGTCTCAAAGCGACTGCGTAAGTGATTTTTTTTTCTTTAAGTTTATCATGTTTTTTTTTTACATTCACTAGCATTTAGGAATGTTATTCAGAGAAAGGTAGGGAGGAAGGGGTAGAAGAAGAAAGTTAATTTTTTTGTAAAGAAAAAATCAGTGTACAAAATTTGTGAGCATTATCATGGTCAAATGTGTTATCACACCAAATAATTGCGATACTTGTTTTGTTTGTTTCACCGCAATGGGAGTTACAGGAAATATTTTCAATTTTTACACGCCATTTCCTGGCTCACATTGTTTTCTTTCTTTCTTTTTCTTTGAGAAAACTAAAAGAAATTTTTTCCCTCACTCGCCAATACGGAGAAAGGCAAGATTTTTGTGCAGCTACCGTAAGAAAGAAGAAGCTTTTAAGAAGAAGAAAAATTGAAGATTATCTCTCTTCTGCGATTAAAGAAAAAGCTTTCTTTTTGGGCGAAAAGAGGGAGATTAGGAGCTAAAATAAAAGGAATTTTTATAGATGAAAAAAAAATATAACACTTTAACAAATTAATCAAATTACACAAAACACATTACAATTTTTCCTATTAATATTTACCTCTGCAATGATAATAAAAACAAATATTATATAATAAATAAAGAAATATTCTGCATTTTGTAAGAAAAGATTAAACAAAAAAGTGATTTCTTAGAAAGATTTCCCAGTAAAACTTTCTCTCAATTTATATTATCTTGTATAGCCAATACATATAGAGAAAATTTCTTCAGAAATAGCAGAGGATTTTTTTTTAATCTTATCTCCTTCCACACATTTTATCTCACTCTCGAGAATATGTAATTGACATTTTTTATATACATATAACTACATACTTCACATTCAATGCATATCATCTCTTCAAAATGATAATTTCATCATCGTCACAATCAAACTTATCTCTATAGGGCAGTGTTTCTCAAAAATAGTTTTGTGCAAAATATAAAAAAAGGGAAATTAAGTACTACAACTAAACACGTGTGAAGCTTACATATAAGGCCTTAACCCTTTTCTATACACCACATTTAGTCATTAAAATTCATACAAAGAACTTAATAAAACTAATTATAATCTAAATAGAATTAATAAAAAAAAATATAAATTTTGAAAAATTATTCTTCAGAAAATTCTTAATACAACCTAAAGCAAAAAGAAAAATGTTCTGATGCCAATTGAACTGATAGTTTTACTCTGAAAATTGATTTAAAAGGAAGGAAAGTTTTTTTTCTTTAAGACTTAAGCTTCGATATGAAACTGAATTTAACACTTGGAGGACAAAACTGGTACTTGCTGCCAATTTAACTGTGTTTTAAGAAGGCGGATTCAAATACTAAAAGTTCGTCTAAAGAAAGTCTAGAAAAACGTTTTCGTTATAATAGTAAATTAAGCTCAAACTTTGAGGGTAAAAAATCGTGTCTTTCAAGTGTTAATAAACATAAAGCCGCGACATGAACTTTAGGGTCCGAAGATGCCATTACGTCGTTGAATGTTTGATAAGATAAAGAGAAGGAGTTTTGCAGAATTGTGCCACTTATTTTCTTATAAAAGATAATTTCTCAAATTAAATTTATTACTTTTTGAGATTAGTTTATTTACAAAAGTGTAACAATTAAATTGCAAAAACACACACAAAATAATAATTTTATTTGCAAAACAGAAAGAAAAAGTACGTTAAATCTGATACAAAATCGTTTATCTAATCTTGATAAAGTTAGATTAAAGATTTAATGGAATAGACGAGTTTAAAAAAAAGCATAACTCGGGTAGATTCTGAGAAAAATCTTATACAATTTTGACATACTATTTCTTATTTTAAGCGTGAGCTTTTTATAGAGCTTTCTGACTATTTCCTGACAACAAATTCGTTGTTTTTCGTTTATTAGAACGATTTGAAAAAAATATAAACTGTCAAAATCTTACAATAACTTTTAAGTTGTTAAAAAAGAAAAGATTTTTATGAGAATTGACCTCTCTGATTTAAATCTAACAAATGTTTCAACTTAAATTCTTTTTTTTTTGCTCTTAAATCTTTATTTTTTTACCTTTGAAATAGAAGAAGTGATTCATTTATCAAAGCAAAGTCTTTTGCAAAATTTCAGCTGCAAAAGAAAAGCTTTCATCAGGTGCTGACAACTTTTTTTATATTTTTTACAATGAGAATAGTATTTCATGGGAATAAGAGATCTTAATATTATTCTTCAAGGATTCTTCCTTTTTCCTTTCTGTTTTCCCCAGAAGATGGAAACTTTGAAAATTTCTTCCTTTAAGAAAAAAATTTCCTTTCAATTTTTTTGGCTGTTTTCATCAACAATTTTTCGCAATGTTAAATGGATTCATCCTACATCTCATGGACATGTTGCCTTTTAAATTCCCCCATGTCACTATCCTAGTCTGAATTTCAAGGAGATGAGGAGGGGGGGCATAAATTTTAAAATTTTCAGTTGCGGGCCTCGCGAGGTTCCCTGCTAAGATCCCTGATGATCCTGACGCATGGCCTCTTGTTCTGGAATATTAAAAAAAATTAGAAACACCAAAATTATTTTTTATTATAAATTATTCATTACCTTCGGGTGGGGCGTCCATATATCGGGCATGGGCCCTCATGGATGCCTCGAGGCGCCGTACCGAGGCTCCGTATTCCTTTTTCTTCCGCATGTATTCCCTGAAGCGCTGTTCCAGTTCCTTGTTCTTCCCCATAATGCTTGTGCGTGATTCCATATTTTATTTACTTTCAAACATTCAATTGACCCTAAAAAAATCGAAACTTTGAAAAATAAAAATAAAAACTTTCAAGAATGAAATAAACCTTTCCAACTTTTTAATCATTTTTATTTAAAGAATTAATTAAAACTAATAATCAAATCAGGACATTTCACCTTATTTTGTAAAAAACCGTAATATGAGGTGAGAAACGATGTGAAAGTTCTACGAAAGTAAAAAAAGAAAAATTTAGAACTTTAATTTGAGCTTTTCGAGAAAGGGCTTTAACAGAAAAAACGATTTGTTAGCAGCACGTTTTATTCCCTCCTTAAAAGTAAAGTTCAAATGGCATTTTCTGGCTGATAAACAAAAACTTTAATGTAGTATAAAATTCAATATAAAATCTTGTGACAAATAGACCGTTTTGTAAGCTTTTCAAGTATAAACTCCATATAACCTCCGTCAGATTAAATTTTTAATAAAACTTCAAAAAATTAACGAAATATAACAAAATAAAATAGAAATATAAGAAGTATTTTTCTAAATTTCTATATTCTCAACTACAAAAATCTACTTTCATAACATTTCTAAAATATAATAAAAAGGCTCAAAAGCTTACCAATATATGTACGGAAAGTTCAATAAGATCGAGAAACACTGCCCCTTAGAACTTGCTATTATATAGAAAAAATTCGCTTGCGATGATAAAATCTATTACCTTATTATGTAGAATAAACTTTAAAGAAAATTTTTAAAAAATATATAAATTCATCTCTATACAATCACTTTATAATAAAACAAAAACAAAAGCGCCGAATAAATAAAATTATAGTCAAAATTAAATCTTTATTGTAGGCTGAATTGTTCAAGTGAAAAATAAGAAAACTTCAAAGTTAACCTGCTATAGTTAAAAAAAGAAATTGCGCATTTTCTAAATTGTTGTTATACCTGCAAAATTAGATAGTTCTTTTTTTTTCTCTTTAACTTTTCCTACAAAGGCAAATGTGAGACACTAAAAAAAACAATGTAGTGCCTGAAGTATTTGAGAGAAAAAAACGTAATTGAAATGGAAAAAAAAGAAGTTTTCTCTAGGAAAACATATGAAGCAATACTTTAAGAGAAATTCTTGCAGGAATAAAGTGAAAAAAATACATGAAAATTGTGAAAAAAAAGTATTTTTTATTGAGGAAGAAATTTTTTGACAATATTTTTTCATCAGTATCTTCCTTCCATTTAAAAAATGGTTAAGTGAGAATAGGGATTGTGTTAATCCATTTGACGAAAAAAAAGCGAAATGTGTGTGTTCCTGTTGCAAGGAGCACACCACACAAGGGAAGATTCTATTCAGGAAAAATAGAAAAAAATAAAGAAATGGAAAATAAAGCCGACAATATTCTGAACAAATTTCATAAATAAAATATAGCAAAAAATGGCTAATTTTTTAATCAAATAGAAATACCCACATTTTGAATTTTCTTATCAAGAAAAACAAGTGAGAGTTTAACGTTAATGGGGCGAAAGTTGGAGGCGCCGGAAGTACCTCCACATACAGCTGTATCCTTTGTAATTTGAGCAATGTGCGAGAGCGAGCGGAGGAGCGAGAGAATATACAAATATATTCAATGTATAAAAGAAAAATCAATGTGTTTATTTTTTTTTGGCAAATAAGAGCATCATCAATCGATTCCATGCAAACGAAACTTTCATCGAGTGGGTAGGGGCTGAATTAATAGATAAAAAATGGATATACTACAATATTTTATTTATTATTTATTTTTGATTGTCTGTCAATCCTTCAATTGGTTTGTTTTTTATTTATTGATTTTTGTTGTATATTTTTTTACAATATTTTGTTCTCTGTGGAATGTTTTGTATTAAAGACTACAAAAAAAAATCTGCAGACGGTACAGTTGATTTTCTATTTATTTTCAATTACAAAAATAAATAACAGAAAAGAACTATTAATGCTAACAGGTGCTTATATCGTTGCAATAAATCATTTATGGTGAGTTACAATTTGTAATAATTCAGCACATTTGGGAGGTAACACGAGCTACACGCCTCAGCTATTTCTTCAATTGATAACAATGCTAAATATAGGGCAAGCAGGGGCTAAACGAAGTCAAGCAAAGACGTAGGAAGTGCTCAAAGTAACGAATTTACTAGAACAGGCAGCGAAGTGGTCTCAAAAGGCAAAAAATTTCCTTCAAGAATGGCAAAGGATGACATAAATCAAACACTTTTTGTTCAATCTCGTTAAAAGAACGTGATCTTTTGAGTCTTTCTTAACCTTAGGCCCTATTCAGCTTCCAAGAAAGCATTGAAATCTTTAAAATTTGAACTTAAATTTCAAGATTTCAAATGAATTTTAACCCTGTAACGTTTTTTGGGTCATACGCTGACCCAAACGTGAAACATTTTATTTTTTTTCAATTATTTATGGATGTAATTGCTTTTTTCATGTTACAAATGCATCAAATTCACGCATAAGGGGCCATAGAAGACGTTCTGAGTGAGAAAAGTCCTCTTAAAAAAATCATAGAATAAAAATCGCGATAAAAGAGCGCATGTTTCAATGTTTTTATGTTTCACGTTGGACGCTAAAGGGTTAAGGATTTATAGGTACCTGAATTAGGCTCCTTGTTTGACTCCTTTGGCCTCGGTTTTCTCTATCTGTTGCTTGCTCCTTTGTAGCACAAAAGAAAGTAACATTGTGCTCAAAAATTTGTTTATTTTATGAGTTATTTTAACCCTTTCGCGTCCATGGGGTCGTACGTAGACCCGAACGTAAAACATTTTATTTTAATTACCAAATTTAATTATTTTTCGAACTTAGAAATATGTACGTTTACGTAAATTTGGCCAAAGAAGGCGTTCTAACTGTGAAATATTTTCTGAGAGCATCCATAGAATAAATATTGCGATAAAAGGAGCGCATGTCTCAATATTTCTACGTTTCGCTTGGACGCGAAAGGGTTAAATTAGGATCTAACTCGATGCTATACAATTTAAAGGACCATTAAACCGTTAAAGAGTTTCAATGAACTATTTATTGATTTTGGAGCTTTGAAGACTTTCCCTACTTTACCAATCTATTTTTGAGTTAATTTTGAATAAATAAATTGCAAAATTAAGACACAGATAGGCAAGTAATTTTAAATTATTCATATTTTGGGAAAAAAGTGAATAATTTATTTAATAAGTGAAAAAAGGGTACAGCTCGTTTAATCTAATGTAAAAGTTAGAATTCTCAAAATTTCTTCGTTTATTTAAAACATCTCGCCAAAAAATTAATTTTATTCCATTTCAGCAAATCCTTTTATTTTATTATCTTTTTATTATTAATTAAATCAAAAAGCTAATTTTATTTATTACATAATTAAACTATTAAAAAATACAGGGAATTTAGACATCTAATTATTTGAAAAGAATTTTTAATTCATCTTATTTAACTACCTTCAATTATTCAATTTTTATAGCAATATTCAATTGCTTCATACTTTAAAAAAGGAACAAAAGGGTCCTTATTGGACAGCTTTCGCTTTTCCCCCGTACAGAAATTCTTGGAAAATTATATGTACATCAAAGGCCGAAAGCTCTCCAGCTCTCCATTGATATTACGGATTATCTGAATTATCTGATTTTACTCAATTTGCCATTTATTGCGTCTATTGAATAAGGTGATTAGGGGGGAGCTTTCAATGAAGAGGAGCTTATTGTGCTTTTACCTATCATATTTAAATCGCTTAAATCAATTTACTAACACCCTCTTATGGCAAATAAATCGTATCGTTCATCTCTTATTTATTTGCTTTCGTTCTTTCTAAAGCTTTTTTTCTCGGAAGTAAGAGAAATTTTCCTCTATTAAAAAAGCTCTTTTCTATGAAAAATTCATTTTCTTTTGCCGAATTTTTAATTTTTTTCCGCAAAATAAAAGAATTCTCAAAAGAATTTTATTTTTATTAAAGCTTCTCGCATAAATATTCAGCAAATCATTGCTAATCAAATCGATTTGTCGCAATGTGTGGGCCGGCTCGTGGAAGCTTTTCAAACACTGCTGCTTGAATGAATTGCATGGAAGGAAGAATTGAAAAAAAAAGAAGCCCGCTTGGAGAGAACTTTTCTTCAAGCCAAAATAGAGAGAGAATGTTGTGTTGTCGATGACGAGAAGAGAGCAAAACTGAATATTGCTCGGAATATTGTGTTTGATAAGCTCCAGCGAATGAACGAGGCAACAATGAGTAGCGTGGACTCAGTGGCAACTCGAGTGGCATTCGAGGAGGATTGAAATTTTGCGGAAGAATGTCGTGCTTTTGGTGGAGTTTTGGGGCAATGGGTTCTGCCGCCTCCATCACCATCCTCGTGCTCTACTTCGTGGTGGCAACATCATCCAGTCAGCTGCAGCTAAATTCCAATTGGACCCTCTTCAATGCGAATTCAAGTGAGTTAGTTTTTTTCAGCTGCCTGGAAAAATACTCAGAGTGGCTCTGTGTGACGACAGGTCAATCGAAGCGAGAGAAATGTGTGGGAGTAGAGCACTCCACTGCCTTCAAGTTCAATGCGCCTATTAGTGTGATTCACGATGTTGTTCCACTCTCATAACTCGCAGGCATCATCATTGAGGAGATCTCACTCCCTTCTGGTGTCTACACAGCCCTCCAAGAAGCCCATCATGTGGACTCTGTCCTGTATTCCTACAACGATGTCAATCTCAGGTGGATTGCAATGGAAACCTGGACGTATACTTTGGATTTTTCTGGTGAGTTCTTCCCACAAAAAAAAAATCTGTTAATGATTTTTGCCGGTTTGACCTTTTTATGCATTCAGAACTTTGGGAATAATTTAATATTCATTAATTTCACATTAAGAGATTTTATTTTTAGAATTTGATTTCATTTTGAGAACGTGATTTTATTAAATTGAATTAAAAATAGAGAAGAGAGGGGTTGAAAAATCAGACAAGACCTTAGGAGGAGCAGAAAATTTCTTTTTTTTTTCAAATAAATAGAAATATTCAATAAAATAAAAAGAAAAATCAAAATTAATGATTTGAAAGATTTTTTATTGTTTTATTTTTTTAATATTCATAAAAAGGAATAAAATTAAATTATTTAAAATTGAATTAGAAAAAAATCAAAGTTGTTCAATCTTGTTAATTTTGTTCAACATACAATTAACGTTTGTTCGGTTATCATAGGAAAATTAATTAATTGATTGATAAGAAGCCCAAGCCTGAATTAAGTCCTAAAACTTTATTATCAAGTCTTTTTTGAATCATTAAAAACAAGAGAGAAATAATTTTTATTTTCTTCATTTTAAATAGAAAACAAAATGTAGAACAAATTTTCCATTTAGAAAATCTTAAATTTCTAATGCTTGAATTTTAAATTAAAAAAAAATTGAGAAACATTGTTGTTTCGTGTTTTTTTTTAGATCTTTAGAAGATCATTTGAAGGATATTCAATGGGGGTTTATCTGGACGAAATTATTCAGATCTTTGGAAATATTCGGCTGATTTGCCAAAGAAATCGGTTTTTAGTCTTTAAATGGCTTAGATTGAGAAGCAGAAGCCAAAAAAAACTTTAATTCAAGTCCGAAAAGGACTCAATTCAAACCTAATAATAATTTCACCCCTAATCATGCTAAATTCAAGCCTAAAACAGATTAAATTCAAGCATAATTCTTTTTAGTCCTAAAAAGGTAAATGTACTGGTAAGCTGACCAAGCTTACGGGAGCTGTGTTTCTTTCAGTGTACCAATTTTGTGAGAGAAAACTAGAACGCGAATTAATTTAAATACGGGCAAAGTCGGAAAAAGTTGAAAAGTCATACCCTAAGAAATGTTTGGAAGGCCATATCTTGAGAACGGATCCATAGATTTTCATAAATTTTTTTTTGTTTGAAAGGTCTTGAAGTCAGCTATAACATAACGAAAAATGAAAAAATTTATGTCACCATTTTCGAAAAATTCGAGTTCGAAATTTTCGAAAACTTTGTTTTTGACTTTAGCGCCTCTTGTGGTCATTTTTCGAAGTTGCAATGTTCTAGACATTTGTAGGGTTTCTCGAAACCTTTCATTTGCGCTTGAGTTGATCAAGATCGGACTTGTAGAACCCGAGATATGACATGCCAACTTTGGAAGGCTATATCTCGAGAACGGATCCATAGATTTTCTTCATTTTTGGCATGAAGCTAGATAATATGGTCAGCTACAACATATCAAAAAATGAAATAAATTTATGTCGCCTTTTTCGAGATATTCATCGAAAACTCATCGAAAATTTTGTTTTTGATTTTTGGCCCCCTAGCGGTCACTTTTGAAACTTCCGATGTTCTAGAAAGTTGTAGGGTTTGTTGAGAGCTTTCATTTGACCCCGAGTTGATCAAAATCGGTCAAGTCGTTTTCGAGTTATGGTCGATTTTCGATGAAAAATTGTGGCGGCCATATTGACTAAACGGCTTGACCGATTTTCGAAAATGAGGTATCGTTGGAAAGCTCTTGATGGCCCCTACAACATATCAAAATTTCAGATTTTTAGCTAATACAGGGGCTGAGATATAGCGAAAACAAAATTTTGAGGTTATTCAAAATGGCGGACGGGGGGGTGGGGGGGTGGATTTGACCTCATAATCGGATTTCTTCAGGTCGATATTTAAACTTTGCCGTTTACCGCAAGTCTCTATCTATCACCGTTCTCTTGCAATTTAAGTTTGGAATCCGGACGGCCGGACGGACGGCCGGCCGGAAAAAACTTATTTTTGGCGCATACGTTTTTTGGAATGTGGGGACCCTAATTCGTGCTCATCCCAAGTTTGAGCCCGATCTGACGACTTTCGATTTTGCTCGGTACACAAAAGCTGTGTCTGAAAGAAACACAGCTAAAATTTAGGAACAAAAGCTTAAAAAAATAATTCATGCCTTGAAAGGACTAAAATTAAAGCCTCAAAAAGTATATTCAATCCAAAACTTGCCTAATTCGAATCTAGAAGTATTTGGTTTTCAACCTTAAAAAAGGCAGTCTCCAATCTCAAAAAACTTTAAAAAATATATTAATTATAGCCTAAAAAGGACTAAAACTGAAGCCTAAAAACTAATAAATTTAGCTCAAAAAAAATTCAAGCCGATAAATATTTGGTGTTCAGTCTTAAAACAGCACAGACTGAGAAATAAATCTGTACAAAAAATCATTAGAGCTAAAAATAAGGATTAAATTCAAACCGAAAATTATAGTAAATTAATTAATTAAGTAATTAAAAAAAACTCTAAAGTTCAAACTAAAAAATCCTAAATACGTTTCTGGAATTTTTCCGGTTTTGAGTTATCCAATTTTAAGCAAAAGATCTCCATGTATAGACAAATATTCAGATCTTCAGAAACGTTCGGATGATTTTGCTTGAAAAGCCAAGATATTCGCCAGATAAACACCCCTTGAGAATATTCTAAGCGTCCTACAGAAAAAAATTCTTTAGAACCACGGAAAATTTATTATTAAAAAATTTGTTTAAAAAGAAATATTTTTATTTAATTTTCTTCCAAAAATGAAAAATGTCCTTAATCCTTGAATTTTCAGTCCCAAAGGAGATTTTCAATTCCGAATACATCATCCTCACCCTCCACGGAGTTGATACAGTGGCTGAGGTGTCATTCAATGGTGTCATGTTGCAGACATCAACAGGGAAAGATGAATTGGATAATATGTTCACACGCTACCGATTTGATGTAAAGCGTTACGCTGAGGATCCTTTCTTTGAGGGCAGATCCTACATAAGTATCACGATAAAATCCCCAGTAGCTGCTGCCAAAGCCCTGGCGCAGAAGCATCTAATTACACCTCCGGAATGCCCACCGAATGTCTACCACGGAGAGTGCCACATGAACTTCCTGCGAAAGATGCAGGCGAGCTTCTCATGGGATTGGGGTCCAGCAGTTCCATCGTCGGGCATTTGGAGGCCTGTTGTGCTTGAGTACTACGACTCTGTGCTCATTAGGGACATCACAGTGCGTCTGGAGGAGGATTTGAAGGAGAAAGTGTGGCATGTGGAGGTTGTGGTTTACATGGAAGCAGGAACGGCGCTAAACACCGTTCATGGGGATCTCCGGGTGATCCTCGCTGACTTCCCAGGGACGAAGAAAGAGCTGAATTTGAATGAGAAAACCGATAAGAATGGAGAGTTGGCCATCAAGACAACACTGGATGTGCAATCGAAGGATGTGGAGTTGTGGTGGCCAAATGGCTACGGCAGGCAGAAGCTTTACGTTCTTCAGGCTGTCTTTGATCCCCGCGGAATGTCATCTTTCTATCCCATGAATCAAGAACAAGTAACTAAAAGTGTAAAGATTGGCTTTAGGACAATTGAAGTCGTGCAGGAAGTGATGGATGATGACCCGAGCAAAGGATTATCATTCTTCTTCCGCGTCAATGGGGTGCCGATCTTCATGAAGGGCACCAATTGGATTCCCTCGAGTATTCTCCCCGAGAAATCCTTCACACCGTCAAGAGTGAAGCAACTCCTGAGTGCTGTAAAGACCTCCCACATGAATATGATTCGTGTCTGGGGCGGAGGAATCTACGAGGATGATCGCTTCTACGAACTCACCGACACCTATGGGATTCTCATTTGGCACGATCTTATGTTCGCCTGTGCCATGTACCCGGTTTTCCCGGATTTCCTGGCATCTGTGCGCGAGGAAGTACGTCAGAATGTTCGAAGGATCCAAAGTCATCCCAGTGTGGCCATCTGGGCGACAAATAATGAGAATGAAGTGGCTCTCGTGCAGAATTGGTATCAAACCAGTCACGACCGGAAGCGCTTCGAGGAGGAATACCGGAAGCTCTACATTGACGTCGTGAAAGCCGAAGTGGAAGCCAATGATCCGTGGCGTGAATGCCTCAGTTCATCCCCATCAAATGGGCGGAACACCGAGGCTGAGGGATGGATCTCCAAGGACCCTCAGGATTGGCACTACGGTGACATTCACTACTACAACTACGATCTCGATGCGTGGGATAACACAATCTACCCACGACCACGATTTGTGTCTGAATACGGCTTCCAGAGTCTTCCCTCCCTCAGTTCCCTGGACAGTATTCTCTCGTCGCGCGACAATATGTCCCAAATGATTGATCATCGGCAGCATTCCCCACTACGGAACTTCCCAATGGGCATCCTCATAAGGCGACACCTCCCCCTGGAAAGCATAACCGGAGATCCACGAACAGTTCTCGAGGCATTCATCTACTTCAGTCAGGTTAGTCAGGCCATGGCCATTAAGACGGAAACGGAGGTTTATCGTGCCAATCGCATTGGCCCCATGAACACAATGGGGGCGCTTTTCTGGCAACTCAACGACGTCTGGGTGGCACCATCGTGGTCCAGCATTGAATTCAATGGCAACTACAAAATCCTCCAGCACTGGGTGCGTCAATTCATGGCGCCTCTGCACATCATCCCCCTTGTGGATCGCGCCAAAAATGTCCGCATCTACATTGTTCGGGACTCCCTGGGAGTCAATCAAACGCTCACCGTGAAACTTCATCTCTACAATTGGGGAGGATTCGATGTGAAGCTTGAGAAATCTTGGACGTTAAATATGGTTTGTTTTTTTATTTTTTTTTTTTGGGTTTTTTTGTGATAAATTTTGGAAAAAAAAAGTTTTAAATGTAGGTAAAGGTTTAAGTCTCATTGAATCATGAATTTCATTCCTTAGGCAACTTTTAAAGCTTTAAAGCTTTTGCGATCTTGTGATCATCAAAATGAATTTTATTTTTAAAAAAATCGAGCGATCTTCAGGGCAATCTTATGATCTTTTTATGCAAAATGAGTGATCTCCACGATCTCAACCATCAAGATCCTCCAATGATCTCATGATCGGAATATTTTTTATTTAAAATTTGATTCAATCAAAGATTTATTTAAATTCTAAAATCATTTCTTATTGTAAAGATCGCGTTAATACTTGAAAATTAATTAAATGAAAACAAATCACTCAATTGAGAAAGAGATCGTTTAATAAAATAAACTAATAAATAAAGATCGTGTAACCTCATTAAGGAGCCTAAAAAACATTTAAAAACATTTAAATTCCACTAAAAAAAACGTGTAAAAAAACGATCGTGAAATTTTTTAAAAAGAATTTTAAAAAATTCAGAGATCACGTATTTTTTATTAATAAAATAAAAATCTTTAGAAGTGCTTTCTTTAAAGTCCATATAATTGAAAAACTTTTTAAGATCATGTAGTTTAGTTTTGATTTAAAAATTTTAAATGAAAATAAGATCTTGCAGTTTTATAAAAAAGGGAAAATATTAAAGATCAAAACTTTATAGAGAAAAAAAAAAGATTTTCAATTAGGGGAGAGCGGGGCTAATAAAGTCACTTAAGGGTTTGAAAAAGGCTTAAAATGTCATATTTCCTATCTAGATAGAACAAAATGATCTTAGAAAGAGTTGTAGGGCAAGAAATATCCTAAAGAATTGGACTATACATTTCGCTTTATCTGTTTGGGAAATATGATATTTTGAGTTTTTTCTAAACCCTTAGGTGACTTTTTTAACCCCGCTCTCCCCTATAATTTTAATAAATCCCTGAAGCAATAACTAACATTTAACTACTGAAAATTTTCATAAAGATCACCCCTTTTTTTTCAAAAATTCTTTTATTTTTCTTAAAGAGATCGCAAAATTAAGATCGCATAAAAAAGAATCTCAAAACGCGCAATCTTCTCATACAAGTAAACGCAATCTTGATCAGCAACTTTTTAAATACATAAGCTTGTCTTCCCGAAACTATTAGATGTGTTCCCGGAAAGTGCTATAAGTGCCTGGAGGTTGTGTAGTCATCCTGCCTATTGTAACAGGAAGTTTCTAAGGGATCTTAGGAACTTCCTTTTCAACACCCGGCTGATCCTTGATGCCATTTAGGGGTCAAAATTTGAGTCTATAAAAACCATTCACGCAATTGCAAGGGGAACTTCCTAAATGGAAAGATTTGGACCCAAAGATGAAATCAAGGATCAACCGGGTGTTGAAAAGGATATGCCTAAGATCCCTTAGAAACTTCCTGACGCAATGAGCAGGATGACTACACAACTTCCTGGCACTTATGGCACTATCCGGGAAGAAAAAAGTATTCAATAAATGTACAAACCTCAAGTTGCTTTCCTGCTTCCAGATGGAGAACACAGCTGTTCTCCTGGACACGGTGAACTTTGCGAATATTTTCGGATCGCAGGTGATGGAAAAATCCGGCTTTATCTACTTCCTCATTGAAGATCCTGCCCACAGGATAATTTCCACAAACTTCATCTTCCCGGTGAAGCTGCGCGACGCCGAAGGGATTCAGGATCCCCACATTGACGTTGTCATTGCCTCCACACGCTGCAGCTTCTCCGTGAGCCAAATCTCCCTGGAAGTGAAGGCCCGGGCGCCGGCGATCTTCGTTTATCTGCAAATCTACAACAGCGAGATCCCCCGGTATACCCTTTCGAAGAATGGCTACATCCAGCTGGAGCCCGTCCAGATGATCCGGTTGGAATTTGAGAATGACAACTGTTACACGCAGCTGGTGAAGAATGATGTGCGCATCCTCACCATCAATGACTACCTCAAGACAATTTAATAATAATTTTATTTTGGAAGTTTAAAGAATGCAAAAAAGTGAGAGATTTTAGCCACAATGTCAGGCATTCCGTTCAAGTGATAATTTTTCCATTGCCGCCCGGAGATCATTCACTTCATTCGTGTGGGCATAGCTCTCCGGAATGCCGGCAAAGACTTCCTGGAATTCCTTGAGATGCTCCCTCCCGAGAGCCTTTGCAGATTCTGTATGAAAAAAAAATATTAAAAGAAATAAATATTATTTGTAGTCTTAACTCTTGGAGGATTTTGCTGGCCAAAGTGGCCAGGGAGTTTCATTACTTCAATATCGTTGAAAGAAAACTTGGAAAAATATTTTCTTTTGAGAGAAAATGGAGGACAAATTTTTGAGGTTAGAAACTCCGATCCTGATCATTTAAAAAAAAATAAATTGAAACTCACCCACAAGGACAGCTTTGAGCCTCTCATCGGGATCGTCAAAGTGAAGAACAATCTTGTGGAAGATTTCCTTGATAATTTTCCTCCATGCTTCGCTGAGGGCGGGATCACTTCCTGCTTTAAGCTTGAGCTTTGTCAGGGCACTCCCGGCGGCACATCGAATCTCCCCACTTGGATCATCGAGTCTGGCCAGCAGACCGAAAGCCAGGAGACGTAGCTGCTCGAAGGGAAGCGGTCCGGACGCCACAAGAGCTGCAATGGCAAACTTCCGGATGACCACGAGATCATCATCGAGCAGTGGGATGAGGTATTCTGCAATGTCCGGAATGATAACAAAGGACTCCTCGGGAGCTCCCTGAGCAGCTGATGCCACAACAGTTGTGCACATTGCCCTGATGGATTCAGCATTGAAGCCTGCCTTCCAGACAATGGCGGGAATGATGTTTGTGTCCAGGAAACCCCGTAGGAGGGCAATCCTCCCCTCCAGGCTGGTGTGGATTGTCTCTCGCCACTTGAGGAGTGCCGCTGATACACCGCAGAGGATTTTTATTTTAGCCTCCGGCGCACCGAGCTCCATGACAATCTCCACGGCTTCCTGGAGGGCAGAAAAGGGTTGAATGTGAAAGCCACAGTGGAAGAGAAGTCCGTGCAGATGGAGGATGGGTTCAGCACGTTCGGAATTTGTGCTGTCCAGATCCTGGATGGACTTTACAACACTCTCCAAGTGTTTCCCATGGAGATCATTGACTGAGGAGGAGGAGGAGGATTGTGCGAGATTTTCGAGGGATGAGGTGACTCTTTCATGGAGGGAATTATCTTCATTGAGTGCGAGGATTGTTACGAGAATCTCATAGAGATTCCTCTCAATCTCCTGGCTATTCTTTCCGTGATCTTGTTGGGCTTCAACGAGCATTTCTGTGATCATAAGGAGGTGACTCTGGAAGTTTGTGTCGAGGCTTGTGGCCAATGGGACGAGGAGACGGGAGATTTTCTCCATATCCTGCCATTTGGTGCTTCCAGCTCCGACAAACATTGCAATGAAGCACTTCAGGTGGCCAAGATTGGGCCATTTTTCCAGGAATTCCATTGCTCGCTCCTTCCAGTCGTCGTACTCAACGAGATTTCCCAGCAATTTAGCCACCCGGACAGCTTCTGCTGCCACCCAGCGATCTCCATCCATGCAAGTCTTTGCCAGAACTGGATAGATGTCCGTCAGGTAGGCCAGGATGGCACCTTCAGCGTGCAGAATGACCTGGGCGAGAAGAAGTGTTGCATGCAGTCGTACATCCTCCTTCCAGTCCTCCATCTCGTGCAGGATAATGTTGAGCATCTTAAAGCTTCGCTGGGCAATGGATCGGCAACCCAATGTGGGTCTCCGCCATTCCTCGAGATAATTCTCCGGTGCATAGTCCACCACGGCAATCTTCATGAGCTCCTTCTCATTCTCCACGTAGTACTGCTGCCCACATTTCTCCCAGAGTCTCGTAATCTCCTTCACCACTTCCGGATTCTCATCACTGAGGCAGCCAAAAACAAGCGGGAGCAACCTATCGAACATCCCATAGCGATCTCGTAGCTCCACAAGCAATCGGCACCCAACGCGGCCACATTCCCGGCGCACATTCACAGAATCATCCATCAGATGCCTGCTCAGCTCCACGACAATCTTCAGCACGCACTCGGAGTTTGTCGTGATGTGAAGAGCAACAATCCCGAGGGCTTCAACTGCAGCTGTCCGGATTGGGGAGTGCCGATGCTTCAGAATGGCCAGGAGGGGATTTGTCAGCACTTCAGCTCTGTAGTGGAAGCTCGGTGTGGCCACACTCAATTCCCCAATGAGGGTGCAGCTCTGTCGTAAAATGTTGGGATAGGGATCCGTGAGGGTTTTCACGAGAATATCCATGATGTCATTGTAGGATTTCAGCAGGGGATCATTGCCAGAGAAGACAGGATTGACCGTGGAATACTTCACGACGATTCCCGTGAGTTGTTCAAGCAGCTGCAGCCGCAATTCCTCAGATTCCTCAACCTGTTCCTTCTGCCCAATCCTACGAGCTATTGCGGGAATAATGTAGGCCAGGAAGAATTCATTTTCAGGCAATTTCTCCAGAACTTCCGACACAACGGATGCAGCTGCTGCACGACAACTCTCGTACTTATCGACGTAGCACTTGAGGATATGTAGGTAGATGTAGTCAAAGACCTCCGTGACATTCTCCGTGTGTACCTCGTCGGATTGGCACAGCTCCAGAAGCCCCTGAAGTCCTCGCTGTCGAACACGTCTATCGGGATTTGCCAATGCTGTGCAAAAACGCTCGAGTTTCCCCTGCAAATCACCAGAAATGGACGTCTCGGTCATCTTGAATGCACTGTAAAAGGATACGTTTGCCGTGTTATTGATCAAACAACGTCCTTGTCGTCCTTGGCTATACTTACTGCTGCAGTTCCTCCCCACAAAACAAATTTTACTTGCAACATAACCTCACATTCTTTGATTGACAAAAGAAAAAATTCCCGGAATGGAGAGATGAAGAAAAAAAACAAGAAAATTGCAAGAATTTCCATCAGGAAAGATCTATTTATTGAATTTATCAATGCCTAACCACATGACTCACTGAAATTTCCCTTTTATAACCCAAAAAATCATCCGGGAGGGCTGTAATTGATGGAGAATCCCCATTTAGTGGTATTTGTAGTTCCTGTGGCGCTCTGAAAAAATAATCCAAAAAAAATGTCAGGAAGAGCTCATGAATGGCCAGAAGAGAGACTTACTGATCTTTCCGTAGTTGATGCAGTAGAAGAAAATCATAGCACTGACCGTGAGCTGGAAGAATGGAGCAACTCCAGTCCTCTTGGGCTGCACGTACTTGTGCTGCCATCGCCAGAATGCTCGGCTCACAGCCCCTGCCAATGCCTGGGGGCTCTTGTTGCGCCTCCCAAACCACGATCCCAGCTCACCCAGCTTCACTTGCCCGAAGGGGGTGTCAGCTGGAAGGAAAATTCATCCGGGGAGGTTACATAATATTCTGTGCAGGGGCATTTGCAAGCGCCCCCATTTAGGGGGTTTCCCACAACTTACGTTTGCCGTAGAAACGTGCAGGGTCATAGGGACCATGCACCTTGGGATTGTACTCCGCGGGGTAGTCGCCAAAAGCCATTTTTCTGGTTTTTCCTGCACCAGAAAATTTTCACACGGTCGCAATATTTTCACACACACACACAGGTAGCCCCGAATGACACACGCACACATGCGCAGAATTTTGAAAAAAAAAATCCGTTTAACCCTTGGAGAATTTTGCTGGCCAAAGTGGGCAATTTGACTTTTTTAAATCGTCTCAAAATTGAAATCTACTAAATATTTCATGGTAAACAAGAAAGAAAACTTGGAAAAACCCGAAAAACCTTTTTTTGAGAGAAAATTGAAATCAAAGATTTGAGGTTAGAACCTCGATCCTCAACCGCGATCTTAGCGGTAAAAAGAAAACCGTTAGTAGATGGCGGAAAATTTCAAAGAAACCAACGTGGGAAAAGTTTAGAGAGAGAAGAAAAAAATGTCGAATCGAGAGCAAGAATTGGCAAAAGCTGCAAAAAGGAGCAATTTTGATGCAAGTAGTGATGAGAAGAGTTGGAAGGAAGTGCAGAAGAGTCTGAAAATAGCCCACGAGGAAGCGAAGAAGGAGAAATTTACGGCGGATATTCGTGATAAGATGAATCAGTTTGAGAGCGGAAAATGTGATCGAGAAATGGTTCTTTCGAAGGAAATTGAAGCCCTCAGGATTGAGTCAGAGAGGTCATCCCTCAATGCTAGGATGGAGGGTACCAGGAAGAAGATATTGGTGCAACAGAGGTCACTTCCCGCCGTGGAGGAGGATAAGAAAAATCTCTCCCGGATGGCCAGCAGGAAGGACGTAGCAGACAAGGTGAATGGTTACTCGGTAGATCTAAAGGTAGCTAGTGATAGGAAGTGGTATACGCTGCTGATGGAAGAGAATGAGGAACTCACCTCACAGCTGGTTAAAGCTTCCCAGGAGGCAGATGAATTAAAGAGGAAGAATGAGATGCTCCAATTACATGATAGCAACACCGTAATGCAGCTTCAGAGCTCCCTGAGTCGTTTGCAGATTACTCACAGGATCACCAAAGGTGCCCTTGTGGAGGCTCAAGCATCAATCCGCACCCTGCGGCAGGAGAAGAAGAAGAATCTCGTGGAACGTCAGGTTAGTCAGGAAGAACAACCATCACCGGTGAAAGATCAATCCACGGATCAGGAGAATCGATGGAAACAGCAGAAGAGGGAGCTTGAGAAGAAGATTGCGTTCTACGTGGAAAAATCCGAGCAATATGATGACAAAATCATGGATCTCAACATGACCATTGGGGAATTGGTCCTTAAGAATGAAGCCCTGGAAGAGCAGCTTGCATCATCTAAACCAGAGCCCACCAAGAGTGGCTCACTTGATGCCACTGCAGCTGAAAATGCTTCAGCAGCAGATGATTCCGGCGGAAGTACCACAAAGATTGCTAAACTTCAGCAAAGGAATGAAACGCTAAAGATTCAGGTGGATGCCCTGATGTTCGAGGTGGAGTCACTGCGTGAGAAGCAAACGTATGACTATGCAGTGCTGCAGGAGAAAGAGAATGAGCTGAATAATCTGCAGCGAGAGACATCTGAGCAGAAGAAACTCCTCAAGGAGTGGGAGGAGAAGGAGAAAGCATCGAAGCATCAGGAAAAGTGGCAGGAAACCTTTAATCGGGAGCATCAATCTAAAATTGCCACCCTCACGGCATTCTATGAGAATTCCCTGGAAAAGGTGACCAAAGAGAAGGAATCTCTGATGCTTCAAGTGAAACTCCTCAAGGAATCCACGGATAAATACCGTGAGAATGACCGAAAAGCCATCCTCTGCCTGGGAGAGCTGAATAGGCGTCAGAAGCTCATTGAGATGTATCACGCCCAGATGGATGTCCTCATTGCAGAGAATACCAGCCTGAAGACAATGCTCGGAGATTCACGGCACGACGCAAAGCCTCTCTGCTTCTGGGATAAGCTGATGGAGCTGATAATGAGTATAATCAGTGATGTTGTGAAGGGTTGTGTTGTTGTGCGTCAAGGAGACATCCAATCAGTTCTGGAGGGACTCAATGAGCTCACAAAATCCCTCGAGAAGACCGAGCTTGATCTTCAATTTTCCCAGGAGGCTAATAAGAATCTTCTAAAGGAAATTGAGAAGGTAAGAGAACCTTTTTTTAAAATTATTTATTTTTCTCAATTTTTTTTTAAAGAATATTCATTTTAAAGGTAATTTTGAAGTATTTGTGGGATTTATAGGATTTGCGGTATTCTTAATAAAATTTTTAAAAGGTTTTTCCTAGTAATTATCCAGAATATATTGAGATATTTTGTAAATAAAAAAAAAACATTTTAATAGAAATCTTTAGAAAAAAATATTTATAAAGTACTTGTGGTATTTGTGGTATTTTTAAAATTATTTTAAGCACATAAAAACATTTTTAATTTACTCCATTAATCATTTTTAAAATTAATTCAATTTTCTGATAATTTACAACTCAAAATATGAGATTCAAATAAAAGAAATATGGAACTTAAGGTTAAGTAATTAAGGGATTTATGATATTTATGGGATTTGTATTATTTCCAGTAAAAAAAATCAGGAAATCTTTGCGATTATTTATCTGAATTTCAGAGGCCTTTCACTTATATAAATTAGAATAGGATTTACAGGATTTTAGGTATTTATGGTATTTGCAATACTTGCAAAAAATGAAAGGAATTACATGATTTATAAAGAAATTTTACTTTCATACAGTTTAAACTTTTTTTTTGATAATTAGAAATGTACTTGAAGGAATTATAGGATTTGTGGTATTTAGAAATTTGAATGTTGAATGATTCTCAAAATGATGACAAAGTGACGATAATTGCTTTTATTTTAATTGCTAAGATTATTTAAATGAGTTTTTAAGTAATTTTCAGGATTCATAATGAAAGTTTTTTTTGTCTTTAACAAAAATTTAAGAATATTTGAAAAAAAATCGTTTAAAAATAATGGTATTTCAGGTATTTATTTAAGTATTTGTGGTATTTGTAGAATTTTTAGAATTTATTTTAAGCGCCTAAAAATTCTCTTCTTTAATAAAAGTTTTTTTTAAGAGATTAAAAGCTTTTGGCTATTTTAAAACTTAAAAATAATATAAAAATGAATAAGGGATTTAAGAGACTTAAGGTGAGTTAATAAGGAGTTAAAATAATTGTAAAATATTTTACGGATCTTTCAAGGAATTAAAGAGATCCTTTTTAAAACCAATTCTTACTTCTATGAAGCCGAATCTTTTTTTTAAAGTAAAACCTTTTATTACCTACTTATTAAACCCAGTAAAGGATTTTAGGGATTTGAGGTATTTACGGGATTTACAATACTTGCAAAAAATGAAAGGATTTGCATAATTTATTAAAAAAAATAGATTTTCTTTTAATCAAAACTTAATATTTATTAAAATTAGAAATGTACTTTTAGGATTTTCAGGATTTGTGGTAGGTATTTACAAAAGGATTTAAACAATGATTTCCAAATAGAATAATATTGAATAATTCTCAAGAGAAATCCTTGAAATTTCAAGAATTTCTTTTGAAACTTCAAGGATTTCGTGGTCACCGA
Organism: Lutzomyia longipalpis; assembly: GCF_024334085.1. NCBI lineage: Eukaryota > Metazoa > Arthropoda > Insecta > Diptera > Psychodidae > Lutzomyia > Lutzomyia longipalpis. Next base: position 1,824,610 of record NC_074707.1, read on the forward strand.
TTATTTCTACTTAAATTATCTTTAATTTCCGAAAGTTTTCTCATTTTAAGGGGGTTCAACAAAATGAGATAATTTTCCCTTTTTTTTTTAAATTTATTCTCTCCAAAGAATTTTATTTAAATTAAATTCACCCAACAAACCTTCAATTTTTGTAGATTCGCGAGCAGCACAGGGATGAAATTGAGGCAATCAAGGCTGAGAAGAAGAACACCGAAGATTATTCTAAATACAAAATCCAAGCAGAACAACTTCGTGTAATTCTAACGGCAAAGAATGAAGCTTACGAAATGTAAAATAATTTTTTTTTCAAACTAATTTTTTTCTGAAAAAAAAAACTTTTTCCCGCAGTTTGTCCCTAAAATGCAAAGGTTTTGAGCAGAGACTGAAGGAAGTTAAGCGTGAAAATGATGCTCATCTCAATGAGCTCGAAATTCTGCGGCAGCAAGTTGCGGAAATGGAACTTGTGGCACAAAAGGAGAGGCAGGAACGAGCTCAGAGGGCTACGCAAGAGGAGAAAGCCATTCAAGTGGAGGATTCCACAACAGATGTGATTGAAGAGCTTCAGCTCTATAAGAATCTCTGCGATGAATTCAATGTGGATGTTCTAACGCTGGAGGCAACCGTTGAGGCGGAGAAGGCAAATGCGAGGGAGTTGAATGAGAAGATTCGCGAGAATGCCGCCAAGATGGAGAAGATGAAGGAACAAATTGATCTTCTCACCGCACAAAAGGCCCAAATGACGGAGAAGTACCAGAAGAAGATGCAGAATTTGATGCAAGTCAATGAATTACGTGCCCAAGAACTCGATCATTGCAGGAAGAAGTTCCTTGAGGAAGATCAGGAGATTGTTCTTCTTAAGGAGCTAAATGAGAAGAAGACTGAATCCATTGAAAGGTGAGAAAAAAATTATTAAAAAAAGATTATTTCAGTTTAATAATTTTCTTCCCATCCAGGCTCACCAGTATTCTCAGAGAGAAATTGGTTGAGATCAAGGAACTCAGAAGTATGAGGAATGACGATGTTGGGGAGGATCCCAGTCCATATAGGGACATCACCGTGCGAAGGGAGAAGCGCAAGAGCGATCGTCAATCACTCTACGATGGAAACCGCAATGTTCAAATGAAATTTGAGTGATAAAACTCTACTCTATGTATATGTATGTAATGAATTTATGTGAAAATTGGATTTTTTCTACTTCGAAAAATCATAAAAATGGATTAAAAATAACGTCTTATAGAGGCTGAGAATTAATAAAGAAATTACTTAATCAAACAATTAACGACTGTTTTATTCGTTTTAGCAACTTTTGATGATTTTTCTTTGGCAATTCGAACGTTTGAAGATTATTTCTAAACGTTTTTTGCATTTACTTTAGCATGAGGTAAATTGTCGTTTCGCTCCAATTTTCCTCGCTCCGGAATCGGTCAAACGGTGTAGATTTGTATAGAAAAAAAGAAGAAACGACGATTACCAACAAACAGACCTTTCTTTATAGATTTTTTTGTTTGACAGTCTAATTTTATAATTTTGACGTTTCTTGAATCTTTCCTAACGTTTGAAGTTTCTTTTAAACGTTTGAAATTCTTCTGTCTTCATTTGCTTTTCATTTCCTATTCTTTTCTTTTTTCAAACGTGTGACGTTTATTTTTAACCTCTAGCCCGCCAAGTGGGGCCGTTGAACGACCCCAGCCCTATATTTCGTGCTATAACTTAATAAATATAAAAGATACCATTCCCATCTTTTGGAAATAAGTTCTTTGGTTATCTGAGGAGGTTGTGTAAAAATTTCAGCTCAATCCGACCACCACAAGAAAAGTTATTAAGGAAAATGTAGAAGAAGGGAATTCAAAAATTGGTGTAACGGCCATGCTGCGGAAAATTTCTTAGAATTTTTTTATTTTTTTTATTTTAAAGCTTTACGGCCCCAGCCTTTTCAAGCCACAAGGCCAAAATTTCTTAGAATGAAGTTAGTCACGTCATGAACCGTGTGCTAGTGGGGTTATTTTTATTTTGCAGTTTACCTTCTCAGTGTCAAAATGGTCAAAATTATCGCGAATTAGCATAAATCGCATAAAACATAGCCAGAAGCACATAATATTTGAAATGAATAAAGAATTTTCTAGAAATATTGCCATTTATCACGGTGCGGGAAGTGAGGGGAATGTGGGGAAGTAGTGAAAAAAAAAATAGCAGTTGCAGTCAACTTCGTGGCTTTCTCAAGAAGAAATTGTGAAAAATGAGTGAAAAATGTTTTTCCCTAATATCTTCTTCTACGTGTTTTGTGGTGGAAAATTTGTGATGCAAGGAGCAAGAGGACTATATAAGGAGTCTAAAGGTAGTGACCCGACAGTTCCCGGTTGTATGGTTTATGAGAAAATCGACTTCCTTCTTGGGGTCGTTCAACGAACCCACCTTGGCGCTCTAAGGAAGCTCCAAGGTCTTGGCGGCCTGCAGGTTAAACTTTATTTGCATTTACTTTAACGTTTGAAGCTTTAGATTTCATTTCTATATTGTTTGACAGTTAATTTTTCTAATTTTTGACGTTTTTTGCACCTTTTCTAACGTTCAAATTTAACGTTTGAAGCTTCTTTTCTGCATTTGAAAATTTACGTTTTGCGATTATTTTTAACGTTTGACTGTCCTTTTGTTCTGTTTGATACGTTTGATAATAATTTTCCTACATTTTATTTTTCTTTTCAAACGTGAGATGATTATTTTATGCGATTAATTTTCTTGAAAACGTTTGTGAAAAGAATTGACGTTTCTTTTTCTTGTCATTTGACATTTCTTGTATATTTTACGTTTTTAACGTTAGACGTTTATTTTTTAACGTTCTTTGCATTTATTTTAACGTTTGAAGCTTTTAGATTTTATTATTATTGATTGACAGGTGAATTTTCTAATTTTTGACGTTTTTTCATAACGTTTGAAGTTTCTTTTCTTTATTTGAAAATTTACGTATTGCGATTATTTTTAACGTTTGACGTTTCTGTTGTACTGTTGATCTATTTTTTTTCAAACGTGTGACGTTTCTTTTGATGTTCTTGAAAACGTTTTTATTAAGTCTTGACGTTTCTAACTGGACGTTTCTTCCCCTCGCCGTTTGATACATCTTGTCTAATATTTTACGTTTTTATGGTTGGACGCTTAATTTTAAACGTAAAAATCCCCTTTCCAAAGCAAAAAAAAAAAGAATGAAACAAGAGTGTTTTGCTGAAGAGGAGGAGGAGGAGGATTTATTGACTAATTTATGAATGACCAGGAGGATCTCACTGCTGCTCATCAGATCTGTGTTCCGCATGAAAGTTCTCATAGTGCTGCGTGAGTTCGACGTCACTGCTGAAGTCCATGTCGCAGAAGACGCATTTGGGTGGTCCTGATGTTGGGGGTTTCGTCTTGAGGAGCTTCTGGAAGTCCTGCCCGTGTGCCTGGGAGCAAGCTCTGATGTGTGTGCGCATATCCTTCACCTTGCGGAAGCGTATGTTGCAGTAGTTGCACGTGTAGAGCCGATGGGAATCAATGATTTGCGTCTGGATCTCATGGGTTCGCATGTGGCGGACAAGCTTACTCGGAGACTCCACGGATTTGTTGCATTGCATACATTTGTAGCGTTTGGGGCGTACCCTGAGCGTTGTGGTGCCCCTCTGTCGTACCCTTTTGCTGTCAGCAATGTCCTCTTCGGCCTTAATCTTCACATCAGCACCACCACCACCCTCCAATTGGTAGGCATTTGTACTGCTGCTCTCGGAGTAGGCAGCTTCGTAGAGGGGTTTCGTCTGTGGATCATCCTCCAGCAGCTCCCCACCCAGATTTGCCGTCAGCAGGAGCGGATCAAGTGTCTGACTCTCTGGCGGGGTGGGATTCTTTGTGAGCGACAGACTCTCCATGAGCAACTTCCGCTGCGACATTTCGCATTTTTGTCGAAAGAGATCGATATTTGTGAGATGAGATGCGCACATTTTGCATATCATATGCGGGAGACCATCTGTAACGGAAAACTACACCATCCCCAAGAGCCGGGAATTAGGAATGAAGGTAAATCTCAAAGGAAATTGCGCCTCTACCTGGACATTTGCAAAGGATATGACTACTTCGTAGTACTTCCGGTTGCTGTAGTCTAAATCCGAAAAGAGGGATACCTCCTGCTCAGGTGACAAACATAGACGACATAGCTTTGAGAATCTCTCCATTTCTCTCCTAGTGGCGCAAAAGCCAGGAAAAGAATCCTCAAATATTGCAAAATTTATTTACAATTAGAACCAGAAAACAAACAAAATTCCTTTTCTTCTTCTTATTTGTTTTCCCTTCGGCTCGTTGGATCCCATTTGTAGCTAACTTCATGCCGCGTGATTGGCTATCGTCACGTTCTGGGAACCCGCGCGGGAACAAACAGATGATGAACCTGCTTGTTTGAATTATATTTTCTATTTTTAGTCTTTATTTTATATTTTTTATCCATACATTTTATTTTAAATATAATTTGTAAAGCAGAATTGCGCAATAGAACAATTTAAAACAGTCTTTTTTGGGACATCCGAATGACTGAAATATTTTTTTGGGTGTATCGATAAATTTTTAGTGTTTTTGTGAGCCGAAAATAATCGGCGGCTATCCTAAATTTTATCGTACACTTTTCCTTCTTTTCCTAGTTTTTCTATTTTTTCAGCACTTTTCATGTATTTTCTTCTCTTTTCCGACTAAAGAAAACCGAAAAAACACGTGAAAAACTCAAAAAATCCACAGTAACAAGAAATTATCGCATTGAAAACATTTCCCGCCAAAAAATAAAAAATAACCTTTCAGTCGACGATTTTTTTTAGTGTAAACTTCAAATTTTTGGAGGGAATTTCGTGGAATTTCACAATAAACAGCTGAAAGAAGGAAATCAGGAAAACATCCTTGTAAATAGAGGATTTCCCAGCAGGAAAATGTACAAAAGCAAGCGCTATCGCACGGGAACAGCATCCCTAACGGGTCCAGCGAAGAAAGCAAAATCAGACGCGGAAAATCGTCCGGGAACATCAACTGCTGGAATCCTGACGCAGAGAAACAGAGCTCCAGCTGCAGATGATGTAGCCAAGATTAATGTGGGTTCATTGTCAGTGCTGATGACTCATGAGATTTTCTTTCCTTTCAGGATGACGACATAATATTCGGGAGTCAGAGCTCAATTCCCTCAAGTCAGCCTCCGAGTCAGCGACGCTACGTCTCGCAACGAAGCAACATGGTCAGCATGTCGCAGATGCTGGCAGGGCATGCAGGGACGAATGACAACACTCGCATCTCGGACACGTACTACGAGTACGTGTTGCAGAAATGCGGAACAAAGTGTGATCATCCGGACAACTACATCATTGATTGCGATCACATTCAGTTTGTAAGTAAGATCCGGAATACGCTGCAGAGCAGCATGGACTACCCTGGGAACATTCCCAAGTTCATCAATGGCTTCAAGAGTGTCGTTGGGAATGATAATCTCCTCTCGAAGACACTCAGTGTCTGCATGGTGAGCCTCCCAACATCCAATGGCTTCCCCCAATCTCAGGAGAGTCTCATGAAGAATCTCCTCATGATTGACTTCCTGCAGCAAGATCTCCTTTCTGTGCTCCTCGAGCGCCTTCAGGATATGGCAAAGAAGGCGTCTGGATGTGAAATGTCTTCCTGCATTCTCGTCATGATCCTGTCCCAGCTGAAATTCATCAATAAGATCAAACACGGAGAGATGGTCTTCACGCGGATCATCACAGTCCTCGAAGCCTCCCCTATGGACGTCAAGCAGACCATTGTGAGGCATCTGGATGACGTCATTGAGGCCAAGAGACACAGTGAGATTATCCGGAAGCTAATGACAATGTTCCCGGAGGATGAGGATATCCTCAATGATTCCACACTGGATGCTTTTGGGAATATGAGCCTCTCGACGCCCCTTCTGAGTGAGTTGAAGCAGAAAATCTTTGATTATATGGATCGTGGAGCACCCACAGTGCTCTATCCGAAATTCATGAAGCTCCTGCTGAAGTACAACGACGAGAGCACCCTAACTGACCTGATCTACAACATCCGGAGTCATCTCAAGTGGGACGCTCAGGGGAAACGTCAGGAAGTCACTGCGAGCAAGAAGAGTGTGCTGAATCTCATAAAAATCTCCCTAATGCGCTCCACGAAGCTCAGTGATCTCTGGATCAAGTCCATCAAAGGCTCCCCAACTCCGGAGGAGCACTTCCCGTTGGATTTTGTCGTCCTCGTGCTCATGATGGAGGCAAATGATGATCGTAGTGCCACCATTGAGACGTTGATACGCAAAAAGTTCTCCGATGAACTCTTCACGCGTCGCTTCCTGCGGGATGTTGTGGCACAATTTCCGGAATTTGTCGTAGATAATTTGGGCATTTTCCTCGAGATTGCTGATCACTTGTTCCGGAGCAAGGAGAAGATCTGGGAAATTGGGAAGGTTGCCTTTAAGTTTGCCTTTGGCATTGATGCGTGCAACCGGAAGGTTATCCTTTCGAAGCTTGTGGGGTTGGTGTGTGAGAAAACAGAACCGGAAGTGAAGACTCGTGCTCTGGTGATGCTTAGTGAGATTCGTGTGAAGTACTTCACAGAGCTGCAGAACAACGGGATGCAATTGCTGCTGATTCAGGAGAATATTGGAGACATTGGGCTGATGCAGTATCGCATCCTAATGGATATCTTGTGTTCCATTGCCTACCCCATGGCACCCATCACAGCACCGGAAGAACTTGTCCATGAGATTGATATGCTGGTGAAGAAGCAATTGGCCAATAGTAGCATCTCAGTGATTCGTCTGGGAATTGTGGGGGCAATTAAGACAATTGGGCATCTCGTGTGGCACCCCACGGAAGACGAGGCCAGCGCAGGCTTCGATCCCAACAAAACTGTACACTCTGCTGCGGATTTCCCCAAAGGAGCTGTCCGGGAAGCAGCCCTGCTGTACAATATGGTGATCAAAGTGGCCTCTGGGTGCTGTGCAGACTCCCTGGCCATGTGCTACGATGAACTAGCGCTGGCCTTCTCAAGCAGAAACAATTTGGGCACAAACAAAAAGTTCCCCAATAAGATGTTCCTCAATTGGCTGTCTGAATCCCTCGTGGATAACTTTACCAGCTACTTTACCATCGACGGGGTTCCGTCGCACCACGAAATGGACTTTATCCAGAAGTACGGACTCATTCCGGAGGAGGAGAATGAGAGTATGTCCATCAACATTGGCGGATTGACCATCAGGCCTTCTGAGAAGTGAGTTTAAACTCATCCAGAATCATCCGGAAGAGGTCCTTTATTATTTTAATTTTTTTTTTAGGTTAGAATCCTCAATAACAGTCCTGTGTCCACTTTTCAACATCCTGCGCGTCCTCCAGTTCCGCCTGGACAAGGGGAATCTCGAGAGTCTCTATGGGCTGTGTGGATTCGGCGTAATCCTCCCGCAGCACGTTGGCTCGCTCGATGACATTGATCTCTTTGACGAATTCGACGTAGCCACGAGTAAATGTATCCTGGACATGTACTTCCACACAGCTAATTGGTTCCGGGAAATAATTGGTGGCTTCTCGTGCCAACAAGTCCCGCAGATTCGTCAGCAAATCCTCACGCGTCTCACGGAATTAATTCGCATTGAAGGGCAAATCCGGAGGCTCCTTAAGCTTGCTCCCACCACCTACATAGCCCCCAATTCCTCATTTATTGCCACACAGGAGAGAAGCCAGGTGCAGGTGTTCAAGAAGCCAGCTCCTGTGAGAAGTGCTGCTGCTGCTGGTGGGGCAAGTACTTCCAAGCGAGGTGGCAGGAAGAAGATCAGCGATAATTCCGAGAGTCAGGGAACCCTGACAGCAGCCTCAAAGTCCCAGGATACGGTGAATATGTCAAGGAATCGCTCGGAGAAGGTTCCAAACTTTGCCACATCATACGGACCACGGGAGAACTACCGGCAGATGGATTTGGATATTCTCCTCCTGCTGGAGAATCAATTTCTCACTGAACACACCCTCAGTGAGGGCAGAATTGGCTCCGCCATTGGGTTGCAGGAGTACAAGTTCATCATTGAGGATCTTGTGCTGAAATTGGAATCATTTGTCTCACTCCGGCGGCCGCTGTGCCATCAATTGCAGGTGATCACATCCCCGGAAGCCCTTGTGCACGATCTTGTGGCAATGCTACCGCAGATTCAGCAGCATTTTGCGGAGATTGTGAGTGAAATGGGACGCGCCATGGAGGCAGCGGAACAAATACTCGAGAGTCATCATCTCTACACGGAAAATGTGAATTCCCTGAAAGTTTGCTTTGCCATCACGCTGCGTCTCTATGCGACACTTTTCACCTGGACGGGATTTGCTGAGCACACGGATCTCCTGCAGCAGGGACTCTGCGTTATTGCTGAGAGTGCTGAAACGGAAATTGGCGCCCTGGCATCGGCGGCCATCCGGAATGTTGTGAAGCACGAGAAGTTGGCACTGGAGATCGGGAGTGCCCTGCAAATGGTCTATCTCGTGGCAACTCTCACCAAGTTTGCGGACAATCAGGAGGAGAATCAGGGAGCCCTAAGTAAGTTCCTCAAATCTCTCCCTCAGAATCCAAGAAATCCGTTAAAAAAGACAAAATTTTGAAAATTTCTCAACATAACCTCAAATTTTTTAAATTCACAGAAAGTCTCCACGAGAACTTCCTCTCCAGGCATTGGTACACATGCACAGGAGCAATAGAGCGTGGCTCGGAATTCAATGTCTTCCTCACGGAACTGCTGAAAGGTGTCTTCCGGTGTGGAGACTTTAAGCAGCTCAATGCACAGATTTTATGGATCCGGCGGGAGATTCCGTTGCTGAAGAATCGCGATGATACCCTCAAAACCTTCCCTGGGTTCACAAAGACCAACTTCACGCTCATCTTCAAGGCACTCTGTGCATCCCTCGTTGATGTACTGAACCGGAAACTCAATGAGAAGCTCTCCCACAGTGGAAACCTGAAGGTTTGGGAAGCAGTTGTGGGTGTCTTGGATTCCCTGCGGGAGATTGTTAGGGGAATCAATGGGCCAGGGAATAATCTCGTGTACCTGAAGAATGCAAATGCCATCCTCAAGGCCTTCCTGCAGCACGGGATCCCACTCATTGAGAGTTGCCTGAAGAAGCGTCAGGAGCAGTGTATGACGATCATTAGGGATCTCCAGGAAACAACGAGATTCCTCAATAGTTTGTGCTGTCACTCCAAATTGGCCAATCACACGGCTGTGGCGTCGCAAATTCCCCTTGTCCGGGAAACCCTGGAGAAGGTGGTTTTCCACGTTAAGCGTGTCCTGACCACAAATCAGTGCTCCTCCGCCTTTTGGGTGGGAATTCTGCGGAATAGAAATATTCAGGGAGAGGTTATTCCGCGGGAGAAGGCAATGGATGACAGTGCTTCGGATAGAACGGAGGATGACGTGCCGGAAGATGAGGATATGTCAGAGATGCTTGAGGAAGAGGGAAATTCATCAGATTCAGATGACTCAAGGAGTCGTTTACTGTAATTTTCAGTTAAATCTTTATTCTCTCTAAAATACAAATATATTTGCTAATTATTCCAAATGGACTTTCCCTTCACGATGGCTTCCTTGAATCCCTTAATTGTTCTCCGCAGGGAATACCATTCCCCGGGCTTTGGCTCCTGCTTCACAGCCCAAGGCGTGGAGTCTCCGTGTATCCGGAGATTACCACAGCAATTCCTCATTGCACTGTCCGGGAGGGTATTTTCCAAGATAATCTTCGTTGTATGGCACATTCCGGGAATACTCCACAAGTCCTTCCTCTCATAATTCTCCTCAAATACTGATCCTTCCGGGATTTGGGCAATTTTAAATTGACAAAACATATTGGTGGGATAGAATTGCCTCCCGAGATTCTCCATTAATTCCTCATGAGTTGCTATTGCCCTGAAGAGACATTCCACACTTTACTCCTGGATAACTTCCGCGCACGGATGTTCCCGGAAATAACCTTACCTTATTGTCTGATGCACCATTAGCTGGGAATTCCGGCTGTGATGCGATGCTGTGTGATTCCTCATGTCCTCTGGGAGTACCACATGCCACACCTCCTTCGGTGTGAGTGGTGTAGCACCGAGGAAGAAGGCAACTTCCTGAACATGGCAAGTCTGGAAGAGATATTCAATTCTCTGCAAAAAAATCTTTCCATTTAGATCCATTTTCTCAACAAAATCCCAAAGATTCTCACCCTAAAGAGGTATTCGTAGTCTTGAGCTGTATTCCTGGCCAGCTCCTTCTGCTTTTCCATCTGAATTTCACTCCAGCAGGAAGCTTCCTGCGTCCTGGAGCTCATCCCATGTACGAGTGAGATGAATGTTTGATAGGAAAATGGGATTTGCTGCCTCCGGACAGCGAGGAATTTTATCAGAGATGACAGGATATGACCAGCAATGGGTGCAGTTAGCACATCCTGTGGCACATTAATGTGCACTTCCGCTTTTTTGTGCATTTTTGCTGATTTTCCCCGCTTGCTCCGATCGTGGAAATTTTTTTTTTTTTTTTTTTTTTTTTAATTTTAATATTTTACGGCCGCGAACTTCATGTCCATAGGGCCAACTTTCATCTGATTTGACAGATGTTTCGCACTTGATTTTAAATTTGAAATTTATTCGTTAATGGAAGTATTGTGATTTACTTTTGTTCAATAATTTTTATTTAAGGAGTTTTAATTTTGAGTTAGAGGTTTATGGTTTAAATATTTATCTCCACTTTACGTGTTCAAATCACTATTAGAGGTGTGATTAAGTCCTTTTCAATGTTATTATTGTTCACTTTTGTCTCAAATTATTGTCCTTAAATGAAAATTTTGTTTTCTTTCATGAAATCACATATTTGTTGGTATGTTTCTTTCTTTTTATTCTTTGTTTTTAGCAGAGTTTTGATGTCTTTTGCACTTTTAATTAGGTTATATTTATTTCTTGAACTTTGGTATTTTGCACACTCTATTATTAGATGATTTGAATCTTCTTCTTTATTGCACGTTTCACACATTGAATTATCTATTATTTTAATGAGTTTCAAAAACTTTTTATCATATGTGTGCCCTGACCTAAGTCTGCACAGTTTTTTTGTTTCACTGGAATTTAGTTTGATTTTTTTAAACCACGGCACTGTCTTAATTTTACCCTCAATGATGTCTTTGTGATACTTTCCTTTAAATTCTGTTAGATTATCATAATCACTTTGCCATTTTTCTAGAAGTTTCTTTTCCGTCTCTTTAGTTGTCTCTTCCATGTTTTCGTAATTTTTGAATATCTCCGAGATTTGTGTCAAGTTTTTAAAGGAGTCTATGAGGAGTGATGATTGTTCATCTGCTATTTGTCTTCTTTTAATGTACCTTATTGTGCATTTTTCCATTTCCAGTTTTGTTGGTAGTTCTCCACATTCGGCTAGTAGTGAGGTGATGGGTGTAGATTTTGTTGCTCCCAGTACTATTCTAAGTGCCTTATTTTTTGTGATTTGTAGTATGTTATTTTCCATCATATTTTCCTTGTGGTTTATTATAACTGGAGCACAATATGTAAGTCTTGATTGAATTATTCCTTTGTATACCATTAGCATAGTTCTTGGGTGTGCTCCTCCATGACTTTTGCTGAATATTTTCATTATATTTATATACTTTTGGCAGTTTTCTTTTACTTCTTTTCTGTGTATGTTGAATGATAGTCTGCTGTCTACATAAACTCCCAATATTTTGTGACATCTCACTTCATCGATGAACCTTCCATTTAGTATTACTGCTCCTTTATCTTTTTTTGAATTATCAAATTGTATTATTTTACATTTTTCTGGGTTTAGTGAGAAGTTAAGTTTTTTAAGTTTAGCGTTAAAATTGTTTAGAATTTTGTTAGCATTATTATAAAGCTCTACATTATTTTTTCCTGAGACCAATATTGTGAAGTCATCGGCATATTGCAAAATTGTACATCCTTGTGATTCCAATTTATGTATATCAGCAGTATATATATTAAATAGAGTTGGGCTAATCTTACTGCCTTGCGGCACCCCTGTACTTGTGAGAATGCTCTGTGTATATGTATTTGTTTCTACTACCATTTCTCTGTTTACTAGGAATTGTTCAACCCAATTCGTGATCTCAGGTGCGAAGTTGTATTTCTCCATTTTTTCGATAAGTATCTTCGGTTCCACCATGTCAAATGCTTTAGAGATATCAGTAATTATTGCCATTGTTTTTAGTCCTTCCTCCTTTTTTTGTGTAACAGTTTTCACCAATGTTAGCAAATAATCTGTTGTGCTTCTATGTCTCCGAAATCCATAGGAATTTTCTGGTAGGATGTTGTGAGTTTCCAGATGATATTCAATTTTTTCTTTTAGGATCGTATGAAAAGATTTTGCAAAAACATCTATAAGTGCTATCGGGCGATAATTTTTTATGTCTCGTTCATCCTTGTTTGGTTTGAGTATAGGTACGGCTTTTATCTTTTTCCATTTTTTGGGGAATTTTTGAGATTTCCACATGGTGTTAAATATTTGCGCTATTTTTTCCACATTATTTTCTTTCAATTTTTTTAGCATTTCATTTGAGATCTTATTATATCCTGGAGCTGTATTTCTATTATTTTTAAAAATTTCTATTAGTTGGTCTTTGTTACAATAATTATAATCTATTTCTATGTTTTTTTTCCGGTAAATTTCTATATGAATCTTCTTTAAAATTGTGTTTTAGAAATGTTATTCCCTGCTCTTCTTCTTCAATGATATTATTTTTAAATTTTCTTTTCTTATTGTTAAATTTATTAATATTTTCCCATATTTCTTTTGAGTTGGCTCCTGGATTTATGCTTTCTATAAATTTAGTCCACGCTTCTTTTTTAGATTTTTTAATTTCTAATTTAAGTTTTGCTCTGGCTTTTCTTAATTCTATTGCGTTTGTTAAAGTTTTATCCCTACAGTAGTTTTTAAATTTTTCTTTTTTGTTTTTCCATAATTCATTTATCTTATCATTCCACCAGTATTTCGGTATATATTTATCCTTTTTCTCTTGCAAATAAATTATATTCTTATTGATAATATTTTCCATAATTCCTTCTACTTGATCAATATTTAAATTATCTTCAAAATTAATATCTTTGATTTCTCTTATAACAGCTATTTCATTAATTTTATTTCTTTTGGGTTCTATTGATTTTACTGTATTTTCATTAACTTCGATTATAATTGGTAAATGATCTGATCCTATATCTATGTCTTCTACTGCCCATTGTGTTTTATCTATGAGATTTGGTGATATGAATGTTAGATCTATGGCTGAAAATTTATTATTAACCTCATTGAAATATGTGTAACTTCCATTATTTATACAAATTTTGTCTGTATTATTTATTACATCTACTATTATTTCTCCTCTTTTGTTTCTTTTACACTCCGGTTCCCATAGATCATGATGACCATTGAAATCTCCTCCTATAATTATGTTATTTTTATTTTCGTACATGTTTAGTAGAGTTTCTAGTTTTTTTTCTGTTAATTCATTGTTTGCATTAGGTGGTATGTAAATTGATACTAGTTTATAAATTACTGATTTTATTTTAGTTTCTACTTCAATAACTTCTATTGGTAAATATTCTTTAAGTGGTTTACTTTTACAAATATATCCATTTTTTATTAATATTCCTACACCGCCGTGGTTATCATTTCTATTATTTAAAAATAATCTATATCCGCTAATTTTGTTAGTAGTATTGGATTTTGTCCAGGTTTCGCTCAATAGAGCCCCATCATAATCCCTGTCTTTTAACATAGTCTCCAATAGCGCTTTATTTGCATTAAAACTCCTTATATTTATTTGAATAAGTTTCATGATTATTTCTAAATTTATTTTTTTCTTTATTTGTTTACATTTCATTTATTATATTTTATTTTGGAGAATAAACGTTTTTTTTTTTAATATATTTTTTTTTATTTAACTTAGTTTTTTTTTTTTTTTATTTATCATTATTTTTTTTTTATTATTTTTTTTTCTTTACTCGTTGATCACATAAAGTGCTTGATTCTCTTCCAGTAGGTCTTTAATGTGTTCCGTAATATCATCCTTTGTTTCATCTTCGCTGAAAGCAATTTTTGAGATTGTCTGCATCATTGTGATTAGAGTGTGTACTCTCTCCTTGAACTTATCACACAACTTGTTCAAATTCACCACCTGTGCCATTGTTTGCTGGTTGTCCTCTGCTGGATTTTGTGTCTGTCTTGGAAAGATGACTTCCTCAGCAATGATCTTCCTCGCCTCTGGGTAAGTACATTTCTTCTTTACCATCACGGTTTTAATCTTCCTCTGGATTCTTGTCTCTGGACAGTTCTTATCATTTGTCTTGTGTGAGGAGTTCGCACAGTATTTACAGAATGTTGAGCATTCATGTGAATCTGATCTCTCTTCAGTGCAATTTTGGCATCTCTGTGTGTTTCTGCAAATCGCCTGATGATGCCCATAACTCAGACATTTTATGCAAAATGTTGGCTTGGGGACAAACAGTCGGACTCTGAATACGGCCCCATAAATCTTTGCTTCTCGTGGGAGTTGAAAGCTTCGGAATGAAATTTTGAGCTTGTCAATATCTTCGAGCTTTCCATTGTTCCATTTCTTCATCCGCTCCACTTTGTTCACTTGATGTGTCGATTCAATCTCTTGCGCAATTTCTTCAATGTTGAAGTCGAGTGGCACGTTGTCAATTATTCCTGTGGTTATGAGATAAAAGCTGGGAATGAATGTTCGCAGTTTCCTGAATTTATTCAGTGTTGCGCTTGTCAGGATCATATTAGCTGCAGAGTAATTCCTTGTGATCAATTTCAGTTTGTCTTTTCCCATTTGTCTCACTTCCTGAATGTTGTGCTTTCCCACAATCTGGCAAATCTCTTTTGATGTCTCCAAAAGGTTGATGTTCTTCTTTTCCAGCATGACCACGAATGGTCCTGAATCTCTGGCATTGTACTTTAACTCCTGTTTGTTTGTTGATGACTTTTCAGCATTAATGTTGTCTTGATTCTCCTTGCTCATCTTTTCTGTACTCTCTTCGTTTTCTGTTTCCATCATTATCTCACTGTTTGTTGTCTTTTCCTGCTCTTCTGATCCACCAACTTTTCCTCCAATTCCCTTCTTCTTCCTCTTTAGCGCCTCTTCCATGAATTCTTCCTCTCCACTTACCTCATACTCAGATGAATCACTGTTTATCTTTTGCATGGTTATATCTTTCTCCTCCACTCCTTCTAGTTGTCTCTCCATCTCATCTTTGTCACCTTTCTGCTTCTTTCCTCTCGGTTTTCCCATCTTCTTCAGTTTTCGATTCGCCTAACCTCACTTTTACGGCTCCCTTAACCTCACTTTTAAATCAGTTTTTTTATTGCTTTATTTTACTATAATAAATATCCGTTATTGGTAGTTTTTAATCCAACTAATTGTTCTTCAGTCTCAAATTTCACTTTTATATCTAATTTTGATCTCTAAGTATTGTTAATTATCACTTTTTTTGCGATTTTTGTAAGCGACTAAAAAAATGGCTCCCTTTTGGCTTAAGGTTCAAACGTCACTCATCGATCGTGGAAATGGAAAATGCCGTTTCACAAACTGGTTAAGTCAAATGTTTGATAAACCCAAAGGAGCTTTGTGGTAAGTTGTGATTCTCACGTAGACCACCAAGGGGGTTTATCTGGACGAAATTATTCAGATCTTCGAAAATATTCGGATGCTTTGTCAAAGAAATCTAAATATTGGGTTTTAGCCTCTAAATGGCTTAGATTGAGTGTCAGAAGCCTAAAAATATTTAACACTCGGAGGACCGGGCAATTTTCACTTACGCGGAGGATGAAATTGGACAGAATGACCAACGGTTTTTTTTTCAAACATTTCAAGGAAATATGGTAGATTGCATTTGCAAAATAACTATGCGTGCATATTTTATTCAATTCATGGGGGGATTTATTGCGCTTCGCGCAAATTTTGGATAAAAAAATATTATAATAGAAGATTGAAATCGATAGACAATCTAAAATATTGGTTTTTATGGGTGCGCTGAAACCACTTATCAATCTCAAAAGAAAACAATTTATGGAGGCTACCTGAAGGGTTTTTTTTAGATTAATCCTTGTATTTGCTTATTTTAAGTATTGAATTTTCCGGAGTTTTTATGTAAAAAAAAAAGTAAACAACACTTTGACAATTGTGCAAAAGAGTATTTCGACGTGCCCGAAGATTATGAACCATATTCCTATCTTTTAACACAGGAGTATGGTTCATAATCTTCGGGCGCGTCGATTTTTTTCGAAAAAAAAACCGTTGGTCACGGTGACCATTTTCATCCTCCGCGTATATTTTCGACTTTGACCTTAATTATCTTTTAAAAAGCAAAATATTTTCCGGATTTTCTTTAGCCTAACTTAAAGTAATTGAAATTCCCTACACATAGACGTAGTATTTATCACGATAGGTTCAATACATTTTAATCTATGACGATTTAAAAACTCGAAATGGACACGGTGTCCACATAAATCCTCTAAGTGTTAAATCAAGCCTCAAAAGGACTAAATTCAAACCGAATGGTAATTTCACCCCTAATCATGCTAAATTCAAGCCTAAAACAGATTAAATTCAAGCATAAAATATTCTTTTAGTCATGAAAAGGCAGAGATTAAGGAACAAAAGCCTAAAAAATATTTAATTAAGGTCTAAAAAGAACAAAAAGTAGTAAATTTAAGCCAAAAAGTAGTAAATTTATCCCAAAACTTGCTTGATTTAAACTTAAAAAGGCAGTTTCCAACCTCAAAAAGCTTTAAAAAATATTTTGCCTAAAAAAACTAAAAATGAAGCCTAAAAAGTAGTTAATTCAAGCCGAAGAGTTCTAAATTCAAACCAAAAATTCCTAAATATATTTTTGGTTTTTTTTTAGGTTTTGACTTCACAGAAAATAAAAGTTCGTAGCATTGTTCGTCAAATTTCGTGAAAAATTCGTAACTCCAATGTTTGTTTTAGATGCATGACATTGGTTTTTGTATGCTTGACATTTTTTTAAATGCACGAAATTTTTTTTAGGTGCATGACATTTTTTTAGAGGCTCGAGGTGAGGGTTTTGACCCCCAAAACTCCCCCCTGGCTACGCCACTGACACTAATAGTACGTTTGAAGAAAAAAAATATACTTATGACTTTTTATTTTGGGAAAACTAATTTTCATTGTTTTTCTCAAAATTACTTCAGTTAAACCTTTTCTTTTGATAAATAAAATTTAAAAAAATCACAATTTAATTTAACCGCGATACCTCTTATTCAGTCGATTGCAATATCTGTGAAAAAAAAAGAGTGAAGAAAACACATTTGACAGCTTTGACGGCGACTTTACCGTTTTTTTCTTTGAATCATTTTCAATTTGTTCAGCGAATTCAGCGTTGTGAAGCGTTTTTCTTTCTGTTGTATTGTAACCGGATATTTTCCTTATTTCCCGACAATTCAGCGTGTTCCGAAAGCATGGAAAGTGGGAAGAAGGAGTTATTGAGCCCCAAGAGCCCCAAAAAGGAGATGAAGGAGTGGCGACTGGGGCTCCAAACACCCCAAATTCACACACCACGATTCCATTTGCGGGAATTAGAGGATTCATTTTCCAATGCGGATGAGCCGACTTATGACCAGCTGAAGATTCTGTGAGTTTACTCCTTCCTCTGTCTTTGCTAAATTCTCTTTTCCTGATTGTTTTGCTTCTTTTATTGAATCATTTAAAGGTACGAGGAGAAGTGCAAGGAAGCAGAGGAATTGGGGGAATTCAATAAGGTTGAGGACTTTGTGTATGAAAAGGAGATTATTGAGTTAAAGGAGGAAGTGGAGAAGAGCAGGAAGATTCAATTGGAGATGCAGATGGCGTGTGACAGAGCAAAGAGGGAGAAAGATGAATGCCTCAGCAATGTAGCTGGCATGGAGATGCAGTTGAGCCGGCTAAAGGAAAAAATGGCAATCAGGGAGCAAGAATTGCTGAGTAGGATTGAAAGTGCCGGCAGTAGGGATGCCGTGAATGCGCAGGAAGCAATGAAGGAGCTCCAAAGGGAGAATGATCAGCTGAGGAATGAGATTGAAAGTGAAAGGATGGCACGTGGAGAGGAAATAAAGAAGATGGAGAAGATGTTGGTTGATTTGAGGGATGAAATAAATCAATGCGAAAAATCAAAGCATGATCGTGAGACAGAGCTTCTGCGTGAAATTAACACACTCAAGGAGGGAACTGAGACCTCAGAGAAATTGTCGGCAATGCAAACAGAGCTGGATAGCATGCGGGAGACAATACTTGAGCTGCAGAAGACAATTTCCACGTTGGAAGAGGAGAATAAGGAACTCTCCCTTATGATTCCCGAAGCGCCGAGTTTGCAGGGGGACACACTTGTGGATATGGAGCTGACACAGATTCCGGGTGACAATATGTCCCTCATGGAGATGGATCAGACTCTCCTGTGTGAGCTTGTGGGCGGTGCAAAGTCCTCCTCAGACAGCTACAGTGCTCAACAAAGAACCTTTGCAGCTTCCATTGAGATTCTCAGGAAGGAGAACACGAATCTTGTGGAGGAGAATGAGAAGCTAAGTGGGCAATTGCTGGAGAATGTTCAGGAAGTCGATGAGCTGCGGAGTAGAGAATTGGAGTACCTGAAGAAAATCCAGCAACAACAGGAAGCCTACAAAAAGCTCGAAATTGCCCATAGAGCCATTGAAGATGCCCTCGCTGATGCTGAAGCTTCCATCTGTGTGCTTCAGCGGGAGAAGGATGCCCTCGTGGATGGGGAGACGACAAAACACACCACATGGAATGTGCAGAGGGAGAAGTTTGAACAGAAGATCACCTTCTACGCGGAGAAATCCACGCGTGATGATGAGAAGATCATGGAACTCAACAAAACCATTGGAGACCTTGTTCTGCAGAAGGCAGAACTAGAGGAGCGCTGTGAAGCATCTCAGACGGAGCTCTCGACCAAAATTGAACTCACCACGGAGGTAAAGTCAACACCAAGTATTGTAATCGTCGGAAAAACCGATCACCTCAGATCGGGCTCAAACTTAGTATGAGAACGTTTTAGACATCCCACATTACGAAAATCCTGCCGTCCAGGACTCTAAACTTTGCCTTATAGCTCGAGAACGGCAAGAGATAGAGACTTCCGGTTTGAAGTTTTCTATAGAAATGTGGGTGTAAATTTTCATTTTTTCGCATTTTCAAAATCCAAGATGGCCGCCGTCCGCCATTTTGAACTACCATCAACCACTTCCCTTACAGCTAGAGGTCTGAAATTTTAGTATGTTGTAGAGCTCAGTGAGACGTTTTCATCAACAATTCATACTTGAAAATCGGTCAAGCCGTTTAGTAAATATGGCGGCCTAAAGCAAAAAGTGTTTTTTCAATATATCTCGAGAACGGCTTGACCGATTTTGACCATCTTGGTATCAAATGAAAGGTATTGAGAAGCCCTACAACTGTCTAGAACATTTCAAGTTCCAAAAATTGCCGCAAGAGGCGCTAAAATCAAAAACAAAAATTGCCTAACTTTAAGGGGCAATATCTCCGAATCCCCATTAGGCAAACCTTTTAAATTTTGATATGTTGTAGCCTGACTCAATATCTCTCACCAGTCCGAAAATGAAGAAAATCTATGTCGCCATTTAGAAGATATAGCCATTTGAAAAATTCTTGAATTTAAAAAGTTCTAAGAGCCATATCTCCTGCACTGCTTGACCGATTTCGCTCAACTTGGTATCAAATTAAAGGTTTTGCAATTCTCTACAACTTTCTAGAACATCAGAAACCTCTAAAACTATTCCTTGACAACAAAAAATGCCAAAAACTGTTTTTGCTAAAACAAAAATCCGCCATTTTGTATTTTGGAGGTAACCTTGAAAATTATTGAAATTTATGTCAATTTCTAACCTCCAAAACTGTCAAGAAATTTCTGTAGGTCTTATAGAACTTGAGATATGACTAATACTGCTCACAAATCGCATTATAACGCATAAACAAATTTCTACACGTTGTGGGACACCAACTCTTATAACTGGACGCGTTATGATAGTTTTTTTGCTATTTTTGGAGCCTTCTGGAGGTTCTTTTTCTCACTTTTTTTTTTTTTTGCTTTTCTTTCCTTCGCGTCCCTTCAGCTTGAGCTCATGACGCAAAAGTACGCGGCAGCTGTTAAGGAGAGCTCCGAAAATAGAACAAAGATCGCTGAACTCGATAAACTTCAGCAGGAGAATGCTTCATTGACGATCCAAGTGGATAATTTGTTGTTTGAAGTGGAGACACTGCGGGAGAAGCAATCTTCGGATTACATTCTCTTCCAGGAGAGGGAGACTGTAATAGATCAACAGAAGAATCTCATCAAGGAACTCGAAGAGGAGGTTAAGAGTGCAAAAGTCAACGTGGAGAGGAGTTCTCAGCAGCACAACATTGAGCATCAAGCGGAAATTGCTTCCTTGAAGGCATCTCATGAGGAATCTCTGGCAAAGTTGAGCTCTCAGCACAATCTTGAGCATCAAGCGGAGATTGCAGCCCTTAAGGCATCCCATGAGGAAGCTCTAGCAAAGGTAAACAGAGAAAAAGATTCCCTAAAGGCTGAGCTTGAGAAATCCACCGAGGAAGGGGAAAAGATCTCAAAAGACAAGGAGAAGTTCTTCACGGAAAAGCTCAATCGATGCCAGGAGCAAATTGAACGGTACAACACGCAAATTGAGAGACTCCTCGAGGAGAACACCAACCTCCAGGCGATTACTAAGGAATCTCAAGGCAATGTGAAAACCATCTGGGAGCTACGTGAGCAGGTAAGCAGGCAACTGATCTTCGCAGTTTGAATTTTCATTTCAAAAAATTTTCTCTCCAAATTTTTGACAGATTGCTGAGTATCGTGACAAGGAGGTGCAGCTGAATCAGGAGAAGAATCAACTAAAGTGCAGTCATGATGAAGTTATGAAGCAGTGCGCGCACCTTCACGAGGAAATTCGGGGGCGCAATGAGAAAATTGGGGAAATGCAGAAGGAATTGATGTTGCGCGAAAGTGAAGTGGAGAAGTTTTCAAATCACCTTCAGCAGCTTCAGCTGAAGGAGAGTGAGACAATGAAGACAATTGAGGTGATGCAGAGTGAGCATGAAACACAGGTGACAGATCTCAGGGGGATCATCAGTACGGAGATTGAGGAGAAGCGACAGTTGCAGCTTGAAAAGGAGCAACTCAATGCGATTAACTGTGAACTCACAAATGTCACGAAAGAACTGCGGAGGCTCCTCGAGGGGCTCAAGGGGGATCTTGAGCGCCGTGAATTGGCCCTTCAGGCGCAGCAAGAGTCCAATAAAATACTCCAGAAGGAAATTGATGAGGTAGGAAAAGTCTCCAATGTTTTTTTTTTCATTTACATTTATTTGCGCTAAAATCTTACATAAGAAAAATTTTTTTTTAAATGCTTTTGCAAGTATTTGTGGGATTTATGATACTTGTGATGATTTTTTTAAAAAGATTTTATGGGATTTGAGAAAAAAAAATAAAGTTTTAACAGAACTTTAAATATATTTTAAGGATTTATTGGACTTTAGGTATTTGAGAAAATATTTATGATACTTGAAAAGTAAAAATTTTATTTTTCATCCGAATTAGTTGCATGATTCAAAACATTTTTCACTGATATTAGATTTGATTTAAAAAAAATGAGAATAGGATTTATAGGACTTGATATTTTTTCAAAAATTTTTTATTGTTTTTATGTTTTACAATAATCAATAACCTTTATTTATTGAAAACGTATTAATTTGATCGATAATTTGGTATTTGTGGGACTTATGGGATTTATACTTTTAAAGTATTTTTCCAGGATTTACAGGATGTTTTAAATATCAATTACAAACTTTAAAGGAAAATTTGAAAACTTTGTATCATAAAGACCAAAAATATTTACAAAATTTATGATATTTGAAGTATTTTAGAAACTTTTATTTTAAGGGTTTTCTAAGATTCTAAAAAAAAGTGGGACGGTTGTTTCTCCTTTAATACAATATTTAAAATATTTTGAATTTTATTTCATTGTATTTATGGTATTTGTGGTATTTATAAATATTTCATAAGTAATATTTTTTAAAGAAATGCATGCAAAAATATTACATTTTTTGTAACATTAAACTTTAAAAAGTATTAATGGGACTTGTGGGATTTACGGTACTTGTGGGATTTATGGTACTTGTGGGAATTGAAAATTCTTAGGAATCATTTTCAAGCAAAAAAAAGGTATTTGTAAGATATTTACGATCCTTTTAATCAATGATTTAGTAAATTAAAGAAATTTAAATTTAAAATTAAATAATAAAAATTAGGAAATTAATTTCTTAAATGAAGATTCTCTCAATTCTTGAAGATTTAAAAGATTTCTTTCAACTTGAATTGATGTAAACTTTCAGTGATTTATTATTGATAAACTTTCTCTCCTCTGAACGGTTTTCATCTTCTTTTGTTTATTTATAGATTCGTATAAAGCACAAAGAGGAGATGCAGATGAAGACTGAAAAGACGAGCACCGAAGATTCCAAATACAAATGTCAGGTTGATCAACTCCGTGAGATTGTTACGTCGAAGAATCACGCATATGAAGAGTAAATTGAATGTTTTTTATCACATTTTGTTTACAAAAGATTTTTTAAAAAAATCTTTCTCTTTCAGACTCACATCCAGCTACAAGAGTATTCAGCAGAAATTCAATGCGCTGGAAAGCGATAATGAGGCCAATATTGCGGAAGTTGAGAATTTGCGGCAGAAAGTCACGGAGATGACGAATTTGCAGAAGGAAGGTGAAAGGGCAAAGTTGGAGCTTGAACTGGAACTGGAGGAGAGAGTGAGTGAAGTGGAGGAACTCCGGAAAAAGCTCAATGAGGGAGATGGCAGCAGTGCCCTAAAGGAGGAGCTTGAGCTCTACAGGAGTCAGTGCGATGATCTCAAAATGGAAGTTGTCTCACTGAAGGTAGCTCTGGATGAGGGAAAAACAGACTTTGGCAATTTGCTTGAGAAGATGCGCGAGAAGACCGCAAAGATTGAGAGTCTCGAGAGAACAATTAAATTCCACGAGGAGGGAACTCAGGCCAAGGCGGATGAGAGAAAAATTGCAGCCTGGCACGCTGAGAAGGAAGAGATTCTGAATGAATACAAGGCGATGAAGCAAAAGTTGGAGAAGAAAGTGAAAAATCTCAAGGATGCCAATGATAATCTTGCAGGAGAGCGTGACTACTACCAGCTGAGAGCTGCAACAACTGCGGAGAAGGAGAAGGAGATTAATCTCCTCAAGGACAGTATCAAGCGCAAGGATAAATCAATTGATAAGTAAGATTTGAAATTTTAAGGCAAGAAAAATTTTCTTTTTAAATTAAAATTTTGTTGTTTTTTTCCGCAGACTCACAAATATGCTGAAAGAACAATCAACTTCACGTCCCGGAAGTACGGAAACGGGGCAAAAGGAGAAGCGCAAGAGTGATCGACATTCCATTCACGATGGGAATCGAAGTATTGATTTTTCATTAGAAAAGGATGCCTCCACAATGACTGATCCAACGGGTGAGTTTTCCTTTGACGTCATTGTTTGCATTTTTTTTTTGAAATTTTTTAAAGGTTTTTTACCAAATGATCTCTCGCAGTGAAAAATGGGAAATATCAGGCTATTTTTTATTCTCTTTTAAGAATAACTAAGTCCTGATTCTTTGAAATGAAGAATTTTTCCGTACAAGAATGAAAGTTCTCTATGATTTATGAATCAATTCGGATGATAATCTTCTAAGTTCAACGAATATTTCAAATATTCTTCACACTTTTAGGAATATTTTAAATATTCTTCAAAGTTTTACGAATATTCTAAATATTTTTCAAAGTTTAAGGAATATTTTAAATATTCTTCAACGTTTTATGAATATTTTAAATACTTATTCTTTAACGTTTTACGAATATTTTAAATATTCTTCAACACTACGAATATTTTAAATATTCTTCAAAGTTTTATGGAATATTTTAAATATTCTTCAAAGTTTTACGAATATTTTAAATATTCTTCAAAGTTTAAGGAATATTTTAAATATTCTTCACACTTTTAGGAATATTCTAAATATTCTTCAAAGTTTTACGAATATTTTAAATATTCTTCACACTTTTAGGAATATTTTAAATATTCTTCAAGACTTTACAAATATTTTAAATATTCTTCAAGACTTTACGAATATTTTAAATATTCTTCAAGACTTTACGAATATTTTAAATATTCTTCAAGACTTTACGAATATTTTAAATATTCTTCACACTTTTAGGAATATTTTAAATATTCTTCAAAACTTTACAAATATTTTAAATATTCTTCAAGACTTTACGAATATTTTAAATATTCTTCACACTTTTAGGAATATTTTAAATATTCTTCAAGACTTTACAAATATTTTAAATATTCTTCAAGACTTTACGAATATTTTAAATATTCTTCACACTTTTAGGAATATTTTAAATATTCTTCAAGACTTTACGAATATTTTAAATATTCTTCAAGACTTTACGAATATTTTAAATATTCTTCAAGACTTTACGAATATTTTAAATATTCTTCAAGACTTTACGAATATTTTAAATATTCTTCAACACTTTACGAATATTATAAATAATTATTCTTTAACGTTTTACAAATATCTTAAATATTCTTCAAAGTTTAAGGAATACCTTGTTCTTCTTTAAAATTACCTTTAAATGAATCTCACCCTATTCACCCCAGTAAAAATATATTTCTTTTAAACATTAAAAAAAGGATAAATAAAGAAGAAAAAATCCCAAAAATAATTTATTTTTTTTTTCAGATAAAATGTGTCAATGTGAATATTTGCACAGCAAAGTGGAGCGCCTGCAGAGGGAAGTATCAGTGCTCAAGTACAATTTGGACACGATGAAGAAGCACAATCCGCTGCACAATGAGGTGCAATTGCTGAAGATGGACATACTCAATAAGGACGTTACCATCAGCAATTTGAGCCTGGAAGTGAAGAATTTGGAGCAGGAATTGCGGCGGGTGATGCAGGAGAAGAAATCCGTGGGTAGGCGTGTGCGGGACATGTGTCACATAGCCGTGCAAACGGATGAGCTTCGTGCAAGGGAGGAACCCGTGCGGGAGCTCATGGGAGGCAGGGAGAAGGAGAATGAGGCCCAAAATGGGATTTTGCATCCGACGGAGGAACTTCAAATGCTCAAAGAGAAGTACAGCAATCTCAAGAGAGCCTTCTTCAAGATGAAAGCCAAATATGAGGAATCTTAATCTCTTCCCGCTCGCAACAGTTTACATTCGCGCCATCCACTTTGTGATTTTTTGTACAATATTAAATTAATGATTAAAAGAAGATTAATGAGATAATTTTTTTTTTATTTTCTTTGAGAAGTTTTTTTTTATTTTACAGTGAAGCGTAATTTCGCAACATGCCCACAACTCCGAGTCCGTAGAGAAGTTTTTGCTCGACTTTCCTCCATCCACGCTCTTGGGCTTCCATCAGGGAGTCCAGCATGGTGCGAAGGGGTTCAGATTGCGTCACAGTGTCGGCGTGCTCGCGCAGGAAGACCGCCAGGAAGGATTGGGCGAGTTCAAAGTTAACATTCGACTCCAGCATCTCGTGCAGCATGGCCAGGAAGAGGTGCATGAGTTCTATGCTGCCCGCAGCATCGGGTGAGAGGGATTTTATCTCAAAGTTCACCATTGATGGTCCAAGTTTGACAATATGCTCAATGGCCGGCTGAAAACTTCCGCCGGCGGTGTCATTGAGGATCTTCCCGAAGGTTGTGAAATTGCTGAAATCCTTCGGAATGATGACTTTGGAGCCTTCGGAGGGATTTGCAGCAGCACTGAGATCAAATTTGAACTCCAATCCTGGGATTGTTGGCAGGAAGAAGGGAGCATTCTTCTCCATTTTCACGGGGGCACGTGGTTTCGCGCGCTTCTTCAGCAGGTCCAAATGGAAGATGTTCTGCCATCGATTGCTCGTAGCTGTGGACATTGTAATGAGGGAGGAATCCAGCTGATGGGGTGTCTCGTACGTTATTGTGATCTCCTCCCCCAAATCCAGTGCTCGTGCGAATTCCTCATCCAATTGAGCCACATCAGCGCCCTCTGTTGCCGCCGGAAGGTCAACAGGAGGGGCTTCAGAGGTGGGATTGAGTGCCCGGAGGGAGACGTGATCGAAGAGAGTTTTATTTGTCCAGAGAAAAATCCCCAAATGATCAATATGCGCCGTGGCGAGGAAGTCTCCCGTTGGGGACATTGTCAGTGACACACAGGCAACTTCCAGCTTAAAGTGATCAATGAGGTACGCGGATGGGATGTCCCAGACTTTGATGGTTCCATCGAGGGAGGCGGAAATCAACCAACGGCTGTCGGGGCTGAAGCAACAATCCGTGATTGGGCCACGATGCCCTGAAAACTTCCTCACGACGACCTTTGTCTCACAATCCAGGATGTTGAGGATGAAATTCTCCAGCGGGATGCAAATCATTCCACTCTCCCGATGTGCCCGGAACATCGTCAACCCATCCTCCATCCGGATCCTTCCAATTGAGGTGTTTACTGGAAAATTGCAAATTTTTCGACTTAACCTAAAAAAAATTCTAAAGACTTTCTTTCCGGAAGAGAACGGGAAACTATTGGTTTGTCCAATATTTATCCAGATTTGTAACCTAAGATATTCACATAATTTAGTAAAATTTTGATTTTCTGTCTCATTCATCCCCATTGAATGTATAATGGTAAAAATGTTAGGTTAGAAATCCGGATGAACGCTTTGGTATGTTCCCGGAAAGTGCCATAAGTGTCTGGAAGTTGTACAGTGATCCAGCCCATTGCATCAGGAAGTTTCTAAGAGATCTTAGGATCATTCCTTTCAACACCCGGCTGATCCTTGATGTCATCTTCAGGTCAAAATTTGAGTTTATAAAAACACTTCACGGACTTCACGCAATTGCTAAGGGTACTTCTTAAATGGACAGATTTGGACCCCTAAATGAAATCAAGGATCAGCCGGGTGTTGAAAGGGATGTTCTTAAGATCCCTTAGAAACTTCCTGACGAATTGGGAAGGATGAATGTACAACTTCCAGTCACTTATGGCACTTTCCGGGAAGTACATCAAACCGTTCCGGGAAGAAAAGTGCACAAACTTCAGGTTACTAACTTACAGTTTGTCTTGAAGTTCCAGAACTTGACGGATCCATCACTTCCGCCGGAGATGACGTACTGATTGAGAGCATCAACAGCTACGCCCCTGACTGCAGTTTCATGCGCAGGGGCACCGTATGTGGCACGATGGAGTCCTGACTGAACATTGAAGCGCTGCACGTCGCCTGAGGAGTACCCAACAACGACGAAATTCCCGCAATTTGTCAAGCAGATGCACGTGGCTTCGACTTGCAGAAGACGCTGCCGGTGCTGCTCATCCAGAGCCTTCGGACGCAGCTTCAGCTCACCCATTTTGCAGCTGTGATACGACCACGTTGTCACGAGATCCAGCCCTGAGTGAATGGCAGCAATACTATCCCATTCCTTCTCCCGCGTCACTTCACTCGTGAACTGGACAATGGGAGCCATGAGATGAACATCCTCGTACTTCCGATTCTTCTTGACTGCTTTGCGGTTGTAACTTGCCCTGCCCAGGGATCTATTTATCTTCTCCGTGATTGTATTGAACACCCGCAGCGAGGAGTCTTCCCCAGCAGACAAAATATTCCCTCCTGTCGCTCCGTGGAAGCGTACACAGAGCGGTGGAGCGGCATGTCCTTCCCGGAAGCGCAACAACCGCGCTCCGCCATCGGGCATGTCAAAAATCCACATCTTCAGCGAATTATCCGGGGATGTGGAGACAAAGAGGGGCTCACTCGGGAGGCATTTGAGCGTCACAACGGATTGCGTGTGGGCTGTGAGTTGATTGACAATCTTCTTCTTCTCCAAATCCCACGAAACAACCTCGCCATTGGTGCTGGAGGTTATCATAATGGGATGCCCATCGGTGCGGAAGGAAATCCCCGTGACTGGACCCCAATCCTGCCGGAATTCCATGAGAATCTCATCGAATTTGAGATTCAGCAGCTTTATGTCGCCATTCTGGAGACCCACAGCTACAACATCCACCGCTGGAGCTTGTTCCAGCACAACCACACGACTCTGTAGCGACTGGAAGGTGTGTATGAGCTTGCCACTCTTGATATTCCACAACTGCAGGAGACCCTGTTCACTGCCAAAGAGGATTTTATTGATGTACGTTGCCGGATGGGTGACAGCTGTGATACGGAAGGGTTCAGCAGCAAATGGAATCTCCAGGTAGACACTCTCACCCTCAATATCCCACACTCGCACCACATTTGCCTCATCCACAGCTACAAGGTGCTGCCCAAAGGGGAGGAGAAGATGAACATTCCCACCGTGCCCCGTGTACGTGTGAAAGAGCTGATTCCCAGCACGCCAAGCGAAGATTTTCCCAGCACTAGCCGAATAGACGTATCTGTTGTCGGAGGAGATGCACGTAATGTCCTCCGGATGGATCCTGCCCACGGAAATGAGGCGGAAGTGTTTACACTCGTAAGCATGGAGGGAACGTCCGATGCATGTGACGATTATGTTGATTTTTCGCCCCTTCATATACTTCACCGTGGCCGGAATGTGATTGGCAACATAGCCAAGGGCACGGTTGCGTCGAAACACAACACTCCCGGACATTTTAACTACAATTTCCAAGGATTTTTGGGGATTTTGCACAGCAAAAACTTATCTCAAAACACAGCAGAGACATAACCTCAAAAAAACATGCGTGAATTTTTTGAGGTTAAGTTTAATAGATATTTGAATGATTTGAATGAAATTTCGTTGTAACCGCTAAAACGTATTTTTTTATTTCTCAAAGAATTATTTTATTTTAATTAAAAAAAATATTAATTTCTTTTTTTTAATTTGTAAAATAAATAATACAATAAAATAAATAATACTAGTTAAAATAAATAAATAATAATTAGTTAATTTTACTTTTTTTAGAATTAGCAAAATAGTATCGAAAGTTCTAAGACGACAGTGAAAGTTTAAAGATTTTTTTTATTACTTACTGATCAATCTAAAAGCTTTCAGGAGTTCTAAGATTTGTAGCTTAAAAATCCTAATGACCCAAAAGCCTTAAAAAATTCCTTAAAGAAGGGTGTAAAAAAATATTATTAGTCCAATTCTTTTATAGATAACTCCAAATCATTTACCTATGCTGACTTTATTTACTTTATTTCCTTACTTATTTTTGAGCTTCTCCTCTGCATGATCCATTTGACCTCTTAAAAAAAAATTTACATTCTTTGATAATAATTCTTTGTTGCATCAGTAACCTCAATACCACACAATGGTGCATTAAAAATAATCTGAGCTGCACAAATGAAAGATATATATATTTTTTAATGTTTTTGGTTCCATTCCAAAAGTTTTGCACATTTTCATCATTTTCTTAAAATGATAAAATAGGAATAAGACTGTATAAAGTTTGCAATGTAAATATGCAAAACAATAACGAAAAAAAGAAAAAAACCTGACTGTAAAAAGAAACAAAAAAGCTCTCAAATGATTATCTCCCTTGCAAAAATATTTAGAAAAATAGTCATGTATCTATTTTTTGTTTTTAAATAGATTTGAAAAAAAAAACTAATGAACCAGACTGTTAAATGATACATTTTATGACTTTCAAAGCTCGTCGTATTTTATCAATAAAATAAAATTTATGATTAGCTTAATTGCTTAATATTACAACAATGTTTAAAAAATAAAAATCAGAATGATTATTTTTTAAATTCCTAAACGTTCTAAACAAAAACCCATTAATTATTTTCGCTACCAAACTGTCACAAAAATTAAAAAAAATCTAGGTTAGGCTTTGTTGAGAATTATTTCGATTAGCAAGCATTTAAAAGAAACCTTTTTTTATCAGTCGGGTTAAAAATTGTTTTAAGAAGAATTGTTCTACCAACATATGATAAGGAATTTGTATAAAAAAGCTTGAATTGCCGAGAGTTTCATCAGTTCTAAAAATTAAGTGAAGAAAACTATTATCCAGAAGAGAAGAAAATATGAAGATTTCTTGGATTTTTGCTATTCTTTTCTTTGCTGCCTGGTTCGGTGAGTTTTTTCTTTATTTTATTCTTAGTTTTTTTTAAAACATTTAATTGAAAACTTTTAATTCTTTTTATTAATTTCAGAGCTTGATGCTCATGGCGCAATTTGTCCTCTAATAATGTGTGCTAATGGTCCCGAAGGAGGTGATCCTGTTTGTTGTACTTATGCTGATGGATCATCCAGAACCTTTAAGAATTTCTGTGAAGCTGATAAAATTAATTGCGAGGAAGGAAAAGGTTAGCATTAGGACTTCTAATAGCTTTAGGGATATTTAAGGTTTGTATTTTCGTAAAAAATTCTAATCTTTCGTTTTTATTCTTCTAGAATGCGTTACGGAAACTTTAGGAGCATGCCCAACTTAGGGAGCTAAATACTTAACAGAAAGCTGTCTTGTTAGTTCTCTATATGATGAGCTAAAAAACATTATCCTGTGCTTTTTATCTGAATAAAAAAATTGAGAAAAATTTAATTTTTGAACTTTTCACTTGATATTCAATGAATAAATTAATTTATATGCTACAATGGGGAAAATTGTGCATTTTGTGGTCTTAAGAAACTTTTTTTTTTAATGTAGGGGAGACTGGAGTTATTTTCTCAAATTTAAAGTGTTTCTGAAGCAGAACATATAGATAGATTTTTCAAAGGATTTCCTTGTGGGCTTTAGAATTTTAAATTTACTGAAGGTTCTCCCTTTATCACACTGTCCTCTAAATTCTCTCTGTTGGAAGATTCAAAATTTATTTTTAAATTGAAAAAAAAAATTAAGTTTAAGATCTGATTGTCAATACTACATAAATCTTTAATAAAATCATTATTCTTTTTATGATTAATTAAAAAGAAATTATGTGCAGATGCTTCGTAACAATCACATGAAGTGAAACATGAGAAACAAATCCACGAAGTTTAATGTCCTTTACAGGTGTCTCCTTCAGTGTTGAAAAGGCTGAAAAACAATCCAAATTGCAAAGCATTTTGAGGTCATTTCCCGGACGGTGCAATATGACCTACAAAAATATTATGCTTTGCTCAACATAAAATGGATAGTTCTCAAATTTCCATCCACTCTGAAATTCAACACAGAGAAAAGACAAGAAGAGATGAGGAGTGAATCACCGGAAAAAAAAGAATTTTAGGCAGATTTTTGTGAACATTATCTCTCTATTTAGTTTACTTTATATTAATTATTATAATTTTTTTTATGCTTTAATACAATTTTCTGGAGAGATTACATGCAACAGCAGCCAAAAGAGAACATTTAAATATTTTATTTTGTGAATCCTTTCCTTCCAAAAAATGATGTGTAGGTTCCATTTTTATGTGGGCAAAAAAAGAATTTCCTTATGCTGAGCCAAAAAAAAAGGTCAATAGAATGCTCCCAGCCATAGCATTCTATTGACATCTTTCCTTAGCAGAATTTTTTTTCCTCCTTTCGCATCTGCACAGGAGAAGTTATCTTTATGTACAATCTAAATATTTTTCTCATCCTCTCATGCGTATATAGGAGCAATGTAATCGAATTCACGGGAGGAAAAAGAGTTAAATGTTGTTGATGTGGTTATTGTTGTTTGAGGTGGTGGGCTTGTAGAAGTCATTTGCATCGGGATTCGGATGTGTTTCCACATCGGCGGGATTTCTCATTCGATTGTCGGCCTATATTATGTTGAATTTTTTATCCATCCCACACAAAATGGTCCACATGGGGGAAAATATGTGTTACAAAAATAGAAGAAAAAAAAAGAGTCCATGTTATAAATTTAAATGGGCCTATTTAATTTTTTTCCTCCTCCTCTGTGGGCAGAAATCAATCCCTGTGAGGATTCAGAGATCTTACCCATTGCCGTAGGAGCGTGTAAATGGCGTACTTGAAGTCCTTTGCCGCTCGTAAATTGTCCGGTTCGTTATCATCATCGTACAAGTCAGTGTTATCGACAACGAGGGAAGGTGGGTAAGGTCGATTTGAGTTTCTCAGCAATTTAACCAAAGGAATTGGAGCCGTCTCCAGTGGCATCCTAGTGTCCGAAAGGAGTGGAAGTGTTGATCTTTTGCCATGACCACCGTAGCAGGAATGCCCATAGAGACTGCATCCCCCTGCACAGAGAAAGAATTTCCTTTTTAAATTAAAATACATAATAACTAGTCAACCCGAGCCCCCAATCACGTGTGAGCAAACTCCATTTTAAGCTGTAAAAGGGGGGCGTATATTAGTAGTGGAGATGAATCATACAGTACTCCAAAAAACTTTTTAAAATAAAAGAATCCCGTTATCTGACCCTTCAGCAGGTAGAAAATGAGAAAAATCAATTTTTCTGTGGGGGCGCTATAAAGGGGGGTTGGGGCGGAATCCCATATAGCGCTTGCAACTCGTATTGACCCCCTCTACCTCCACACCAAATTTCATCAAGATCGGCCCAGCGGTTTAGGAGGAGTTCATGTGCCACAGACAGACAAACATTTCAGCTTTATATATTAAGATAATTCATTTTCTATCAAATAGCATTACATATGAGTGGAAGTTGGCAAATAATTTTCCAATATTTAACAACAACGAAAATTCATGAATATATTCGGGGAAATACCTACATAATATTATTATTTAATGCAGTACGGTTGTGAATAAAATTTTCATGAAATACACCCAAACAACGATGGAATTTATGAGGTTTTTGTACCTCAGTAGATAAATAATAACAAGCTTTAAATGGAATGTAGGACGAAGAATAGAATAAAATACTATTGATATTCAACTAAATATCAGACTCAATGAAAGTGTTTTTGGGACGATATTTTAGCACCAGGACAATAAAATTGGAATAGAGTTTTCTTTTTTTTTTTTACACAGAAATATATTTTAATGCATATCAAATTTAAAATGAACGAAAAAATTAAATTTAATTCACATTATAGCCCCATTTAGGTGGAAATTAATTAAAATTATTGTTAAGTTTTTCACGATCTCTAACGTTTTATTGTATTTTCCTTTGAAACTCTTTTAGAATTAAATTTTTATAATAAAAAAATTGGAAATGGTTTCACTTAAAAAATTTTTTTTTCAAAGAGCAGTTCTTAGTAAAAAAGACATAAATAATGTGTTAAAATTTAAAATGCTGAAGAAATGTTTTTTAAAGGACATTGTAAGGGAGTTATCACACTTAAGCTCTAAGCGCTTGATGCTTAAGATTTTACATGTGACAAAACGAGAAAAAAACAGCATTGTTGTCTCTCTCCTACTCACATAGAGGTTATGATGCTCAAGCACTTGGAGCTTAAGTGTGATAGCGCTGTAAAACTTATAAATACCCATTTATATTGTTGGAGAAGAGGAAAGGAAAGATTTAACAAATTCTAATTTTTTTGAGAAAGTGTTGGAAAAACTCTTTTTTTTTTAATTGAAAAGGAAAAATTAAATCATTTTAGTCATTAAAATTTTCTAACAACATTGCAGTTTTTTTTCTTCTTTAAAAGATGGCCAATCATTCTATACCCACTGTATTGCTTGTCTTTTAATTTTTTACATAAAAAAAGGATACCTATTAATTTGTAAATTATAATTATTAAATATTTTCGAAATCAAAATTAAAACTCATTCAATTGAAAAATTAAAATATGATTACAATGTGATTGAACGTTTTAAATAAACGCCCATTCTCTGTAACAAAACGCTTAATTTTACATATCTATAATAATTAATAATATGTAGGAGAACGTGGCCCAATTCCGACCTTCAAAGGTCCGCGTAATGTGAGAAAAAAATGGTATAAAATGAAAAGCAATATATTCTTAAATTTTGTAAAATTTCAAAGCTCATTTAGCGCTCTTTTTATTCCCATAACTTTCTACATCAGTTTTATCAGTTTTATAGCGATCTGAAAAAAGGTCGAAGGAAGTCAGAATTGGGCCACATTCCCCTATCAATTAATATTAAATATTAAATGTATTTGTTCATAAAATAAAACGTTCATTAAAAATATATATTTAATTAAATAATAAAAATATTGTATATTTCAGCGCTTTTCCAAAGAAAATTCCGACGTTAATCCTTGTTCGTGTATTTATAAAATTTCACAGATAAATTGCATTTTCCTATAGTTGTTTTCCTATATTTGCACCCTTTGGTGGAAGAAAATTGCAATAAAATGTTGAAATATTCATTACTTTTGACTTGATCTCATGCG
Source organism: Lutzomyia longipalpis (assembly GCF_024334085.1). Lineage (NCBI taxonomy): Eukaryota > Metazoa > Arthropoda > Insecta > Diptera > Psychodidae > Lutzomyia > Lutzomyia longipalpis. Next base: position 1,858,959 of record NC_074707.1, read on the forward strand.
AATAATGCAACGTATTTTCACCCTTGAGCACTCGATTGTCTCTTCGCATTGATATTTGCTTTTGATTCTATTTATTGTTCAAGAAGGAGGAATTGTCAGCAGGGTTGTTTTCCACCAAATGCTAAGAATTCATAAACGTTGGTTGATGGTACGTACATATATATGTGAGTTATATATTATGCATTGACTGATACAACACCAGGCGTCTCCATTTGCAGTGGAGGCGCCTGGTTGTGGTGATAGAATGAGGATACTCTGAGAGAGGGTTGTTTTGAATTCATTTTGCTAAATTAATACAAAATATATCAATTACACCTTCCCTTCCGGAAGATGAGCGTACATTTAGCCACAGACTATGTGGGTGAAATGTGTACATCATGATATGGAAAATCAGTTATGTTTGATTTTGTGATTTTACGGTAAACAACTCCTGTGTGATGTATAGTAAACTTTTGACACCCCTCCGCCTTTACTTGGCCATTTTCCACGCGACATCATTGTTGGGACACTCAATTGGGTGGTGGTTAGTCAGGTGGGTGGGCGTGGGTGAGGGTGTGAATATCAACGTATGGATGTAACCTTTGTTATCACGTCGGAATTGTAGCTCAAATAAATGGCAGTGTTCTCGTGAAATGATGTCGGTTTTATCACTGTTGATGCGTATTGTTTCATTTTGATGAGTCTTCCACCTTTGATTGCCCTCCCTCCCCAGCCCCCTCTTTTGTTTTCCCATTATTTCCCATTGAAACATAATGAGTGTATTTTTCCCACAATTTTCCCCTTTGGTCCCTTTTTCCACATCACACACAAACAATTTGTAGTGATTCTGCAAAATTTATTGTCCTTCCCCAAAAAAAAGGAGAATAAATGTGGTTAATTCTACTCACGTTTAGCTTCGCTGTTTCCTATCAGAATGACAAGAATGAAGGCAAAGTAGAGGGAAAATTGTTGCATTTTTGTTCCTATAAATACTGCGCGCCTTCCTTTTGGACCTCACGTTTACTCCGTCGTTCCACACAGCCTAAATTGAATACATAGGTAAAGGAGAATAATTAATGGTTGGATGGATGATGTTTCCACGTCAGGGGGTGAGGAAAAAATGAAAATGAATCCGTGAAAGAGAGAGAGAAGTATAAAATTTGGTCTTAATTAATAATGAATTCCACTCGAGGAGGTTTTGTTTAGAGGAAGAGAAATGATAAAATACAAAAATATTGAAAGCTACTACATTACAACACGAAGATGAATCTTTTATTATTTTCTTAAAGTTATCTCTTTACCTATTTTATTAATATTATTTCGTGAAAATGTTTTTTAAGGAAATATGAAGATAGAATTTTTCTTTTAAAACATTCTTGAGAACGAAGATTGTTTGACCCACATTTCCCAATGATTTTTATCCTTCTTATAGACATTAAGGATTTAGAATACTCATTTAGAATAAACTCAGTCAGAAAATCGCATTTCCCATCAAAATGGAGGAAATTTGCTTGAGAAGTAGTTAAAGAGGAGGAAATTCCTTATAAGAATGATCTTTTTGGGATCATGCCTCGATAAACGAAAAGACTGCAAAAAATAATGAAAAAACGAGACTAATTTAATCGAAAAAGAGTTTTAGAAAAGCTCTAAATAATCATATTTTCAAATGAGGTACAGGAAAATGATCTGAGAAAGGGTTGTAATGTGGAAAATTTCCTATAAAAAATATCTAAATAACTTTTTTCTGTCTGAATCGGAAATATGAATTAATCTATGTCTAAAACCCTTGCATGACTCTTTTAGCCCCAGTTATTTTATTTGACTTCTATTCGTGACAAATGATGCAAAATTGAATATATTTTTAACTTTTTAACTTCAATTTTATTTAATGAAAGTTTTAAAAATTAAGCAGTTAATGTGGTTTCATAAAAAAAAATTGAATGAATTGAATCATTTACACCCACAAAACTATGTAAATTACCTTATTTGATATTTTTGTGAAAGTTTCCATCGCAAAATCATTTTGTCCATTAAATTTTCATAGTATTCAAATTTTAAAATGATTTTTAATCGGATAAATTGGAAACTTTTTACAATTCAATGGGTAATGACTTTTCATAATGACTTTCCAATAATTAATTTAAATTATTTATTTTTAAATAAATTAATTTCCCAAAGATATTTAATTTTTCTTTCCAAGGATTTAATGTAAAATTAGTGGGAAATTGTCTCGTTTAGGGGGAAAAAAAGGGAGAGAGGTAAGAACAAAAAATCCAAGAATAAGGAATTAAAAAGAAATGGAGATTCATCATCAAGCATTTTGATATTTATTTAAGGACAGGTGAGTTTGGGTTCGCGCACTGTTTAAATAGGATATGTAGCATAATAATAAAAGGAAAAAGAGCAGAAAATATGGATTGTAAGTACACCACGTTCCTTGCTCGGGTTACGCAAAAAACGCCGCACAATTGGGGGAGTTTCTGTGAGGGTAAAAGAGGGTGGATTGAAAAATAAAGAGAAAAGCTCAAGTGGGTGTCTTTATCTTACTTGTGGGTGATGTGGATTTTGGTGTTGGGAATGTAAAAAAAAAGCTCCATAGGAAAATTTTGCAAATCTCTGGTGGGTATCGCCTCCTAATCACGTTTATTGAATACTAATTACGTTAACGTTGCGTGCGATGGGACTTGATTATTTATTCATAAACATTCCCTCTCTGTTATATATATTTTACACAACATGCGTGAAAGTGCAGGGGTAATTAGGGCGGGAGGCGAATTTTTTAATGTAAAATGAGTATAAGAAAGAACTTGTCCAAATGGTCATTACTCACTATAAATCCGTGGAAACTGCTATTTTTCTTTACTAACACAGGTGCCCTCACACTCTAATCTAAGGTATGTTGTGGGATTTTCTCTCTCTCGTGCACTTTTTATTTTTAAAGGGTTTAAAAGAGAAAGAAAAATTAGAAATAAATCCCAGACTTTGTTACCAATTAAATGGGAGAAAAAAATTAAAGAAAAATCACTCACTTAAGCACAACACTTCACTATGCAGAGATGCAATTTTTCTGGCACAATTCAATGGGAAACAAAATTAAAACGTTGTGGGATGTTCACTTGAAAACAAGAGGCAATGCCTCAATGAAATTCACGTAGCAGGGTGCTTGTTCGACCAACTTTCAGCAGGAGCGAAAGTATGAATGGACGATTGAAGGAATGAAGTCGTGTTTTATACCTGTGGGAGCGTTTGGGGGAGTTAAGCACAACAACTGCGTGAAAGTGGAGCCACGCAGCCAGTGACTGACTCCATCAAGCATATATACATACATACCTACAGTGCCCACCAGAAAGGGATCACATTGGAAAAGCTTTTCATTTTCCATAACACCTTTTTGGCAACGTGTATGTTAGTTTTCAAAAAATTTGCATGACACAGAGACTTTCCTTATTCATTAATAAATTGTAAATTTCTCCATACATTTACTTTTGGGCGATGGGAAAAGTTTAAAGGACACAATTTTAAGGGAGGACAATATTTCGTCATAAATAATCAAAAAACATGTGGTCATTTTCATATTCATCACATACACATATTTTTTCCCACCCCCACCCTGCAATTCCGCTCAGTGATAAGGTATGTGCAAGGAGTCTTTATTAACTGTTTAGAACTCAATAAGTTTCAAGTGTGGGTGCGATAGTAAACAAGTATTTCCCCCAATAAATTGCTAATAATCCACTCTGTACAAACGTTCAACGTGTTATTTATTGATATAGGTATTATTATTATTATCTATAGATGATTAGAAAGCGCATTACTCAATCTTTCACAATATTCTGACGCTTAACATTATTCATATTTTGTTGACTACATTTTTTTTATCGGGTGATCATGTGATTGGAAAAGTTTCTCCTGGTCAATTGAAAGAGTAGAGAGCCCTATAATATTTTTTCGCTTGGTAATACAGCAACTACTGTAATTGTTAGATTAAGTTTATAATGAAAAAAAAATTTAGAGAAAATAATATAGGTCCGTGTTTGTACGTTATCTGCAGAAAAAACCAAAATTTTGAACTGATTTTTTTTATTATGGGGATTTTCCAGGTTCTTTCATGCTCTGCCGATCCTTTACAATTTTTTTAAAACGTTTTTTTGGAACTGATCTTGGTGTTTTGACGTTTTGAAAATTCTTTTGGTCTCTCCATGTTCCAAGAAAAGTTCAGATTCTGCACATAAAAATGATTTTAAGCTTTCCTTTCATTAATTTTTGGAACCAATTTAGAACTTTGCACATATTGGGCCTTATTCAGTCACCAAGAAATCCTTGAAATCTTTGAATTTTGTACTGAAATTTCAAGATTTCAAGCGAATTTAAATTGATTCTTGGTCGCTAAATAAGGCCCATTGAGGGTTTTTATTGTTATTTATTTATTTTATTTATTTAAAAATATGCCCTGAGTATAAAGGTAATACATATAGCGGACTATACACTTTGTGTTCCGTGAAACTGAGAGCTTTTCAAATTTTACAGATTCTTTTAGCTTCTCACGTTTTCTATTATAGTTTTAATGATCTTTCGCGGATTTTTATGAATTTTTCATTTTTACATTTTGCAGATTTCTGAGATTTTTTTTTGATTTTTCGTGTTTTTGATTTAACAGAACTTTAGAATACGAAAAAAATTCAAAGACTGCGTCTGAACCTCTTAACTATCAATATGTAAAATAATTTTAATAAAAAACTTCAAATATGCTTCGTATATAATTTTTTAGTATCATTTTACACAGTTTTTAATTTAAAAAAATTATAAATAGAACATCTCTATAGGTACTATAGAGAAAATGTTGCATGAACTATTTCGAAACTATTTTGCTCATATCTCATAAAATGGCAATAAAAAACAAATTAAATGTTATCCGATGAAAATTTGTTTTGCAGCATAAATAAGGCAAATAATTTATTTCCCCTTCAAGTGGGAACTTCCCCAACAGAAAAATGCTTTTTCCATAATTAGATTTTACTTTAGTTTGCATATTTTGGAAAATTGTTGAGAAAAACTCTTTAATTTGCAAACTCATGAGAATGATGAGCCATTCCAAAAAAAATTATACATTTCAATGACACACTAATTGAGACATTCCGAATAAGCAATTTTTGTGATATATCAAACATTAAATTAGTCTCCGGGGGGTGGTGTTCCGTTCCCAGGAAAAAGCATTCGTAGGTGAATTTTGATACTTATTTTTGTGAATGAAATGAGTTTTGCGAAGTTTCTGGGATGCACTCTGCTGTGAGTCTGGATTTAATTGAAATTGTTTTTGCTTTAAATGTAGGGAGTTCAGAGACAAATATTCTCGAATATTCTTTCATGTGGGTTACCTTGCAGATTTCCCCGATATTGCAGAGGTCTTGTAGAAATGATGACGTACTGATTGTGAAAAACTAAACTCACCTAATGTTATTTCCCGCGCACGGGCAGGCAATAATAAACTCTGTGTGGGTTGGATTGAATTTTCCCATCCGTTTCGTTCGTCACCATTTTGGGGAATATTGCCGGTGCTTTTGTGCGTTCAAACGTGCGTGATTGCGCTGGGACCGAAGCAAAATACCGTCAATTGTGTCTATCATGCACATGATTAGCACATTGGGAGCCCCAGTGCACACGCACCCCCAAATGATTTCCTCCGGATGCGAATGTCCCAGGAGATGAAGAAACTTCATTTTGTTCCTCACCAAACATTACCAAATTATCAAACAACATAAAGGGGAATAAATGAGGGAATTTTGGCACTCTGATGGTACTTAAATCATCGCTTCGTCGTGCTACTGATTCAATTTTTCTTTCTTCTAAATTATTTGTTGTAAAACAAAGAAATTTTTAAATGAGAATTAACAATTTTCTTCTCACAATCCTTAGAATTTTATTGAAAATTTCCTTCAAGAATATGAGGGAAAAATTGCTTAAAAATTTAATAAATTGAATCTCAAAGTTTAGAGAAGGTAAAAAAAAGATCCCGATGGACTGCTTTTCCAGACAACATAAAAAAAATTACAGGTTAGCATCGCAATGTACATGAATAATTCACATATTATTTCTATCCTGAATTATCTCCTTAAATCCTTAGCTGTGTTAATGCATTAATTTCCTCTTTTTTTTCTCGTTCTTCTATGAACCTATTTTACAGCATTATCCATTCCAGGGTGTGAGGATGCAAATGTACTCCTGTTGTACAGCAATTGGATGGAAGTATATGCAAATATCCGGCCCGTGAGAAAAAAAAAAAAGGAAAATGTTCTAATCTCAAGTACGAAGGTGAAGCATCCATCCATCTTCCTTTCGTCATTCACAAATTAATGATAATATTTTCTTTAGACATTTTTTTTAATGCTTTCTACGAAAAATTATCCTTCAATAAGGGGCTGTAAGGTTGCGTCCTTTGAGATTAGGGGCACTTTTGGGGTGTAAAATTAATGTGGTTAAATTTATTTTCTATTCCTTCCCCGCACTTTGTGTCTATATATAGAAATATGCTAAGACGGCTAAAACAGATGGGATTCAAATAACAGAATTATCAGTCATTTGCAGAGGTACAGAAATTGATGAATTTGTTGTTTTAATTTCTTAAAAAAAGCATGAAAATAAAGAATTAGGTACATAAGTGGTTAAGGGACAAATATTTTAGCTTCAATTTCTTTTGAATTTTTGATTATTATTTTTATTAAAAATAGTTGTTTTAATTACCTTTTGGTACTTTTCTCCACATTCCATTAAATTCTTGATCTGACGTTGATGCTGATTTTCACAATGTTGTAGAACTTTCTCAAATAATTGAAGAATAATGGCCCAAAATGTGACCTTTTCTTATGACCTTTGCAGTCTCCATATACAATGACAAGAATCATTTTAATTCATAACAGCATAAAACATTAGAAAAGAAAATCTACTGAACACATATTTCTTCCATAATTTCTTTATTATATCTTCTATACTTTAATCTGGTAGTACACAACTTTGGAAGAATAATCCTAAAACAAAATCTATTTTTTTTTACACGAAAAAAAGAGAAAATGTTGGTAAATTGAGATTCTCGCGCGGACGGGAAATGACAGTGAGGGGGAAAAATTATTCTGGAGTTTTTCCTTAAAAAATTCTTTTTCTTTTATGCTGTACTTGTGAGTTGTGTTGTCTTTATATGCTCTTATCCACATCAACAGGATAAGAAAAGGTGGAATAATGGGTGAGAAGTACACTTTTCTGCTGTTTTCCATCTCAGATGGATGGAAGTTCTCTTGAGGCATGACCCGCAAGTGTGATGGATTTAGAAGAAGCGCGAAAGGATGAGAGCTCCAATGGTGACGAGGACCGCGGAGGATTTTTCAGCAGCAGCACCGGGAATGTTGGAGCACTCAATGGGTGTTGGTGTGGAGATCTTCTTGCACAGAGCAGCACCAAAGTTCGCAATAGCCAACCTCTGGGCATCAATGTCGTACTTCTGACGGAAGGTCACTGTGGGCACGGAGCTAAGTCCCGGTTGGAGCATATTTGTGAGATCACCGAAACGCTGGAGCACCTTGCTACCCTCCGTGGTGTTGGCGCATCGTTCAATGTTCTCCCAATTGGGGACACCAGTCTGACGGGCACACTTCTCACCCGGGTAGATTGAATCAGGGAAGTTGTTGCCCACTTTCATGAGGCAGTTGATGTATTCAAGAGTGAGGGATTCACGGGTATGCTCGTGCTGGTAGGAATTCACCTGAATGTGCTCAATGGCACATGCCTGGATCTTGTTGCCGTAGCACTCATTCGGTCCATGGTGGCATGTGAACTGCACATCTGCCCCAAGAGTTGTGTACTGAAAAATGTTTCAAAAAAATGTTATTTAAGTTTTCTCTAAACTAATTATTAATTCTAATAATTCTAATTAAATTTTATGATGACAATTTTTTACAATAAATTCTTTGAGTTTGAGATCTAAAGTAAAAACTGCAAAAGATTTTTTTTTGCATATACCAAGCGTCTCCATTGAAAATCGTTTGGAAGTATTTAGTTGGAGATGGAGACGCCTGGTTAAACATAACTTAACTACGCTAATTAGTTAGTACTTTATTCTTTATTAAAGTGATTTCTTATAGCTTCTAGAATAATCTTTCAACTGAGTTAATAAAGTCAAAAAAGTGCTTAAGAAGTGTTCACTATATAACAATCTTTCCAACAAGAGAGAAAGAATTGATCAGAGAAAAAAATTGTGGGACAAAAAACTCTATAAAAAACCTAAACCACTTTTATTCATTTCTTTATAAACATGATTTTTTCTTAAAAATCTTTTTCCTAATTTTTTATCTGACCTTATTAGCTCCGCTTTCTTTTTAGAAATGCTCAATACAAGAAAATTGTCAAAGGATATAAAAGAAAATGAATGAGACAACATATAGAATAGATATCAAAATATTTTCTCAGCTTTATCGCAAAAAAAAAGGAATTGTATTAAAATTAATTTTGTAACATAAACTTTCCTAAAGTTTTATATGAAATTGAATAATGCAGTTTTCTAAGAAATTAGAAAATTATTATTTTCGTTTTTCAGGAAATTAATCCCATAACTAATCATTTTAAAAATCATTTTTTCTTTTTTGTCTAATGAAGTTTTCTTGGAAATTATATAAATTCTATTTTTATCTCAAAGAATTTAGAAAGAAACCTTCGTCATGGCATTTAATAGCTCCACCGTAAAGGCAACAATGTGATTAATAATTCGAATTGAATCTCATGCTATTTTCTTTGTATTAAATGATTTTTTTTCTCTTTCAAATGATACTTACGTTGGATTTACCAAAAGGCACAAGCTTGAGATCCACAAACTTGCCAAGTGGTCCTTTCATGGCGGGATAGAGCTGCTGCGTAACGAAAGCCTGGCTATCGGGGCAGAGACTCTCGTAGTATACGAAGACAGGCACCTGTTTGAGAAAAAAAAATGCATGTCAGACTTATGGAAAAAAGGAGGATATAATTGAGTATTTGAGTGTCTCTTTGGGCGTGGCTGGTAAATGGTAGAGCCGACACGCGGGTCGAGAATGTGATACTCTGTGTAACTTTCTCTCTTATTTACACACATCTCCGGCAAGTGGCTTTTTTTTGTATAAAAGTTTAATTGATGCCCATACAGGCAGAACATGGTTATTTGGCGGTATGTATGAGAGACCCTCACATGGTGTATGGAAGAGTATTAGCGTGGTTCAAGTTCGCTGAACTCTTTAATAACACCAATACACCCAAAAGTCCCCCCCCCCCCCCAAAAGCCCAAAAACAGATCCAACCTGAACCAAAACTCCAATTTAATTCACCTTTTCTATAAAGTCCAAAAACATATTTACTGTATTTCCTCTTTTTCCATCCATTCCGAGTCACCTTTCAATAGAATTTCCATTACATCATATAATGAGATTTTTTTCTAGCACCTCCACCGGACAAAACCAGTGGACAAAATTGTGAAGAACTTTTGCAAAAGAAACATACCTATGCGGTAAATGTTTGCCCGCGGGAGATACATAATTTTAAAAATTTCTCCCAGACGTAGAAATTCCAATCCACGTCCCCATACAGTTTGGACTATTAACCATTAACAGATACTAATTGTTTCCTCATACAAGTGGCACAATATAATTGTTATTTATTTTGAAGAAATAGAGAGAAAAAAAAGCATCGATGGCGTAGACCCAGCAAAATGGAAGAATTAACATAAAGACGATAATTATGTTGATACACAGCAAAATACAGGAGGAGATTGAGGTCTGAATCATTTCATATTCTCCCTCCTCCCTGGCCCCTTTCTCCACCCACCCAGTGTACAATTTTCAGGAATTATTTTCTTTTTTTTTCTTAAAGAAGAAGGTATATAGAAATTTGAAATTTTTATGAAGAATGGGCGTGTTTCGTGGTGAAAATTCGACAATTTATCTCACAATAATTTCTTTGTTGCCAAACATATACAATGGAAGGTAAATTTTAAGTCAAAGCACATGAGAATGCTTACAGAAATATTTAAATATTCGTGTAATATTAGAAATATTATGGGGTATGTCATTGAGGAATTTTTACATAAACAAAATTAGATATTATTTTTGAAGTTCAATTATTTATTTACGAGGTAAATTGTCGCTTCGCTCCAATTTACCTCGCCCCGCTTCGCGGGGATTTGTTGCGCTTCGCGCAAATTTTAGAGAGAAAAAATTGTGATGGTTTATAAGTAGATTGAGGCCACTTATCAATCCCGGAGAAAAATTTGCAAAGAGAAGAAATCATTTTCATACAACACTTTAGGCGCCAAATTCAAAAATTTGCAAAAACTGCATGAAATCTCTATGGGGGCTTCCTGAAGGGAGCTTTGGGGGGAAAATGAATACGGCCATCTGAAACCGCCTGTTATAAGGAGCCTCTGTACCAAATTTCATCGCGATCGGACAAACGGTGTGGATTTGTATAGAAAAGTCGGAACGACGATTACCAACAAACAGGCCTTTCTTTATTATATAGATGGGAAGCTCTCATCGAAGGAAAAAGAAAAAATTTGCAAAGAGAAGAAATCAATTTCATACAACACTTTAGGCGCCAAATTCAAAAATTTGCAGAAACTGCATGAAATCTCTATGGGGGCTACCTGAAGGGGGGCTTTGGGGGGAAAATGAATACGGCCATCTGAAACCGCCTGTTATAAGGAGCCTCTGTACCAAATTTCATCGCGATCGGACAAACGGTGTGGATTTGTATAGAAAAGTCGGAACGACGATTACCAACAAACAGGCCTTTCTTTATTATATAGATTTACGTTTTCGAAGCTTGTTTAGGCATTAAATCTTCTTTTTTTTAAAATTAATTTTAAAGTGTTTTGAGTTGAGAATAAAATATATTGAATTTGAGGTTATGTTTCTTGCAAAATGGCAAAATAAAGCATAATTTTCATAATTCTTAATGATTAAAAATTTGTTAAACGAATAGAAATTGTTTTCTACTTACGTCCAAAAGTTTACATCATTTAATTTTACATATGTTTCTAATATAATTTTTATCTTTACACGACGTAAAGTGACGTAAGCTTGAACGAAAATTTAATATCATTCCACCTCAAAACCTAAAAAGTTGTTTTTTTTTACCTCAAAAAATAAAGGAAAGTTTCTGCAATAAAGTTTACATACTCCCTAGTTAAATTAGGGAAAAAAACTAGTTTTAATCTAAAGTAAAGTAATTAAGTAAAGAACGTTAACTAGGAAAACAATGCAATTTTTCTTACTCGAAATCAGTTTTTATATATTTTCAAATCAAAATTAAAATTATTTCATTAGATTTTCTTTTATTGTGTAAAAGTCCAAGCTTTTTTGTGCTTTGTAAAGACTAATTTACAAAAGGTATTTACTCCAATAAAATGACAGACCCCTTTGTGATTGTATCTCACCTATCACAATGATCAGCACCATAAAATGTGCAAAAAGCGAAAAAATGTTAAACAAAACGAATGTTTTGAGCAGAACATTAATTTTTTACCCAAACAAAAATTCAACAAACGTTTTTGAAATTAAAAAATAAATATTTTTGAAATGATAAACCTTTTGCATAGAATGGTCATTAAATTATAATCAGTGATTTGCGACAATCGCTGAATTACATTTTTATTATGTAACATTTTTTTTAACATGAATAGTTACAAATTGCATAAAAAAATGCACATTATACGCATAGAATATCATGATTTAGCATTGAGGAATGCAATGAGCTTTACATGAAACTTCCGTAAAAAAAATTGCAGAGGCTTCATTTTTGTTATTTTCCCATCAAAAAAAAAAGCTTCTCGTGATTGCTCCATAAAGGGGCCATATAGGGGGTCCCAAATGGGTCACAAAAGTCAATCCCTGTGGCTTTTCATGTAAACAAATAAGGGGGTAACATATCAGTTAATGCTTTATGGCATTTCGGTGGCATCGATCAAACGAACATTCATGCTCACGGCGGAAAAATGGGACTTTTGCTATTGAATTAAGGGCAAAAGAAGCATTATTGCTGAATTACTATATTTAAGGGATGATTTGTATATTTTTCCATTGTCATGGGACTTTTTTTTTCGAAACGCACAAAATCCACTGATGTGAATTAAATTAGTGGAATACTACTGAAATATTGTTTGAAGATACTTCTCTAACAGACCTTCAAATGGACAAAAAAAATCTGACATAATTCAATACGAATTTTTTACTAGAAATTTTTCCAAGAAATATTACATAGCATCTTTAAAATGTTAGGAAAATTAAAAGGCGATGAATCATGAATTTGAAGAAATACTCGGTGAGTTATCATTGATATTCTATAAATGGCTCATGATTCTCGAATAAATCATTCTGTTTGGTAATGTGAAAGGAAAATGGCTTTGTGAATGTCGCGATTGATTTCTGCAAAAAGCAATAAGCATCGATACTTCAATATGTATTGAAATCTCCCCTCATACGACGCCGTGCCTTGGGAAATATTTAGATAAATTTAGCACATAGAGAAGAATTCTTATTTAAATTAATATTCACGATTCTATCCAATAAAAGTCGCGGAACAAGTTTCTTGTCCCTCGTGATGTTGATGAGAGAAATAAAAAAAAATAAGTGTTTGCCGAAGATTCGTTAGAAGAATAAGAACAAGTTTTGAAATCTTGGCGGTTTAATGATGCGGCTCAAGAGATGCTCATCCACAAAAAAATCCCATCTCGCGGTTCTTTTTCCTTCACACAGCACCTTTTTATGTGCCCACAAACCAACCTCTCAGTGAGCAATAGATTGACTACACCGAGCAATTTACTCATTCATTGCTATGCGCTTTTGGTAGAGAAGAAAATAATTCCCAAAGTGTGTCATGATGAAGATATGTTACGTAACACGTACGCCATATACAGATATATAATCCATTAAATTACATTGCAGCGTTGCAAAAAGTTGCATTTACAACGAAATCCAATTGCTTCTTTGCCATGAAATTCAGTGTCACATTTCGCGAGCATTTGAACTTTTTTCTTTCACCTAAAGAAATATGTTAGGGTAATGTCCAATCCCAAATAGCGCCACTTCTTACCTTTGCTTGGGCACTGCACATGGCAAAAAGGCCAAATAATCCCAAAAGCTTCAGCATCATCTTGGGCGTCTTCTCTCTTTAGACAATTTGTACAAAACACAAAACTTTATAATGCTGCCTTCTGTGGATGTCACGCTCGCACTGTGAGATGCTCAATCGATGGAGAACCGCCAGAAACTGACTAAATAAATTGTTCGTTGATCGCTTGTGTGGAGAGTTGGTTTTGATGAAAACTCGTTCTGGTTCTTAGGCAACGATTTTTTTTCTATTAATGTGTACGTGTGTACAGCATAAGACTTTGAAAGTTTCGCGAATAGTTGGTTGAATTTTTCGTGTAAACTTTTCCTTACAGCCGTAAAATCCCAGTACAGGCATGATTGCAGTACAAAATTTTAGTTATTTCTTGCAAATTAAAATTGCCACTAGATGTCTCCACAGCGTGTAAAAGCCTTCTGGTGAGAAAATAAATTTAACGAATTTTTCTCTTACCAGATATCTTGGGAAGAAACATTTCCAGAAACTAAAAGACTATTTGCAGTGCATAAGTATCGTGATTTGAAAATTACCTACCTGTATAATGTCTTTATTGCGTCTTAAGATCCCCTAGTGAGAAAAGAAGTTTAACGGATTTTTTTTAATATTGAAAAGAGGAAAAATTCATTTTTCATAAAAATTGCATTAAAAATATCAAGAAATTTTCTCTTTGCTTTGGAAAGAAACATTTACTCTAAATTAAAAAATTATTTTATTTCAAATTGTCTCTAGATGTCTCCTCGTGCTTGTAATAGCCCTCTCGTGAGAAAATTAATTTAACGGATATTTTAAAAATTGTAAATGAGCGTGAAAATTCTATGAAAATTATTTCCTTTTTCTGAAGCTTTTTAAAGAAAATATCAAGAGAATTTTCTTTTGATTTGTTTTGAAAAACAAACTCACATAATGTGAGATCGAGCAAAAGATTAAGAAAAATAAAAGAATTTTTTTATGCACAAAATTTCCATTTAAGTTTTGAAAGCGAAAATTTCAGAAAGTTTCCAAGATGGAAAGCACACACTGAGAAGATGCCTCCCTTCCTTGTCAACAATTTAACTCGTTTTTCCATGAGTGTGTTGAAAAATCTAGGAGGGGACCGAAAGTGCGGCATACAGTTGAACCCCAACGTAATGCTGATGGAATTTTCAAAAGTACCCAACAGCGGCCAGCAACACACCCAGAAGGTATCTGGCAAAAATCTCAGCTGAGCTTCTACTGTATGGCGTGTGAAGTAGTACTCACACGACTCATACAAGAAGAAGTTACTACGCGGGGTAGACACATTCATCACACACTTTGCACGCCACCTTCCCTGCTCTTTCTCTTCGCAATGCTGCTGTGCTGAGAGACTCTCTGCCAAAGCCATGTGAGGAGGGAAACGTTCAATGGGCTTTTTAGGCATACTACCTACCTACATATAGAGCTCTCACACTATACATAGTACTGACATGGGAAACAAGGTGGGTCCATCGAAGCGAAAATCCATTGTCTTTTATCTAAGAAAACAGCGTATTTTCCTGTCCCCTCGCGCGTTCTTCAGTGGCAAAAGTTGATTGTCTAATCGCTACTTTTCCGTGCTTAAGAATTTATATATGAGAGCGAGAGAATCAATAAAAAGAGGCCGGTCTATGGGTTTGCAATTAACTCCAGTGCTATATGTAATTAAATGGAAACGCCTCGTTGTAGGGTCAATAAATGTAAATTTGTAATCCCTTTCCCGAAGAATCTCACTCTTTTGCACCCACAAAGAAAAATTCTAAAGGTGATAAAAGAATCTCTTTTCACCAAATAAATCGCGCCAATTGTTATCCCTCAATGTGTGATGACTAATCGCTCTGCTCAAGATCATATCGTGCCGAGTAGTTAACCAAATAATACAAAATGAGATCATTCAATTATTCCCTCTGTGAAGAATATATGTCGAAGTGTGAATTTTTTTCTGGAATCTGCAAGGTGTTTGGCTTTTCCACACAATATTGACTCTTTCCAGAAATTGCGCCTTATTTTTTCTCGACACTTGTGTTGGGCTTTTGAATGCTTATTTTGTGATTCTACGACCATGTTAAATGTTTGAAAGCCAACGCCCTGAACTTTTCTTCATCCGTAGCACTTACACGGCATAAATCATTTTACTTACATGTTCCACTTTTTTTCTTGTCCAAATTCTTCTTTTGCTAATTTTGGAAATTTTTTAAATAATTATTTGTAATAGAAACATTTAATAAAGAGATTAAAATTTATCTGGTTTGTATTTTAACCACGTTTTATCACTTATTGATTACCAAACAATTGAAAGCTCTTATTCTTTTAAAAATATTTTTTGTTAGAAAGAGCATTAAAAAAGAAATATTATCAATTTCTTTATAATAATTAACAAAATATATGTCTTTGAAAGGAAATTGTTCTTGGCTGTTTTAGCTATGATTTTTTACTAAATAGTTAACGTTAAACGGAACAAAATAGTGAAATTAGACTGGAAATTTTCATTTCATCATTAAGTACATATTTTCTAATCCATGAATTTTATTTGAAAGTATTTTTTGTAAATGTTTTTCATTGTAGATTTTCTGTGCCAGCATATGTAATTTTTATAGGTTTTCGAAGATTAAGGATTTCAAACCTCCCTGCAATATTTCTAATTCAAATTGGATAGGTAAATGGAAAAAGATCTAATAGAGATGATTATTTTATTTTTAGCTGAGTCAGAATGATTTTTTGAATAGAGTAAGTAATAGAGTAAATCATTTGAAAGAATTATCTTAACTTATATTTTTTATCATTTGTCCTAGCAAGGAATTTTTTTTTAATTTTCGGGTGCATCCATCATATTTAAAGGTGTTTACCCGTTTTACTTAGCGAACCCAAATTTTATTATCAAAACAATACATATCACTTAAAATGTTTAGTGCAGAAAACTTGGCAACAATGCAGCTAAACTTCAAAAAAAAATTCCAAATTAAATTTTTAATAAAATATATTTAATTTTATGAAATAATTTCTAGTTTTTAGTCCCGGAATTTAAATCCTTTTGCAGTTAAATCCTTCCGGGCGTCTGCAATGTCCTTCTGAAGTTCCTCAGATGCTTCATTGCAGTCCCGGATTGTGAAGGTACGATACAAAACCACATTTATTGAATGAATCTACAAAGAAAATCATTAAAAAAATATAATTAGAAATAAGACAGATTAATTTTTATTCCAGGACACTCACCCCAAAGAGGGCAATGAGAACAATTGGGAGGATTTTAACTTCGTACTGAAAATTCCGGAGACTCTCAATTTCAACCATGCCGGTGACAAGTGGAATGTAAATGGCCAGAAAGGCAAAGATACCGGCTAACCACTGCATTAACTTTGTCATTTTGCTTTTATGATGCAATTAACATTTAATATTAAGCACTAACTCCTTCAATCTACGTGGACATAATCGCAAAAAATTATTGTTTATCAACTTGTGGCTTTTTTCACTTTTTATTTATCAAGGAAACATGCTTCACGTGAAACGTGTCATTACTACCATTACAGAAAGCGTGTAGGTACACAATGGATTGTTTGAATGTTTGAATGCTTCAGTGTTGTTCAGCAATCATGAAACATGAACATTTTCATCGTTTTTTCCATTTAAAATTCATTCAAATATCTAACGAATTCTACCTATGCAGCATATGCTCGTTATGGCTGTGCAGCATATGCTTCTTTGTACTCAGGAAAATTCTTGGCAGATTCTAAAGAGCATTTATTTTGATATCTGTAAGAGTATTCGTCCTGACCGGCTTGTTCGATCCTTATTATTTTCTCTAATTTATTAAATCCTTTTTTTACTTCAAGCTTAATTTCAAAATTTTTCTTTGAGTGTTTTTTTTTCAACTCTAATAATTTAAGTGTAAGAAAATGAAGAAAATCATTATTCCAGGACTCTGTTCTTTAACAAAAATATATCTTTAGGATCTTCTGTATCTTCAATTCTCTCAAAGGTGACCCATCCAACCCGATTTTCCCCTAAAAACTTAACATCTCTCCTTGTAATTATTAAAAATCTATAATTAAATTATTTCCCTTTTAACGAATCACAAAGAAAAGAAAAGGCAAAATGTGCGCATGTCGCTAAAGTATGCCACCAAGTTTGGGTCTTCTCCGCACAATTTGTGTCTGTGGCAAAGATCGCGCGGTAATGAAAATAAACCGTCTGCGGTTCCAGAGACCTAAAATGCCCATTGAATTATTCTCTATTAAATGAAACATGGGAAGTACATCAATCAATTGTGACGGAAGATCGTCGTATTTTTCATCTTTTGCTCGCACGATCTCATACTGATCTTCCTTAATTTCATAAAATTGATTACTTTTTTTTTGTAAAACAACTTTTAAGATTTTTTTCTCTGGTCAAGAGAGAGAGAGAGAAATTGTCTTTATTCCCGCGAGTGGTACATAGAGGCTAATTGATCTCTTTAATTCACATTAGGTGAATTATTTAGATGCAATTTGTGTGATGATTTGCATATCGACGATCACGGAGTTGTGCGCTCGCAAACAGCCAAGGCATTTCCAATGAAGCCAATCTTGTTTTATTTGTTTGGAAATAGACTCATTTCAATACTCGATTCACTACACCGAACAGTTACTATTATTTATAAGACAAGACATAAATTTTAGTGTGGCTTCTTTTAGTTTTTTTTTTATTTGAGCCAACTGATCTCTATATGTTGAGATTAGAAAAAAAATGTGTACGTATAAAATATAATTTTCACTCATTATAAATATTAATATTAATATCTACTAAATTGCATGCCCCATATTTGAGTGTCTATGTCGTCTATAGCTCGCATAGCTCGTTTATAAATATAAATTTTTGCAGTGGGGCGAGTTTTCAGTGATGAGACGTATTATTATGCAAAGGTAGTCAATGAGAAAGTTGTGTGTTTGTTTTGTTGAAGATGAAAATAGAGTTAAAAAGGAAATTGACCATTTGCACGTTTTTTTGCAAAATAGTAAAAAAAAAAGACAAAATCATGAAATGAGAATATTGAAGATGTTGCTGCTGAATCTTCAAGGCCAGGAATTAGTTTGACGAAAAAAAAAATATTCCAAGAGTTTTTTAAAAGAATTTAAATAACGTAAATTTCTTTTTAACATAAATTAAGTGTTAATAATAATCAATTATTGGGAAAACGCTAGAATGACCATGATTAAGATCTTTGCATACGTTTGCATAATTCTTTATGAGACATTTTGAGATATTTTACACAAAAATTCAATCTCTTCCTCAATTTATTTAAAAATAATGCAAATTTCGGTAATTTCTCTGCAAAACACATCGCAAACCAATCACCCAAATAGGAAGATCCTCTTCGGCATACCTTCGCGGCCTATGTGGTAAAGAGAAGAATTTAAAGAGTCCACCAGGTAATTTAGCCGGGGCTACCCAGTGGCACAGAGAGAACTGTAAATTCATCATTTTGCATATAATTTGACACAATCATTATTTGGCATATGTGCGAGTGCTTGGGGGCCCCAAAGCAAGAAGAAAATTCCGCCAGCAATCAGCAAATGCCATGTCCCACTTTTCAACACCTTTTTTTTCTTCATTCATCGCGTCTTCCTTCGATCGGATTCCCCCCTTCAATATAACTTCACTGATTAATTCTTTTCTTCTCCATCATCGTGCCAAATTGCCCAGAATTGCTATGGGATTAATTATCCCGCGTGCCACACAGTAAGAAGTTGGATTTCACTCAAAAATTCGATAGAGCTCTCAATACATCGTCTTTAATGATTATTGATGGCATCTTCCGCCGCTTCTCTACTAACAATATTCAATATTCTACGAGAGAATTAATTTATCGGGACGAATCTTGCGATTACCGATATTGCAGCTGAATTTATTGCTCATAGCAAATCGTATCATGCCACACTATTATAGAGATTCTCTTCCAGTAGTCTAGAAAATGAACCAAAGGCAATTTAGAGATCGTTTCATGGAATATTTTACAGTGCTTAAAATTAAGAAGGTGCAATCTATCTATCTAAATAGAAGGTATTTTAATTCTTTGGGATACTTAAAGCCGATATTTAGGACTTTATTTTTGGGTCTCTTTTCTTAAGTATGTTCTATATTTTGAAATAAGTTCAGAGATAATTTATGAGAATTGTTTATAGGACACTTAATGGCCTGAAGAGGATACCATCTGGATCGAAACGTTAGCGAAATCGGATTTTTTTCTTGTCTTTTATTTTCTCAATATGCTGACGTTTCAATTCATTTGAGATCTTCTTCAGAATTCGAATATTAATTTAAAGATTTGAAGATTAATTAATTACTGAAGGGTTTGTTGAAACAATTCAAAGACTTTGGGCTCAAAGATTTTTCTCAATTTTCTTGCCATGTGCAAAATTTCCCTTTAAAGATAGCATTAATCGGTTTTAAAAGGCCTAACAAATAATTTTGAATCGTTGACCTTTTGCAAATTAAATCACCGAACCCAGGTTTTCCCTAAAGGAAAATTTAATAGAGAAGAAAACTAATAAATGCACCTGTTTTCATGAAAACCCAATACAAAATTCTCTATGCTATAAATTAAACATGAAAGTTATGTAGGTTGAGTCTGCAAAACAATGGACAGATGCTGAAAGCCTGACTTTACATTTTATCAAGAATGATTTGTTAACTTCCAAAAGATATGAAAGAGTTGTTCCACCATATTTTTTAATGCAAGAAAATTCACCCAAAAATTATTCATTTTCACACACATTTTCGTGGTAAAGTCCACATGGAGTCCGAGGAAAGTGGAGCTGTAACACAGCAACAGAGTAAATCATGTGAAGTGCAAAAGACACACAACAATTACTTTCTCCAAGAATGCAAGAAAAAAAAACATACTTCTTTCCTCTCGCTACGATTGTACATAAGAAAATTAAAATGGATTAATGGGGTAATCCGATGGCAATATGATACATTAATTATAAATATAAATGCTTTACATATAGGTATATTGTACATTGTGTAAAAATTATACAAAGTGAGGAGCATAAAAAGCATTCACTACCTACCTCAATATACACAATGGCGATGTTGTATAGGTGGGTATGGAGTAGCAATTAAAGCCGCTGCACATTATGTTATCGCTCCATCAATTTCTTATGCCACATTCCCAGCATATAGACGAAAATTCCTTCACCAAGCCAGCTCATTCAGCCATCTCACAAAAGTGTCATCACTTTGAGAGCATAATTGGTTATTGTACCGGCATGATTATGTGAGATTTCTGAGTGGCAGAGACACCCAGAATAAAAATTCATCTGATGCGATTTAATTAATCTCCTGTGGTGGCTTTCTGTGAAAAATTCCCCCATTCCATGCAAACCCATTAGAGATGAGCATATTTTGAGGGAATCACACATTTTGCACAAAATGTCTCTCTCAACGTATATAGCGTTTGTATTGTCTCTAGGTCAATGAGACACACGCCTCAACATGACGACCTTTATCTCTCGCTCCATGCATTGTTCTCGCAAACTTTCAAGGCGAAACATCTGCAAGCTTTTACACCGTATCTCACTCAACTTCCCATCCTTGAACTTGGCGCCCATTGAGGGGAATTAGTGGTGAGAAAGGTCAATGATTATTTGCCTTTTCCATGCATTTTATTCTCTCAACATATTTCCTCAAACATGTGGTGGCTCTCATGAGTTTTGCACAATGCTCAGGATTTTCTTAAAGTACTTGTAGCAAAAAAAATCATCTCCTTTCATTATTTGCACACTCAACAGGATAATGTAGCCAATATGTTGACAAGAGCATGTGTGTGATCACCATGGAGTGAAAGATGGCATAAAAATTGCTCTTTCAGCCAAAAAAAAAAAAGTTCGTAAAATGTGTTTTAACAGCTTCCAAGAGTTGTTAAAATGTCGAATAGCGTGAGGAATTGATTAAGTTGATTTTTATTGATACTGAAAACTCAATCAATATGCCTGGCTGCTTCTTCCCCTCTCTCAAATTGTCATACACCTCGGTGTGCTTTTATTCATCCATTGGAGAGATCTCAATTTGGTGTTGGTGTGGAAAAGTGGATAAAAAGTGTACATTTTTTGTGAATTAAAGAAGTTTTCGCATTGTGCTTGATTGATGGGACCCGTGCAATAAATAAAAAAAATTACTAAATTGTTTGATAAAATTTTCTTATGTGAGGAAAAATCGTCGGAAAAGCGGTTGAGAAAAGGGGCAAGAAAAACGCAACTTTTCTGCATTCAGCGACCTGAATTTATCTATTCGAAACGTCGCTGAATGCAGAAAAAGTTGCGTTTTTCTTGCCCCCTTTCCCGACCACTTTTCTGATGATTTCCCTTTACATAAGAAAATTTTATCAAACTTGTTAAATCTTATCTGCACAAATTTTCTTATAAAGTCAATCATAACGCGTCCAGTTATTAGAGTTGGTATACCACAACGCGGATGGGTCAGTCTATGCGTTGTAATTTAATTTGTGAGTAGTATTAGTAGGCAAAGGTGATTTTTTTTATGAAATTCATCAATTCGAAAGACAAAAATTGTTATATCTCAAGTTCTATTGCACATACAGAAATTTCTTGACTATTTCTGGAAAGGTATTGAAATAAGCTATAATCTGACATATATTTCGATACATTTCAAGGTCACCTCCAGAACACAAAATGGCGGATTTTTGTTCAACAAAAACAGTTTTTTGCACTTTTCGTCCTAAAGGAATGGTTCTAGAGGTTTCTGATGTTCTAGAAAGTTGTAGAGTTTTGCAAAACCTTTAATTTGATACTAAGATGAGCAAAATCGGTCAAGCGGTTCAAGAGATATGGCTCTTAGAACTTTTCAAATTCAAGAATTTTTCAAATGGCTATATCTTCTAAACGGCGACATAGATTTTCTTCATTTTCGGACTGGTAAAAGATATTGAGTCAGGCTACAACATATCAAAATTTAAAGGAAATCTATAACAGATGTTGGGAGATATAGCCCCTTAAAGTTAGGTAATTTTTGTTTTTGATTTTAGCGCCTCTTGCGGATGTTTTTGGAACTTGGAATGTTCTAGACATTTGTAGGGCTTCTTGAAACCTTTCATTTGATACAAAGATGGTCAAAATCGGTCAAGCCGTTCTCAAGTTATATCGAAAAAACACTTTTTGCTTTAGACCGCCATATTTGCTAAACGGCTTGACCGATTTCCAAGTATGAGTTATCGACGAAAACGTCTCACTCAGCACTACAACATACTAAAATTTCAGACCTCTAACTGTAAGGGAAGTGGTTGACGGTATTTCAAAATGGCGGACGGCGGCCATTTTGAATTTTGAAAATGTGAAAAAATGAAATTTTACACCCACATTTCTATAGAAAACTTCAAACGCGAAGTCTCTATCTATTACCGTTCTCGAGATATAAGGCAAAGTTTGGACCACCGGCAGGCCGGCCGGCAGGCCGGCCGGAAGGCCGGCAGGCCGGCCGGATCAAAAATTTTCCACCACCATTTTCGTAATGTGGGATGTCTAAAACGTGCTCATACCAAGTTTGAGCCCGATCTGAGGTGGTCGGTTTTTCCGACGATTACAATACTTGGTATGCCACGATTGTGGTATACCAACTAATATGAGTTCTGGGGATAGGGGGGAAAATATTCTTCAGGAAATTTATTATTGGCTTAAGGAAGACAGAAGTTTGAGCCCTCGAAACGCCATAAGGTGGGGAAATCATCTAAACGGATGGAACCCGTAATAAAATAAATTAAATGAAACGCCATAAGAAATTATTCCGCGAAAATGTAATAAATGTCTTTCCCATGATTAACCCTTGGGAATTTTGCTGGCCACCGTGGCCAATTCGATGTATTTAAATCGTCAGAGAATAAAATCTATATTTTACATTTCGTAATAAAATTTTTCACATCTGTATTTAAGGAATTTCAATTACTGTTCAATTTGTCGAAGAAAACTCGGAAAAAACATTATCTTTGGGAAAGAAAATTAAGGTCAACGTTTTAGGGTTAGAGCCATCGATCCTCCAAGGGTTAATAATCTTTCATTTTGAACGTATTGAACACTTTACAACTTGTTGAGAAATATCACATTCAAAACCTTTTTCTTAGACTTTGTCTAACTTAAGGCTCCAACAGATGGACGAGAAATTCCTCGTGCGGTGCGGCGCGGCGAGGTTTTCGTGGCCCATCGTCGCTTCGGATTGGCCGAAAAACGTTCTCGCACGGTGCGGTGAGAGTGTGTGAGCCATCTCTCGCTTCTGATTGGCCGAAAACCTCGCCGCACCGCACCGCACGAGGAATTTCTCGTCCATCTGTTGGAGCCTTTAATTAGCTGTAATCTTTTCTACTGAAGAGCATAATTATTTTGGGTAATTTTTTTTTTAAAGATTTTCTAAAAAAAATAAAATTTTCAGTTGGAGAATTGTAAGAAGAATCTCTTAATTCACGATTGACAGGGAATTTTTTTTTAAAGATTTTCTCGTTTTTTCCTTTCCTTTGACGTCTTTGACGCCTCTTTGGAGGGGTAAAAAAAAGTTTTTGAAAAAGCTCGTTAAAACCATGACGAGACTTAATTTTAAAAATCCTCAAATACTTCTTTTGTATAAATCGTCCAATCAATTTCAGTATTGCTCGACAGAGCTCTGCGAGCTACGGGTGGTGATAAAAGTGTCGATAGTGTTTGGATATGCCACAATAAAGCAGCATTAAAGAAAATCGTCAACATTGTGGATTGACGATTGAAACGTGAAATGACCTTGGGAGAAAGTTGCCACAAGAAGTTAATTTTTGCCTCTCCACACATGATATTATTGCGCACCATTGCCACTGTCATTTTAATGCCAAAGCTACATCGGGGGAAAATAATGTGGTGTGCAATAAGCGAAGAAATTGGTGTTTAATCCACCATTTTCCCCCTCTGTGATTTTCTATGTTGCTTGCAAAAAAAATTGGTGGCACGGCGTCTTCGGCAGCCATGGGCAACCACCAAAAATATATAATATGAGACTATGCCTATGGAAATTCGGTGATATCTTCTCTCTCCGGGCAAGAGCATGAACCACATGAATAATGAAGAAGTTGAAAAAAAAAAACACTTCCAGCATTCAAAAAGCATTACCACTCTTTCGCGGTCGATTGCGATGCGAATCAGACAATGACGGAATATTTGACACATTTCCCAAATAGTTGGAAGAGGTGTTGTACACACAGCGAAATAAAATAAAAAGAGATGTAGGAAGACAGCCCGAAAAAGGCTGTACAAAAACATTAACAAAAAGAGAAACATGGTCAGTATGGTCAGGTCAGGCAGCATATAAATGATGAAAAAAATTCACTCGCAAATGGAGGCAATGCTATATCTCATATTTTTAACACTTAATGATATTAACCTTTTGGCTCCAGTGCATTTTCACCAATCTCATTTTTTTCTTACCTTTTCTCACACCAACCCAGGCCCCTTGCTCTAAGAATTCTCCTTTGGCCACAGCGAGGTCTCGGTCAAAGTGAATTTGCAAGTTTTCATGTGCGCAGAAAGATCGCGCGGCGGAAAGGCGAAGAAGTAAATCTCACATTTAACACAGCCAACATCGCAAGGCACAACACTCTTGTGGGTATATGCCAAAGAGAGCCTCTAAACAAGACAAACATGAGCCAAACACCAACCGGAAGTAGGTCAATCAGAACCGGATCTTGGAGGTATATCTCTGTGAAGCCTTACGCACTGCAAGGCGACATGCAGACATCAATTTCGAGATTATTTTATGCTGTGTGTATACAGAAATCGAGTCTCATGGATCTCACCATTCGCGCCAAATGTAATTCTTGCATTTCTGGACACGAAGAGAGAAATAAAATTAATCAGTAAATTGACTGGTGGGACGAAAATGTAATTTCTTCAAGCATCACCTTGTGGGAAAAAATGTATTTTATGCTTTAATTTGTATGGAAATGAGGGAATTTTTAAAAATAATGTTTAAGTCTTGTTTAAAAAAAATCTCTCAATATTTTCTAAAGGGAAGCTTGAGAGAAGATTTTGAATGAAATGATTCCCAGGATTGCCAGAATTGTATCTTCAATTTGAGAAGTTTATACGGATTCACAGGACAATTTGAGAGCAATTCCACTAAAGGGATTAAATCAGAAATGACCGAGAAAATTTAAGGAAAAACAGGTTCGTCGCCACATTAATTGAAATCTTTTGTACAATTTGCATGCAAATTTCCTCAAATCAATTGACTTAATTCTTTCTTTGGGTACTTTTTCCTATAAATCTGTCCAAGAGTGACCCATCAAATTCTCCACGGATAATTCTACACCCCTTTTCTGCTTTTTCTCATCCACAAGAAAATAAGTAGGTAAGGAAAAAATTACCACATTGACTGCAGTTCAGGGGAAATATTTTTTCCTCCTCCTTTTGCCCTTGGAGTAAAGATTTTCAAGATTTTCTTAGAGAAGATAATTTTTTGTCTCATTCACGCCTTTACGGATTTTTTTTTGCAGGTCTGGAGGGAGGAATTGTGGCAATAAAATTAAACAACCCCTGCTGCTATCCAAGAAATTCATCCCTCCGCATGAAGATGTTGCGGCTAAAAAGGGGCAGAAAAAAGGTTCCTTCGGCATGTACCACCGGGTGCATTGAAAATTGATGGAACTGAAAATATTTACAGCAAATATTTGGGGCAATTTTGACAAAGTGTGACTGTTCCACTTAAATTTATTTATCTTCTTGTGAGACGGAAAAAAACCGCATGTAGAAGAAAATGTGAGAAATACCGTGGAGTCTCTTCAATTGGATGCAGATGAGACGAATATGTCGCTCTGTGGTTTGTCACCGTTCGTTTGTTGCTAATTCGGGTTCTTGCGAAAAATTATGGGGTTCGTTTTTCCCTTCTACCCCGCTGCCCTGCCTTAGCCTATACATACCCTTAAATGGAAATACTTTGCAGCAAGTCCAACCCAATGGGGCATTGCAAAATAAAACGATAAAATTGACCGCTCTTTTGCAAAAGAAGGCCATAACAATGTGAGGTACCTGTGCCCTTCTGCGAGACATCTTCCCCGGGGAGGGTAGCTGGATTTTTGTTTTTCAAACGTGTAGGTACCTACCTCAATGCTGAAATTCGTTAAGGTGCAAAAGGAACCCCCTCCGCGGGATGTTGTGAAACAAGTGGCAAATACAGTAGATCAAACAAGCAATTCCTGCTGGCTCTGGAGAATTGCGTCAGACACGGAGGATTCTTGCGCAATATATTTTACTTTTGTTTCGACACCTCCCCATCACGGCTCCTGGAAGAATTCCGACAGGTTGTTTTTGTGCAAAACATCTCCACTTGATGCACCTTTTGGTGGCCCTCTGGATGGCCTCATTGGTTACGCTTGTCCATATTTCTGTGCTGTGTATTCATCGTATTTTACAGCTAAAAGTCCGTCTCAAGAAATCCAATATTCTTGCACGTCTCACCCATATTTTTCCATCCATACACACAACTCATCGCCACTGCGAAATGAAGTGAAACACCGCCGAAGAAGTGTGCTGAAGGGAAAAAAAAACAAGAATATTGGTTTTTGATGGTAAAATCGATTGTTTCAATAATGTTTATTGCAATTTTTTTCGTAATTGGATTTTTTCTGTAATTAAATAACAATTAAAATAATTAGACCGTGCAACTGAACGCAAGGCACCAAATATTTACAATTGTGTATGGGATTACAAATGTATAACATTCATAAATTTATATGTTCAATCAACTCTCAACAATTGCACTCCAATCACATATTTTTGTAAAGTATGTCCACACCGAAAAAAAAAGACCAAACTCACACGGAGGAGAATTTATGGTCAAAAATTTTTCGACGATGGAAATGATGTTTGTGTGCCAGACAAGAGATCGCTCATTTTTTCATTCACTTCGTTCATACATTGCAGCCGCTATGTCTTATTCTTCTTTTTTGGCGCTTGTTTTGGGCAAGAGATCACGCAGAGAGATACCTATATGGAATATATATTTGTTACATATTCGTTCACATTAATTAAAGATTACTATCGAACAACCCAAATTTTACTTAACACAATGCTCGTCACAATGTTTAGTTGGACAGCAATGATTTTGTATACAAAAGGTTCCCCTGATATCAGAAGAATTGGGTAACTTTCACCTGATTAGTTCTTTTAATATAGTATGTATGCATCAATACCGTCAAATGGGGTTATTTTATGCAATTAAGCTTTAATTATTTGATTGAATTACTTTTAAAAGCTCTTGTAAGCAACGGAAGGTGATAAAATAATTATTCATGCGCTGTAAACTTGGAAATAAAAATAGCAACGATATTTTTTGATTTGTTAAGACACTTCTATTTAAATATTTTGAAGTTTAATTGTATAATTCTTATGCAATGGAGAAGTCATTCAATTACCTAAATAAAGGTACTCTCCACGTGAAAACAGTTTAAGCTTTTAAAAACTACAAGGAAAAATCTTAAAAGGAGAATTCCTATTGTGTGAGAATATCAAACATTAGAATCAACGTTAAAAGTTAAAAATAAAATATGAAATGTTAGAAAATGCTAACCAAAAGAATAGAATAATAAATCTTTCGAACCACTAAAGGAATCTTAATAAACCTTGATTGTCCTTTAGATAAAACAAAATTGCGAATCAATATTTCGTTCTAAGACCTTTTGAGATTAGACTAAAAAATGAAAATTTTCGGAATTATTTAACGTTTTTTAATGAAGTTTTTCATCTCTACCCCGTCTTACGGTAATTTTGTAAGTGTGGCATAATTCTCAAACAATATGACAAAAATCTCAAGTTATCATATTCTAATAATTTTATTACGATGATCAGTCAAAAAGTCAAAGAATTTGAAGGATTATAAAATTTTCTTCCATCTCTTTCAAACTCCTAAGAATATGCAGGTGAGAATCATTAGAAAAAAATTGTTTAAAAAAATTTCAGTCTTCAAGTTTAAGGCGTTTGAGGGTATAAATAATAATTTCTTTCACATTTCCACTAACGGTTTATTGTACCTGGAAGTAATGTGTGACAATGCGGACATTCGTCACTCTTCCTCCACAAATTTGTGGGTTTGCTTCTATATATCCTGAATAGAAGCAAAAAGCCCAACATATGAACCACAAGCAATCGACTGCAAATGACTTGTTGCAATTCCGATACAAAATGCGTCCCTCTGTAATTTGCCTCAAGGTTAATTGCCATTACCTACCTATGTTCTTGTGAATTTTTATTGAAGATCCGCTGTGACCAAATATGCTACCTACCTACCTCGGGAGTACTGTTATATTTTAATAGTTTCCCTGGAAAACTAATTGCCAAATGACCATTTTTGAATGTTTGTTCCGAATGTGCGGAATTTTTATCCATCATACCATCCAAATTTCTATCAATTGATCTTTCTCTTGTATGTTTTCGCATTGTCGCATTGTTATGGGGTTTTGCGGGCAATGTTGATGTGATTTGCTACATTTCATTGAATTGCCACAAGCGTGAATGGCTACAGTATCGCAATGATAAAGACCGCGAGGAGAGAGTGGTGGAAGAGAGATTGAAACAGTTGCCTTTTGTACCCGCGACTTGACGACGGTATTTTTACTTGTGATCATTGAGCACATATCACGCTCTGTTCACCCGCAAAAGACAACCAAATCCAAATCTCGTATTCCCCAAAGAGATCATCTCACCAACACCGCGCGTCCAACCACCAAAGTGAACCGGATTTCTCAGGCGCACATCACCAAACCATCGTGCAAAAGGCACAATAAACTGACCAAAAAGTCTGCCCGAAAATACTCATTGAGGTACCTTACCTACATATAGTATAAATGCGATACATACAGTACCTCCTTCGCGTATATGCCCCTAATCTGTACCACTGATTCCGTTAATTGCACACAAACATTGCTGCTCTTCGGCGGTACACCCAATTCTTTTTACCTTCGCACAAAACCAAAAATCAACTACCGAATTTGTGGATTGCCATTGCTATATAGCGGATTTGCCGTGAGCAGCGGAACATCAACGAGACATTGGATGGAATTTTTCTGGTCCACGGAAGATATGCGGATTCTCAGTACGGTTTCTTTAAAGACCCACCAAAAATCACGACGGCCAAGGAAGTTCATGAGGAGGAAAAAAAAATGAGTTTACCGTGATTCAGTTGAAGCGAATTTTATTGCATAACACCAATTTATTGCAAAAATTCCCGAAAGAAATGCGTCCACGCCATCATGGGGTTTTCGGTATTTTCCATCTTAACGCAGATTCATTTTCTTCATGATCTGCGTATTTTTCTTCCAAGAAATTCGTAATTTATTAGTCATCCTTCCGAAGAAATTACCAATTTTAGCGCAATTCAACACATTCACTTTGTGAACATATTTTTTTTATGTTGCAATACCTTTAACTCATTAACTCATACTTGACAACAAAGGATAATGTAAAAATTGCATGAATAAGTCGTTGATTATTTTTAATAAGAAATCAAAATATATTAAATTAATTAAGGCTTGTTTTTGTAAACAATTTTGAGTTTTGAAGATTTCTCAAGCGGATGGTGATTTCTTAATTAATTGGTTGTGCACATGCGGTAGATCACGTATAGCATATCTTAGTGATTTTAATGTGTATAGGTATGTGATTTTTGTGAAAAGTATTGGACAACAAATTCCCTTTTCAACACATTTTTTTATAGAGCAAGTTTGTCCTAACTTCCAGGATGCTTTTTACTAAATTACTTTATTACGATTAAATACAGTGGTGCCTCTATAGAACGACATTAAACAATTTTCTCTTTGAGTTAATTTTGGGACTTTTCCGAAACGATGGAAATGGGAATATTTATCCATCGTATTTCCAAATCATAATTTTTAAGGACTTTTTCAGCAAATGTTTAGGTACGTTTATTTTAAACAAAAATTAGATTTAATTCAATTTAATTTAAATTTCTAGAAGAAATGTAAATAAAGAAATCAAACTTGTGATAAACTTTATAGGGAAGAAGGGCTAACAAGATCAGAAAATGTTTTAAAAAAAAAGCTCAAAATATATATTTTTTTAAGAAAATTTCATTACATATAAGCTTATTAATTAATCTCGGTTTTCCTACTTTATTTTAAGTCAACTTTGGTCAAAATAGTTAAAATTAACATATTTATGAGTCAAAATTATGATAGATTTGATGGATGCACCAGGGACATAAATTCATCATTTCTTTTGACATCATCTACATTTTTAGGGAGACTAAAAAAAAAGATCAACAGAATGGGCATTAAAATGATAACAGAGACCTCAATTCACGTGCATTGGAATAAATATTTGGACAGCAGCATCTTGAACTACAGTTGAAGAACTGGAAAGAAAAGCATAAGAAGACGAATTAAGACAACGGCAAATGAGCCCAAAAAACCAAACTTGGAGATCTGGATCGTTCGATAAGTTTGCGTCATAGTTTTTTTTTGCAAATTGGACCGTTGGTTTGATTAATTAATTTTCCCGCCATCATCGCATAAGATGTCTTCTCTGTGGCACAGGTGTAGGCCTGCTGCTGTGTGATATTTGACAAAATGATTTGCTTCAGCCTAAGGAAGGAGAAATGATATTGTTAAATAATCTTCGCATATCATTTAAAATGCAAAATGTTAATCTTGTTGCCCGTGAAAGCGTGTTCAGTACCTACCTATTGAACGTTTCCCCTCCGGCAACTACATACATACATGATGATGAGCTTTGGAAAAATGTTAACCAATACATACTGCCAAGAAGAAGTGTGTGTGGTGGAAGTCTCTCAAAGCAGGGGAATCAATACAACATACACGCATACATAGAGTATGGATATGAAGATGTTATGTTGCCTCAAGTTTTCATGGGAAACTGATAAAAGATATGTTTGGAAATGTGCAAAAGATGGAACGGAAGAAGTGATAAAAATGGCTTTATCAGTGCCGGGGTGTGATAGAGCAAATGTGACAAATTTTCAGGAGGAAATGGCGAAAAATCGTTAAATTTTTCACTTTAAATTGTATTTAAAGTTCTCCCCACTTGTTTTGGAGCAGCACTATAATACTACCTGGCGCTCTTTTCTCCATGCCCGCACCAACACTGCAGAGAGAGCAAGCATGGAATTTCTTCGACTTTGCACGCTCACGGGGAGTTCATTACACGCCGACAAGGCTCAACTATCTCCCCTCTTACCATTTCTCCATATACAAACAAACAAAGTGCGGTGTCTCATTTGGCTTCGAGCACCAGCCAGTGAGGTCTTCCTGAGGTCGAAGCCAAAGTGACGAGCCGCAGTATCATTCTATTGTCCGACGCGAGAGGGTATACCCATTTGACTTTCTGTGGTGTACCCACCGTTCGTGAAATCTCTTATGTGCATAGCCCAAATACAAATCTAATCTCGACCTACTTCGCAGCTTCTCTCCTCCCCTGAAAGCTTCTCGCTCTCAGCATTGACATCTTTCATATCGGAAGGATTTCTTTAAAGTTTTTTCTTGTGAAGTTTTCTTGAATTTTATTATGACTGTGCAAAGGATTATTTATGAGTTAATTTTTGAGGATATTTTAAGGAAGAAAACAGGAGTGTGAAAAAATTGTTAAAATTTTCCAGTGAAGAATGTGAATGATCACAAAAGATCACAGTGAAGAGTTCATCAAAGGATTCTATAGCAAGGATAATTGCTCTCAATGCTCTAATTAACTAGAAAGTTAAAAAAAAAGAGTTTCTCTAACAAGTGAAGAAGAAGGAATTGAATTTCAAAGATCATACAACAGGAAATATTAAAGTTTCCTCAGAGATTTATTTTTTGTAAAAAAAAAATAAATTCCAAGTTTGATCTGGTGCCCTGTGAGTGGAAAGAAGTTAAATAAGACGGAAAAAACGATCATCATTTTGTGTGAATGGAACAGTTGAAACAATGCACGACACATTTTCAATGGTTTTATAGATGATAAATACGGAAAAAGAAGAAAATAAGAGACTCAATTCGATTCAGCGGAAGAACAATACGAGTCAGCGAGATTTGCGAAAAAGCGTGTATAAATTGTAATGAAACTTCCTCGTAAGGCCTATCTCCAATATTTAGTGGCGAAGAAGTGTGTGTGCATGGATATCGTTTGAGTGACCCACTTTTGTACCAAAGTGCACCGACGTTTCGTCTGACCCGGATATATCGGAGTCTCTCTCTCACTCACTCACTTGAGAGCGTCATCATCCAACACCAGCCCAACGTTGGAGGCAACTTCAAGACAGCACAACTTCCAATGATCATCGCCCCCCGCGGCCCATCAAACCACCCAAAAGCTCGCTCTCTTCAATCTCATTCTTCTCCATCCACTTTGTACATTGTTCGCCTTTTTTTTTGCTCTTCCACGCTCTTCATCTCCAACACTGATCCTCACACACTCAACGCGCATTTTCCTCCTCAACCCATTGCCTATGGTTGTGGTGTACCCCAGAGGTCACACAAACTCATCCTCCGGTGTTACCAACTGTGTGAGTTGAATTTTTTTGGTTCAGCCACTGAAGGAGGTGTGGGTCGTGCGGAGGATGGTGGAGCCCATCAATCGCACCAAATGCAATCACGAATGGATGTGTGAACATAGTGTGAGTGAGATTAAATGACAGTGATCTCACGACGGTGCACAGAGATCATCAAACATTGCAATTTATGCACATCAAAACATAAATCTTACAAGACGCCCCAAAATTTTCGGACAATTTTCCCCCAAAGTGTAGCCCTTCGCGCGCGCGAAGATCGTGACGAAAGATCAAAAGAAAACAAACAAAAAAGAACTTGTGAGATAAATACACTGGCATGATCAACATATAATGTGGAATTACTGTGAATAATAATAATAAAGCAGTGAAGTTTTTAGAGCAGTGACCCACATTGGGATGCAAAAAAAGGATTAAAAGTGGCGGATGTATAAGTGTTTTTATATCTTTCAAAGCAGCATAAAAGAGAGGGGGAGAGAGATTTAAAAGAAGCAAAAGAAGAAAAAAAGCCCCCAACGAATCTCTTTATGCATATAAAACAATACTTGTACATAATAAGATTTTATTTGAACCAAAAACACTAAAAAAAAATTTGAGAAACTCCACACGATCGAGAGATACTTCCCGTCTTCCTCAAAATTAACACCTTGTCTAATTACTACTCCTTCTTCTTCTTCTCTCTCTCTGGGGACTTTGCATCTGTGATCTCTATCCACTGATACAAAAAAAAAAAACAAAAAATTTCAATTTCTATTTCTGTGAGTATTGCTGATCTTTATATTTTTTTTCCACAATTTAATATATAATATACATACATAGGTCACTACATTGCACATACATAATTCACCTTTTCATACCTCATATTGTGATCTTCTGTGTGATTTCATTTTTATTTCTGCTTCTGTTTTGCATGCCATTGTCTTTCACAACTCACCACTTTCTTTGGCCACTGAAATTGACATAAAACCACACGACACATTTTAACAACTTATGTACCTGCACACAATTTATGAGATGCCAAAAAAAAAGAACAACTTTGAGTACTAATACAAAAGAGATTTTTTTAATGGAGATTAAAATCTAATAAGAGACTCTATTAAACTATAATTGGTTATAAAAATAATCTTAAGTAATGTAAAAGATATTCTTAATAAAAAATTGATGAAGATTGAGATTTTTTGAAGAAAATTTTTATTAAAGATATTAATCAAATTTCTGAAACAATTTTTAATTTAAAAAAAAAATGTAAATTTTGCATGAGTCTAACGTTAGAATTTGAAAAAGAGAAATTCTCAAGTATTAGATTTTTCTTAACACTTGGAGGATTCTATGTCTTTTACCTCAAAGTTTTCATTAATTTTCCTGTAAAAAAGAAAGCGTTTTTTTTGTGAATTTTCTTTTAAAGAAATTTTTATTATTGAATTGGTCATATTGTCCAGGAACATATTTAAATTGTTAAGAATGTCTGAGTTTCTTTGAAGATCAAGAAGATTTTTATTTAATTTTTGAGTTTGAAAAATTTCTTATAAATTTCTAAAATTTAATTTTAGGTTTTTTTATTCTAAAAATTCTTGAAAAAATATCAGAGAAGATTCTTTTTTAAAAAAATATTAAATTAGATGAAAAAAAAATGTAGGAATTATTTGTTTTAAGAAAAAAATCTTTTTAAGCCATTAGAAGTCATGCTGAATAAAATTCTGATTCTCTGGGTATGAGAATTAAAGAAGCAAAAATAGAATATAAATTTTAAGAACTCTCTGTTGAATTTTCCTAGTTTTTCTTATAAGAAATATCTTCAATCTTCTCACTTTCATTGTGTTCTAAGTAAAACCATTGCAACAACGAAAAAAAAGTCAAAAATGATTTAAAAAAATATTAAAATATAATGTGGATGCTTTTCTTCAATGCTGTTACACTGTCATTATTTAATTAATTAATATGCATATTAAAAAAAAACTATCATCAATCATCATTTTATTAAAGAGGATAATTAAAGTAAAATTTCACCTCGTTGCTGAGGAATAAATCAGTCCTGTCTTGCTGGTGACTATGTTAAAGAAAACGATATATCTTCATATTAATTGAGATATTTCTTACTCGTTTCTTTGACAAAAAATCAAAGTTTCTTAATTTTTTTTAAAGTAATAAATTTAATTTTAAAAATCATTTTATTGTTGAAACAATAAAATGATAAAAAATACAATAAAAAAATGGCTACCTACAAAAGTTCTTTCTCCCTCACAAAAAAATAGTTAAGCAATAAAAAGCCCAAACTCCTCTACATTTTGTATTAAGACTCAAAGAAAAAGATAAATTGGTGGTATTTAAGAGCTTCTTCTTCTTCTCTTCTATTCCTCATACAATCTTTCGACACTTACCCAAATCCATCTGTATGAAAGTTGCACACACAACTAACAGCACTAACGCAAAATATATACCCACAAAGAATAAACAACGATGATCATTTTAATTTTGGT
This sequence comes from Lutzomyia longipalpis, assembly GCF_024334085.1. NCBI lineage: Eukaryota > Metazoa > Arthropoda > Insecta > Diptera > Psychodidae > Lutzomyia > Lutzomyia longipalpis. The sequence goes on from NC_074707.1 coordinate 1,894,064, forward strand.
GAAAGTGATCATCTTTGGTGTTTTCTGCAAAAAACGACGCGGGACGTGTGATTTACCACCAAGTGATGGAATAATTTAACAAAAGAATCAATAGTTGATGAAGAGACAGATAGAACAGAGAAAATTCATGAGTGATTTATGCAGAAGCTATAACTTTTTCTTTTTTTCTGATAATATAAATGGATACAATATCGTTGGAGTTGAAAATGCAGGTTTGGTTACACACATTTTTTTTGCTATTCTCTCTGTTTTTTTTTTTTTTTAATTCCATTTAGTGTGGTAATAGTTTTATCTTTTCCCATAAATTTTGCATATATCGTACTCTTGGCACTACTTTTTTTTCCGCCGTTGTCGTCGCCCCTCCCCCGTATTTGATGCGATGAAGCAGCATCGCGTCTGGTCGATGTGATCTTGATCGTGATCATGAGGCAGTGATGCGCGATCGTGAGTGCGTCGGGTGTGTGTGGGGCACTGAAATTGCGCGTATTTGGCCCCCGTCCGCCGCGCCAAGCTAAAAATTGAACGGTTTTTGGGTACTACCTGCGAACGGTACATTTTGGAAGCCCAAGAACCCGCACAATGGTGTCTGGCAAAATTCGGCCACTGCGCGAGTACCATCAGCACCGAGTGCTTAAGTTTCTGGTATGATGCATTGGCTGATGGCGTACCGTTAACAACAAAAAAAAAAAAAGTGACGCGCTATATCATACTCTTTTAGGGCCAGCCGAATTGAGGTCATTAGATATGTACATTACATTACATGTATACAACATATTCGTCTTTTTTTTTCGCCAATGTGCCACAGGCATACCAAACACACGGAGCCGCAGCATCTCCCATTGGGGTGCCTTTTGCCATTTTTGGTCACACACCGGGTCATCCTTTTCTTCACTCCACACACATACGCTCCAATCCACCGTGCCAAAACATATTGAATGAATTTTTTTTTCCAATTAGTTTGCAAGAAATTAGTCATGAATGCCATTAGTGGCTGAGCGAAAATCACTGCGGTGTAAACGCCCATTGGTTGAGAGTCATTTACTGTGTTGAGTTTTCTTATGCCAATAATGCTGTATGCATGCCCATTGCAACATACCAAAATATTCCTTTTGAATTGTGGCGTTTCGGTAAATGGTGCTGAAAATGATGAAGAATACCTGACCCAATTTACAACCATATGCGCTAAGAAGTACCTACCTATAGTGAGATGAAGTGACTAAGCAAAAGTCGCCCGCGACTTCTTTCAGTTTTACCAAAGCATCCCATTAACACTGCAACAACCAACAAAATTTGATAGAATTCCAAGAATTTTAAAGTTCCTTTTAAATGGTCATACAACATATTTTCATACCCATCTTACATTAAGGAAATTACATATAATTACAAACTATTTACCTTTTAATGACTATGTATGTACGTAAAGTAGAATGAAGTTGAGTTGCAAATGTTTGTAAAAGAACTTTTGTGTAAATGGGTCAAATAATTTTTTTAAAGGTAATTTTGTGAACAAAAAAATTTTAATATTCCTCACGTACTCACGTACTGATGATCTTTCGAAAATATCCTCAGAGATCTGAAAAAGAAAGAAATATTTGATGTTAAATGAATATTTGAATAATTTTTATTTGATAAATTGTTAGGTATATTTTCTTCGGAATTCTGTCTTAACTTTAAGGTTGATATAGTTATTTTTCTCTTTAAGAAAAAAAGAAGAATTACTAGAAGAAGAATTTTACTTATGTTATGAATTTCTTTTGCTATTTAAAAGAAAATGTTAGCAATATGTTGGGTATGTTAAAAAAAAATTAGGGAAAGTTCGGAAAACATAATTTCCATAGATAAAGATAAAAGAAATTGTCGAAACGTCGCTAAATGGTAATGCTTTTTTCATTTCTTCACAATTGATCTTTTGATTATTTTTCAAAAATTTTAGGAAGAACTTGAAAGACATAAAATTTCCTAAAGAACTTATTCTGTTTAGAATTTTATTTCACATTCCAAGACAAAAAAATAGCTTAAAAAAACTATTTAATACAAGACAACTAATTTCATTTTTAATTTACTAAAATTTGTTTTACCTGTATGATTTTTATATCTATTTCTTTTGATATTTGTTAAAATATTTATTTTGTTCAAATTTAGTGTGGATTTTGTTTTTTTTTATGATATTCTATCAAGTGAAATATAGGGGAACGTGGCCCAATTGCGACCCCCTAAATTCTGTTTCAGAAGGATTTAAAAAAGTCATATTAAAATGAATTAAATCTTTCCAAGTTTGGTACCATTGGAAAGGTCATTTAATAGGCTAACTTTGTTCTATAGATGCAAACATTCTATCTCTTACCTGTTCTGAGTAATAATGGAATTAAAAAAAGTTGCTAAAATTGCATTTTTTCACCACGGTGTTCTAATTGCGACCCCCCGAGTGTTCTAAATGCGACCCCCTTTTTTTGCCGTAATTTGTGGGTTTTTCACTAGTAGATCACTTTTATCACTACTATAAATAGGAAAAACACCATGAATTACCCGGAAAAGCCGGAAAATCAAGAATTTATTTTCATTCTTCCCCACATTTGTTTTGACATTTCGCCCTTGAGGTGACTACACACACTTTCACACACACCGACAATTGCGCACTCACTGACATAATTCCCAGAAAATCCACGAAAATTCTTCTGAGGAATGCGTAAATTACACTTTCTACTTTCCCTTTTGGTTGTAGGAACATTTTCACTGCGAAAAAACTTTCAAGAAATGTGAAAAAATATTGATTTTCCCGAAATCAAAACACAGCGCGGTCTGTGTGAGAGAGACACTTCCACACCACTACACGCATGCGCGACTGCTTTACCGTGGTGAATGGTGGAAATGGACGGTCCGAATTGAAACATTTTGGGGGTCGCAATTAGACCATTCTGCATGTATTACATTTTCACTTAATTACTTAAAATACCTAAAATCTTTCAAAAAATTGTAAATCAAGTAATAAACTAGACCCTCTAAGCTACAGAAACGCGGCATAATATGAGACATAATAGTGGGAAAAAAACTCATATCAACTTAGTTTCTAAAATCAGAAAATGTCGGCCAAGTGCTGAAAATGAATTTTGATTTTTTATTAGTCCTGTTGTGTAGCAAATTAATTTATTTTAGGCGCTAACATTATCTTACTATAATATCTTCATAATGTAGTGAAACTAATTTTATAATATTTCGTCATTTACGAGAAAAAGGGGCGGTCGCAATTGGGCGGCGGTCCGATTTGGGCCACGTTCCCCTAAAACATATTTTTAAAATCAGACGTTTTTTTTTCAAAAAGTTTTAAACTTTTTTCTATGTTCAATAATGTTTATCTTCTCTTTTCAAACTTGTTAATTAATTTGATTTTTAAACTTTATATTTCCTAAGATCATGTCCTAAGATCATCGACAAAAAAGTTCGATCAACTGTTCATATAGCGCAATATGAGAGATTAAATTCTTCAATTTAAATTAAAGAGATAATTTAAATAATTTCGATTATACCTGAATCCGTCATTAAAGTGTTAAATTGACAGTGCAATACTGCGTGAGTGAGACTCGCGATCTTTAAATAACGATCACCCTCATGTGAATAGATACATGGAAACACTTGTGATCACACTCCATCATTTGCCCAGGAGAGCTTTGAAAAATTGTAAATTCCAGTGCTGGCAAATTGATTAACAATAAACCAGCATAAACATAATCAATGTGTTCATCACGCAAAGTGGGATGGTGGTGCAAAGCTCCTCCATGTAGTTGTGCATGATGGTGAAATAAAAGTTATAGTTGGGAGAAAAAAAAATAGTGCTGCTGATTTTTAGCAGAACGGAATGGGCGAAATAACAATAACGTGATCATCGATGGGGCGTTCTCTTTTATACCCTTCGCGCGCGCACACCTCAAACAATGGTTCTTTTTGATCCTACACGATCCACCGTTAGTTGGAGTGGAACCAACGATTACCTGCGATCCACACACAAAAAAAATCTGCAAGCACCTTTATTTATTTTTTTTTTTTGTTAAACGCTAAACCCATTCTGTCTCATCTCATTCGCCAAATTTGAATTAAATCACAATGGAATTGCACAGGTGTGGGACAGAGATGGCTATTGTGTTCGCGATCGCGTACGATCGAATGAAAGAGATAGTTTATTTCTGTAAATGATCACGGAAGTGTGTTAGCAGGTCTCGAATAACGGTACCGTTAATCGTAATATATGTAGTATGTTTATAAATATAGCGGCACCACTGAAAGGGAAATCTTTTTCGAATACTGTACAATGATCAACTCTGGTGATCACAACTCTCCTTGTTTTTCTTTCTCTCGCTTCGTCTCCCCTCGCGCTCATTGGAGCTACTACCTATGCGATTCCGCTGTATATATATATGGGTCTACATGAGATTACTATGTACATTCATTTGACATTTTTTTTTCTTTTCTAAATTAAACATTTATGTGGGCATAAACGATCGCAAAGGGTAATACCTCTATGTGCTGCAGTGATCAACGATATATAGACACCTCAATCTCCGGGATGAGGTGATCGTGAGTCAATACAGCAATCTTTTACATTAAACTGGGTTATATCCACCTCAATTTGTTTGTCTTTCCAAATATTTTCTCAGAAAATTATGATGTTGGCTTCAATGGGTAAGGGTGCAGATGATCAGTGCGGAACGTGCGCGCGGTACATTCTCATGATGATCACCATCGTGGCTATGAGAAAGAGATACTCTTGAGAATTCCGCTATTAACATGGAAGTTATATTCCACCACAAACAGCTTGTTCAAAATGGACACATTTTGATGAATTAATTAATCACTTGGCTCCATTTATGCTACTCCACTCTTGGGATCTCTTTGGGACTTGATTATACGATCATAGTTGATCTTGCGCAGAATATTTTAACAAGTTTACATTTTTCATGATATTGTAATTTAGTTTGAAAACTGTAAACTCCAATGTGCCTAATATCTAAATTCAGTGAACCTCCACTCCGTGTGTCTTTCACGTTCAATATCAAGAGACAATGGATTGATCCATCGACATTACGATCAGTGATCGCCGGAGAGATCACTTTTGAATATTTTACAGATGACATACTGCGAGAGAAATGTTTATTTACCGAATACTTTAACCTTCTGCGTGAAGATGGTCATGAATAAACAGGGGGTAGACAAAGCCCTTTTTTACCCGAACACAGCAAATAATGGCGGACGGTTTGCAGAGAAATTAAAGGAAGAAAATGACGTCACTTTATTTCCAAAAAGTGCATCAAAATTTTTAAAATCAGTTTTAGTGCATTAATCTTCGTGAGACACCCCTCAAAAGCTATCAATCGATAGAATATTAAATTATCTATCCAGTGGTGGTGGATTTTTTCAGATTGAAGCATTTTCCTGGGTGTCTCAGCGAGTGAGCAGTGAATTCCTATGGAAATAGAGTCTTTGTCTACCCCCTGTGAATAAAATGCTATATGTATGCACAATCAATGCCCTAAAGAGCTGGAGCAGGGGGTTAGTGAGCTTCTGGAGACAAGATCGACAGAAATTTAAGAAAAAGTTTTCTACATATTATAATTCTCTGACGAAAAGATCGACTAGATCTGAGAAAATATTTTTTTTTTGGAAATTGGACCATTAAAATGTTAGAAATGCATTTACAAAAAAAAGTTTTGAACTGAATTGTAATATTATTTAATATAATTATAAAATAAAATAAATCAAAAAATATAAAATTCCGTTTTCTTTATACAGATTAAACTTCTTAAAAAATCATCCTTAGATCTTAAAACAATATTTTTTCTTTAATATTGAAATTGAAAGTAATTTTATCATCTACTTTATAGTTGGGATATTCAAATAGAAGTGTAAGAAAGTACGCAAACGAAACAATGAGACAAAATTAACGCAAAATGATTAAACTTATTAAAAGCTTCATTGACTTTTCATTTGAATAGTTTTTGAAAAAAATTCAATGTTAACAATTAAGTACTTCGTCTTTACGTATTTTCTTACTCAAAGTATTTCATGTTCTTCTTTTTTTTATTTTTTAATAAGAAGAACTCTTAAAGAAATCAAATAAGAAAAGTTCCTACCTTCTTAAATTCCCTATAAAGTCTTTTTAATTAATAAGTGTTTAACGTAAAATAAAATTGTCTACGCGTTTGCCACTACGTAAGGAACGGTAAAATCTTACAAAGAAAACCTTTACTTTTTAAACTGAAATCTTTAAGAAAATACAAATTTAGCTTACAAACAGTAAGTTTGTTTTTTGCTTACGCGCTCGTTACATTCTTATGTGGGTTTCCTAAATTTTTTTTTAGACTTCACATTTTGTTAAATAAGGAGTTCTTATTAAGCTCATCATGTAGCTCATCGTCTCATCGTTTTTATAGCCAAGTATTTTTTTAACAAGACTTTTGCATTATGACTAACCCCTTGGATGGTTCATAAAGAGGACCCACTTTTGAATAAAACAGTTAACTTCCAAAAACAATTACGCGAATAACGATAAAAGTGCGTTATGGCGCGATTTGATCTCCAACAATCTTCCTACTTTATCCCACTACATTGTCCAAGCCAGGAAGCATCCCACGCCAGCAAATGTACCTCCGACTTTTTCGGGAGACTCCCCTTTGCGATTTTTCTGCACCATTGTATACAAATTCGGCACTCTCCTCAAGTTGGATGTGCTATGTATGTATATAGCGAAAATGTCTTAACGGTTTCCACGATGGAATTAATAAGAGGGTTTTTGAAGAGTGAGAGATTTGAGTATAAGAAAATGCCATATACCATGACTTATGATGGCCCCTTCGTATAAATTCAACAAGAGAGAGTTCAAAATGCTTTGGGATGGATCAATCCGCGAAAATGGGAGCGTGTGTGGTGTATTATTTACGGGATCAGGAGATGATCTTTGATTCTCTCGCCATTTTGCATGAAAATTTTTCATTTATCGATGAAACTGCTCAAGTTTTTCTCAGCTTGTACCTTCCCTTCTTTCACTGACATTATAAAAAGATTAGTGGTGCGCTCGGTATGAATTGCTGAGGATCTTGTGCTTTTTTTTCACTCCTCTCTATCGATCGCGATCGCGACACAGTTTTCGCGATCGACTTAGCGGCGTGCTTGGTGTGTCTATCTCGGTGGTTAGCTATTATCTCTTACCTGAGATAGTATATGTATTGTTTTATGATCATGTAAAATGATAAAGCGTGATCAGCAGTTTTTTGTGTGCTTCTCCTTAGTTCATTGATCACAATTGATCATCGCTCATTGTTAAAATGTATATATGGTGTTGCAGATTGAGTGAGTTCACTTAATAGTCTCTCGCACCGTGTATCTATATATAATTTTTGTTGCAATGCTCATATGGCTGTTATTATGAATTTATACCTATATTGCAAGCTATTGCAAATTTTAAAATTTTGCTATATATATTTAGATTTTTTTTTACTTTATACTATAAAATACATTTCAATGATCTTTCACATCGCTCTTCATCTCTTTTGTGGGGCTAAAATGAAGGAACGCGATGAAGGCAGAGGGCGGGATATATTGTATACGGCCAAGTCTCACATATACAGCAACTAAACCATGCATGCTATATACAATTTTGTAGTCCAGATAGTCAGCGGAGCGCTTAGAAAATGTTTTGTTATTCCAATGGAATTATATGCATTGTTGCTGAATGTAATACACGGATGGCATAATTTAAAAATTCATGCGGCCTCTAATCAAGATCACATCACAAACAATTCCTCATGTCTCTCCCATTTCTCCACCATCGCGCGCAAATCCACTTGTGTGTGTATGGTGCGTGTTTTGAGATGAAGAATAAATAACAAAAACAAGAGACAATTTGCCTTTTTTTCTATTTATTTGCAGATTAATAAAAAATGGTCCCAGATATGGCATCGAAGAAGTCGCTCACTTGACAAATACTAAAAAAAAAAAATTAAATTTGAAAATTTCGTCGTGGAAGAACTTTGCGCAAAAGGGCCGTTACTGCGCGGAAAAAGGAAGATCATCAGCAGTTTGGTCAAGAAGTTCAACACCCAATACCGGCAACGTGTGTCTGGAATTTCCTCACGGACCCGGGAGGGATCTCGTAAACAAATTAGCACAAAATTGAGCAGAAATTCCCACAAAACGCCACGAGATACAAACAATAATGAAGTATTGCAGCTCAAGCAATATGACCACCCAGAACGAATCGGAAGTAGAGAGCTTACTTATGAGTCCGTGCTGGAGTCAAGGTCAGAATGGGTCACAGGATCAATATATGCTTGAGGGACATAAATTACTACTTGAGCATGATCTTGACTCGCTGCCGAGTGATTCGGAAACGCAAAAGGGTTCAATTGATGTGCTAGATAATCTCCTGCTGAATTCCCAGTCAATTAATTCAAGTCTAGCCGAATTGAAACCCCTGCCACCATTCACCGGCTACACGGGACACTTGTCGATAAATGGTATCTCAGGACACCACTACCATGCCATTGCCCAGAGGCTACCTGAGGAGAATAACAACTACTCTCAGTCAACGTACCAAGCTAGCAGTGGAGGCGCCAGTACAACGGATCAGAATATTGTTTCGTCATCCACATGCCTGCCTGATTCTGTTCTCAATCCCGATGCTCCCGATACATGCCTGCAGGATGTTAAATTGTTCTCAGACAGTGCGATAGATAGCAAAATGTACGTCGCGGATAGTTGTGTAATGAGCGGTAGTGGTGGCTCCGGTCCGGATTCCGTATCGAGTGTTCGGATATATGCTGACTCGAAAGATCTGACGGAGTACGATATGAGTTCCATTGAGGATATTGCTGCCATTATTGGGAGCGCCATTGCTGACACCACGGTGCCCAATCAAATTGAGAATGACGACAACGCTGATACGCGAGATTCGTGGATGGATCTCGATGCGTGGATTGATGGGGCATGTGTGCAGCAGGATGGGAAATTAATTGTAGCACAGCAGGATAGCATGAATGAGTTCATTTTGCCACATTCACCGGGCGTTCAGGCGACCGGAAGTACGTTACAGAGTTTACTGACGCACGGCTATATGCCGTTGCTGCAGAATCGACTACAGAATGGCCCACCCATTAAAGTTGAAGCACCCACCTCGTCAACATCCTACTGTGGTGACCTCATATCAACATCCACAAGTCCACCCGGCTCTGTGGTGTCCACAACGGACAATATGATGCTAAACGGAAGGTACCTGTCAAACCAACAGTCCCATCACTACCAAGTCAACATGACGGGGAGCAGTGGTGGCGGTAGTGGGGGTGGTAGTGGCATCAAATCAGACGGGCTGTGTAGTCCAGAGCTGATGGGAAACTACCCCCATACAACCACCACCTCAACACCTACAAGTGCGAAGAATAAACGATCGCGATCGCAGAAGAAGTCACAGCAACAGGGACAACTAGGTGCTGCAACAACGCAAGCCTCTGCGGTTAGCTACCAAGCATCAAGTGATCTCAGTGGGTTGCTGAGTAAAGAGAAGCCCGTACATCGGTGCAACATCTGCAATCGGGGCTTCCTCAATAAAAGCAACATTAAGGTTCACCTGCGGACGCATACGGGGGAGAAACCCTTTAGGTGCGAAGTGTGCTCAAAGGCGTTTCGGCAGAAGGCGCACCTAATTAAGCACCAGCAGATTCACAAACGAATCGGACGGGATTGACCACCACCACGTGTGATACTACAAGATAGGATACTCAAATGTGAATGACAGTCTCTAGGGTCAAGCCCTCTCGGGGCGCGCAAAGGGGATACAAAAAAAAATCTTTTAAGAAAATTTTTCTTAGTGACACACTTTGGCGATTCACCGGCACCTCCGGCGGAATCTCTTGTGTGTTGTTGCGCACACATCCCGCACACGCCGAAGGAGAGAAGAAATTTCAACATAATTGTGAATTTTTGTTATTGCTGGAGTTATTTTGTTTTCTTCGCCAACAAAATCACAGCGATGATGAGCAATTTGTGGCTGTTTAGTGTTTGAATGTTTAATATCTGTGAAAGAGGACTTGACTTTTATTTATGTTAGACGATGGGAACACACGTGCTATATATGAAAGGTACCTCAGAATCATAAATAATTTTACACAAAATAATCTATTGTATAATTTGTCTTTTCGTGCTAGTGTCTCTTAAAATAAGGAAATATCTCTTTGTAATTAGGCAGATGATGTTAAATGCCTTTGTACATATAGCTTGCAGTGTGTAAATATTATTTTCTTGTCCTCCTCCATGGCTATCCGTGGCAAGCAATTAACTCACATATAGGAAATTTGCGCGACAAAAAACAATGAGATATAGTAATTAATTGAAATGAAGAAAAAATTAAGCAAAAAAAAAATTACACACGTAATAAGAAAAAAAAAACACTTGTCTTTGTAGATCTATTGTAAAACCTGTCCTATGTAGGTAATTATAAATTAAGGCTTCACTGTAGAGACATTCTTTTTCCTTACAATATAGTTCATACTTTTGCTATTTAAGTGCTTAAGTAGAGACTTTTCCTATAATGAAAAAAAGTGCAATCTATTGTAATTATCAGTGGCCTGGAATTATTATTTTTTTCTTTCCTTACAAAATCTTCCTTTATAAGACAAAAACCATCTCTTTATTCTCTCCCTGTGTGTCTCAAGAAGGTGCTTTGGATATGATTTATTAAAAAAAAATTAATTCATTTCAACACTTTCCGCGTGATTTCGGAATTCTTTTTATTGTTATTAAAGTTAATAAACATGACTCCTAATGGGAGGGGGGGGGAGCAAGAAACCCCTTCACTTTGCTTGCAATTAATTACAGTTACGGTCATTTGAATTTGAATTCTTGCAGATTTTTTCTTAATATGTTTTTTCATCAAGTAAAACAACAAAAAATACCAAAATTCACGGCTCCCCACTCCATGACCCACAAATGTTAAGAAAAAAATACATAAAAATTGTATTTTTCAATCTCTGTCGAAATTATGCTTTATTGTGCATCAATTTTGGAATAGGGCCACTGCATATTACAGCTAATTAGTGAGAAATGTGTGTGTGTGTGTGTGTTGTGCGTAAAGTGCGTAAACATTAAATTAGGAATTGAGGGAACTGCGTAAATAATGTAGTTTCTTCTTTCCACCGTAAATTATTACTTTTTTTTTTAAAATATTTTCTTTATAATTCTAGTTTGGGTTTCAAATAGCAAATATAGTTATAATTGCAATTAAACTCATTTCTCCTTTTTAAAATCATTTATTTTGCTTCTCTGTGTAAATTTTTTTGGTTAATGCTTTTGGAAATATTTTTGCTTTTATTTATTTTCTATATCTTACTCTGGTCACAATTATTTTCATTTTCATCTAAAGAAGATTTAAAAAAAGTCATTTTGTTGAATTTTCTTTATGCAAATTTTTTGAATGAAAGGATTTCTTAAAAAGTTAGAACAAAAAAAAATATTTTAAAAAAAGAAAAATAATCGGCCAATTTGAGGCTCTAAAAAATCAAAAGAATTCTTTAAGAAAAATTTCAAAAGACTTTTTTTCTTTGTAATCAAGAAAAATTAAAAATTCCATTATATTTATTTAAAAGAAAAAGCATAAAAATCATCAAATCTCATAAAATTATTTTTCCTATTTCACCCTGTAAAAAAAATAAATTAAAAAAACCGAACAAAACACTTAAGATACAGCAAATGTGATAGAAACTTTCTCGTTCGTGTTAAGCAGAGACAAAAAATATATATTTGCTATTTTTAAACTGAAAAAACAACAAAAAATCTTTCGTTAAAATGATTGTTAAGGTTGTTTAAACAACGTTTGGTAAATTTGATTTTTCAAATTGTTATCCAATAAGAGAAAATAATATCAAATGATGTTTAAAAGAAAAAAGAATATAGATCTCCTTTCTCTTCGTTGAGTAGTGTTTATATTATTGTATTTTGAGAGGAATTATGTTTAGAGAATGAAACAAAGTCAGTATTTATTAAATTAGCTACAAAAAAATAAAAATAAAAAAATACAAAAAATAAATGGTACACAAAATGAAAAATTCGTGATGATAAAAAATTTATTTCCAATGATTTTTCTTTGTGATTTAATTGACTTCAATATTTGAAATATTTTTTTCTTTCATAAAATTTTTTAATCAAAAAAGGAAACTTTGGAAAATTCTTATGAGAAAAGTCATTGGAAATAGGTTTCTTTAGCTCCGAATAACATTGAAGATTTTAGAGAAAATATTGTAATTAATTTGTATAATTTAAGATGGCTAAAAGAAATGTGGAAAAAATGTCTCTAGAGTTGAGTTTTCTACTGTTAATATTTATTGTATAATAAATACGAATAGATTTGTAATTTAAATTGTTTGAGAAGAGCAACAAATTCACTTATAAATGATGGAATGATTAAATGAAAATTGTATGTAATGGTAGATGAGAGAAAACTCGTGTATAAAGCAACTTCAAATGAGACCAATTAAACTGTTGTAAGAAAAAAAAAAGAATGACAATTTTTCTGCTTGAAGATGGGCTCTGAGACAAAAGACTCAAATACCTCAATAAGCGGCGAACCCGCATGAATAAGATGTTCCCAGATGAATTTCTGCACAACGAAGAAAAAAAAAACGTTTTATTCAATGGTTCTATTTTGGGGCTGTCTATATTGGATTTTGCAGCGCGATGGAATGAGATAGCGCAATGTTCCTTTCTCTCTCATTCTGGCATGTTGTACGGTGGTGTTGTATACGGCGGCCTACTCGAAGAAATGGGAAAAGTAAGACAGCAACCTACCAACACAAACTCGGTGTGGGGCATCATCGGATGGAAATCTCGCTGTGCCCCGCTTTACCAATTATATTGCTTACACAGTGGCGTGGATTCGTGCCCAAGAGAGGCCCCAAAAGCGAGCTTTGCTTTGCACGAGGGACTATCTATATAGAGACAAGGTAAGTACTATGCTATTAAAAAGGTTCTTTTGCATCAAAACCCATGCGACGACTCACCAATGAATAGGAGCTCAATCTCTGGTGGCGTCTTGATCTTTTAATCTCACACTCTGCTGTATACAAGACATTTGGCAGTGATCTTGGGCATGGTGGAGAGAGATCTCAATGCGATCTCCCATAAGCCATTTTACCCATGATCGTGGCCCAGAGCGTGGTGCAAGAGTGTTGGTTTGAGAGAGTCAATAGCGTTGTTGACTTATTGTTGAGTGCGCGCGTAAAGAAAGCAGCGCACCACAAGATGTATTTTAATATGATGAAAAGTATGTCACAACCTACATTCGCGAGCGCGACTTCATGTACAATGATTTTTGTGCTGTAGCAAAGTCATTTTGGTATGTTTTTTTTTCCTTCCTTCTTCCTCCCCACTCTTTGGCACTCTAACCGCACGGAAGTCGGCACCTGGAAAATCTTTTGTCTCTGCAGCAACCAAGGAAAATAGAGTCATCGATGCCTTCCTGCAAAAGAGGCGTCGCGCAATTCTAACTCATCCATTTCATGCGAAAATTGAGCAAGCGGAATAACGAAGAAGAAAAAAAACAGAAGACTGCAACACTATTGCAAGCGACGAACCTTTTGCGCAAAAAAAAATATGGCTAATATTGAAAAGGCAGTGGTAAATCGTATCAAGGTAAGTCAAGGAACTCTCTCCCCTGCACCTTGCAATAAAAATAGTTAAAAAAAAACACTAAAGATACCTTAAAGTGGGGGGAAGACAAGAACATTGCCCAATTCATTAATTTTTATCGCAAAATGAAAAAGAAAAAAAAAACAACCACCCAATCGTGCTTTAGCATGCGTAAAATATTTCATAATTTTTCTGCCATATATTTTTCTAGAAGTCCATATAACTTTTAATTGTGTTTCGTGAAAATGAATGCACACCTGATGTGAGAATATTATTGCCATATGGGCATAAAGAGGATGCCGTCGTTAATGATGAAATTGTAGCCTAATATATGAAAATTCTTTTCCTCCGATTAATTCTTCTTAACATGCTTCAATGATTTTTTTTGGAGATTGATAAACAAAAGGTATGCCTGACTCTTCTTATGTTGTTGTTGTTATTTTATTTTAATTTCAATGCTCTACATTTTTGCAAATTGATCAGATAGCGACCAATATGTTAATTTGATTTTAATACAAAGCACCAATTAGTAGACAGAAACATAATTTACAGTCAGTTATATTTCTTTGAATCTCCATCGGTGGGCATACCATCTATTTTGCATTTACTTTGTACTATTCCAATTTTCTTTACAGATTAAGCATAAATATATGTATCTTCAATGTTATTAGGATTTTGAATCTCTATGGGGGATATTTTTTTCAAGAGAAATTGCAACAATTATTGAACACGAGTCATTTGCAGATTTATGGATATATTGAGATTGATGGAAGCTCAGAATCCTTTTTTGTTTAAGAAGATTTTTAATTTAATTCTTACACAAAAATGAAATATAATTAGTCCTTTTAAAATAAAGGAGACTATTCCCTTATTTATGACTCGTTTGAAAAATTTACAGGAGATATATAATTTTTCTATCAGGGCCTAGGGGAGAACGGCTATGTTTCGACCTGTTTCACAAATCACACTATCCCTTTTTCTTGTAAATGAGAAAGTATTAAAAGAAAAGAAAAGATTTTGCTTAGAAGGGTCTTAATAAGCTACTTAACCCAGACGTTTTCTGTTGCGTCTATCTAATTATTTCATTTGGAGTCTCTAGGATAGAAAAATAATTACGAAGACTCTAAAAATCTAATCTCTATAAATCTAAGCCCATCTTTCAAGGATTGCGATTGCAAATTGACTTTTCTAAAAAGTTCGAAATGAAATTTCATTAAAATTTTAAGTTTCCCAAACAAATCCCTTTTAAGTAAACCTTTTCGAAGTTTCCTCGCAAAATTTTAGTTAAATTAATTTTTTTTGTGAGCCTCAAAATGAATAAAGTCCTTTGAGTAGGTTTAAATTGAAGAATTATTTGTTAAAGCGCAAATTGGAGCTATTTTGTGCTGATTGATTTGTTGCGTTAGCTGCGGTAAATTGGCAAATGTAAGAATTTATGTGCCCGTTGCCTTCTTCGAGCACGAATTATGAAATTATTTTTAACCATCGATGCACAACTTGCATGTTTTATTGAAATATATTGCAAATTTTCCACAATGCTCACCATCAAATTGATGATGTCATGTGATAAAGCCACGATAAAGCTCTGCAAAGAGGTGTTTAGGGAGCAGAAACACAAAAAAAAATAATAATAATTTCATCAGCCATATTTTTCCATCTCTAATATCACAAAGTTTGCAAGTCTCTTAGTCATATGGGCTGCCTTCTTTTGCACCACGGCAAAGACAACACGGAGGGAAAAACATTGAAAATCGTAGTGCATCCATCACGAGCTGCTTTGGAATCTCTGTGGGGGAAAAGAAAGTTTCTCTGACGACACAGAGACGCGCAGTGTGAAATAATTAGTAGTTATTATATGGGAGACTCTAACAGTATTAACCACGGCTAGCTAAGGATGGTACGTTCAAGTGGAGAGGAAAAGAAATAAAAATTAATTTAAAATTGTGCTTGGAAAAAAAGGGGAAGAAAATTGCAACTTCTCTCCAAATGAAATTGAGAGCGCGCAATTTTTCATTTAAAACAATCTCAATAAGTCGGTAAAGAGAACTGAAGAAGGAATGAAGAAAAAATCGAGACACAAAAAGTCATTTTGAGAAGATTATTAAATTTTTTTTTTAGAGAAACAGAAAAAAGCAACATTTGATCGCCTCCCCATGTCTGCGTCTCACCTCAATCATCATCGCGCTTCCACTGCGAAAGAGCAACAAAAGCTTTTCTTACAAGATGGTGTGTAAAAATGCAAAAGTAAAAGTTATTTACCGTTAGATCTCAATTCGTCTCTTAAAATTAACACAGAAATTGCTGAAAAAGAACAAGTGTATGAGGTGTTCATGTAATATGGCACAAGTGGCAGCAAAAGCCAGCAAGGTGAGGAGAGGAAATTAATGAAAATTTGCCACAATCATTCCTAATGAGCCCCACCAAGTGCCAGAAATGGTGCAAAAAGGGAGCACGGACAGAGGCATAGTGTGCGAAAATGATTAATGTTCGCACAAATTGTGCATACTCATTGGAAAAAATTGACGTTGACTGCCATTCTTGTTGAGAAGAATCTCCCAAAATATCAAGCACTTGTGCACACCCTCCTCGTTGTAGCTTTGATTTTAGGATTTTACTGTTTTTTCAAAAAAAATTTGATGATTCCATCAGAAATCAGTTCTATCAGATTCATCGTGTAGATTCCTTCAAATGAAAAACAAAAATCAAATTGAAAAAACAATCATTCCGGAAGGCGTGTTTCATTGAGATCTTTGTCTATTTAAAGGCTAGAAATTTTCCATATTAGTTTGTCCAAATTCGTGTCCATAATCACGCTCTATTACTATCACAGTCAGTGGAGATTTAAGGAAAATTTTAAAGTTTTTTTTTCCATTTTTAGTAAAAGGAGTTAATTCAGGAGTTTATTTCGGTATGAGACACATTCGAGGAAATAATCAAAATACATGCAATTTTGTAAAGGATTGAGAAAAGAATAAGAATAATGTTTCATTATTCCTCAGGCATTGAGGATTTTTGTTGGAGAACTAAATAACATTCTTAAGATAAGTATTTTTCGTTGTCTAGTGGTTAGCATACCTGATTCTCTATAAAAGGTAAGCAAGAAATTCATTAAACAATTATTTTTTTTAATACATCCTTTTCAGTATTTGTGTTGAAAGATATAAGTCCTTTGCAGAGAATTAAGAATTAAGAATTTGATCAATTAAGAAAAAAATTCATCTAAATACCATGGTTTGAGATAGGATTGAAGAATCGAATGATTTGCTCAGAAGTTTGCCTTATCTTCTAAGTCCTTGAAAGTAGTACGTTGGGTAAACTATTTATTTGAAAAATATGAATTTTAATAATTAAATGAATTTTTTTGTAACTCATTTCGTCGAAAAAAAAGCTTTATCTTTAAGCTTCCGTATAAGCAAAGATCTAAAAGTTGTTTTCCGGAAAATGAAAGCCCTATTTTAACCCTTTCAAGTTTTTTGGGTCATACGTTGACCCAAACGTGAAACATTTTATTTTTTCAATTATTTAAGAATGTAATTGTTTTTCCATGCTACAAATCCATCAAATTCACGTAAAATAGGCCAAAGAAGACGACTGAGAAAAGTCCTCTAAAAAATTCACAGAATAAAACTCGCGATAAAAGAGCGTATGTTTCAATGTTTTTGTGTTTCACATTGGACACGAAAGGGTTAACACACATATCTTAAATTTAACGACAAGTAGATAACAGGATGAACATTAATTTATACCTATTTAAAAAGTAATAGATTTATCTTTAATTATTATGTTATATTCATTTAAAGCTTTTAAAATCAAAGAATGAATTATTTTCGATTACATATGTATATTAATAGATTTATTCATAAAAATTCAGCATAAAACTCTAGAAATGTATAGAAATAAAATTAAAAAATTCTTTTGCAAATAAACTAATGAGTTTATTAACCCTTTGTCCTGCTCGATCATGCTCAACAGCATAACAATCAATTAATTTTGAAATTGCATTATAATTAGAATATTAGTTAAAAGTAAATTTTGCAATAATTCTTGCAAGTTGTTTATATATCAAGTTAAACAAAAAAAATACGAAATATGGAAGAGGAAGAAAATGTTCTGCGTGATGAGAATTTTGCAATTGAAACAAAGTTCTTTTCAAAATGTTTTGCACTTCTTCTCTAAATAGATTTCCTTTTTGTTTTAAACATTGGTGGGGCGTTTTGAAATACTTGTAGGACTTTGCATGTAAGAATTCTATATAAGAAAATTAATTATATTGAATATCTATTGGAAAAATCATTGGTATTGTTTACTGAAGGGTGTAAAATATTGAAACATTTTATTTTTCCATTATTTATTCTTTCACAATAAATTGAGAAATAATATCTATTTTAGAGGCTATATATTTTTTTTTAATGAAATCACGTGAATGAAGAGCTTGAGATAGAATGTAGATTAGTTTTTTTTGTTGGATGGAAACGATGATTTTCGTTGGAGACCATAAATTCTCTTCATGAAGACCACTGCCTGAGAATTTTATTTGCACAAAAAAAACTAATAAATTTATAGGCGTATCAAATTGATGAAACAACATTTTACTACGGAATTAATTACATGTATCTAAAGTGTTTGGAGTGTGTCTATATATGTAGTTAAACGATGGTAGCGTCTCGTTGCAATTTCCCACACAATTTCTTTCGCATGGGGCGTGTGAAGGGGAAGAAAAAGAGCTTGTCAAGTTGTCCAGTAAAGTCGTACACAGCAGCTTTGCTCTGTGGACTCTTATTTGCCAAAGTGGAAAGAATTGTTAAGAGTTTGCCGAGAGACAAAAGACGGATGTTAATTGTCGCGCCATGAAGAAATAGGGCGGAACTGGTGGACTTTACCTATGATCTCTCGCGTGTACCTACCTACCTATATACTGTCTCTCTGCAGTGCAAATCCGCAGAAAAGCTCTCATACCGAAAATTTCCTCCCTCCCCCTGGAGGGGCCAGATTAGCTCCGCAATGAATTTAACACAGAGATGAAGACAAAAGAAATAAAACACAAAAACTAATGCAGAAAAAAAGTAAAGTGTATAAAAATCCCTTCCTCTTTTTCCCATCTTCTTCAGTGTTGTGTACACATAGAGAAGAAAACATTGCAGCAAATATGATTAAGGTCTCAAGAGTTAAAAGAAATGTCCCCAATTTTTTTTCTCCTCATCTTCACACTCCAGTCAAATTTAAATAACAGTTTTAGCATTTAAATTTCTCAAGTACACCTTTTTTCACCTCAATTAAACCCCATATATTGGAGAAAAAGTGCGATCGTGTTGGTTATTTTCTCTATATATTTGTACTTTTCTCAAGTCAGATTTTTTAAAATTTCTTTTATGTGTATTCTTTGGACACCCGCCGCCGTTTGTATGCGGAGAAAATAGAAGAGAGTGACAATACAGAAATTCTTAAGCGAAAGAAATGCTTTTTGTTTGTGTGAGAGAGTTCGAATACAAGCTTAAGATTTAGTGGGTTTGTGTGAGTGCGTCCTTGCTATGGGGAAATGTAGGTCAATGAACAAGGTTGAGAAGTTTGCCAAACATTGAAAGCTTCATCTGAGCTTTTACTCTCGAAATATCGTTGCTTTTTCTCGTTTTCTATGTTTTCTTAATCGACAAAGAAGTGATCTTATGTGTCCCAACTATACGATTAAGTGGGTTTGTGTATTTGGATAACACATTGAGAAAGTTTGTGGAAGAACATCGCAAGGATTGCAAATGAAACCGAAGAAAGAAGTCTGAATAGATGCAGCCAGAATGGTAACAAATTCTCAATATTTTTTGTAAATTTTGACGATCTTTATGATTATAAGAAAGTTTTCTTGTTGAAAGCTTCGCGAGATATTCGCGATATTTCAAACTTTTTCGATGTTTTATCAAAGACACAATAATTCTCGATCATACAGCTCAGGCACACATAGAATTATTTTTAGTGATCGTGATCATCAATTTGAAAACAAAACATCGAAAAGTTAACGAATTATTCCAACAAGAAAACTTTCTCTTTATGATCATGGAAAAGAAACAAATTAGTGAAGAATAATATTTCTTGCTTAATCAGGACACGCTTCTATGGCTGTTATAGCCAGCTATTTATGATTATTTAAGAGATTTAAGCCAAATGGTGATTAGCATACTAGTTTAAGTTGAATTAGGCTATTGTTTTCTACCTTTTCACGCCTCTGTGCTAACAAGACACAATCATCTTCACCCACGATCATTAAACGTCACAAGAAGTGATCGTACTTTACCTCTTTTTTTTTTGCTTTAACCAAAACTAGTTCAACTAAAGCTCTCCGTGTAGATGGCGTGGTGCGGAAGCTTGACGAATCATTCCTTTGATTAAAGTTTTGTTTATTTTTCTTTTTCATTGATCAAAAGAACGATAAAATCAAAAAGGATAAAAATAGACCTAAAAATGATTGACGAGAGATTTTTGCTGTTATTTCTCCAAATGTTTTCTTGGCGTCTCTTTTTTTCGCCGCCGCGTCTCGTCCGTCTCGTTGTAACATTTTATTCTTGCCAAGTAGGTAGTTTTTTGCACGATCACTTAAGATCATATGATCACCCTTGATTTTCCGCAAAAACTTGTTTAAGAAGAGATTTGGGAAGTTCTGTTTTATAACACATTTAATATGAAATAAAACCTTGGTGATCACGACAAAAAATATTGTGCTAAATTCCTCAAGAAAATATTCTTGAAGAATCAGAAGATTGTAATTTTTGAGGAAAATTAATGAAATTTTAAATAAATTCTTAAATTATTTGATCTTCTACCTTTACCTAAACTATTCTTTGCAACATCTGAGGCATTCAAAGAGTTAGAGGGTTAAATTTTATATTATTTTCAAGGATAAAAGTCTGCGAAGATAATCTCTCCCCTCATTATTCCGCCATCTTAAAAATATTTATTTTCTTTATTTTCTTACACATTTTACAAAAGTTAGAGAGATTAATTTAGATATTTTAATGTAAAGATCATCAACCAGAATAACTTTATAGATGATCAAGATGATTTACCTTTCGGCCACCATTTTGAAACAAATTAATCTTTTTAAAGATGGTGGCTTAACTTTTCAAGGCTCATAAATAATTTATAAAATTTTTTTTCCTAAATTTCAGAATTTTCAATTTTTCTTATAATGAAGAAAATAAGTAAAATTTCATTTTATGGGTTTCTTAGAGATCGAATTTTCGGTCTGAACTCGGTTACCTAAATTTTATTAAAGGCCGCCGTTTCGGACTGTTTAAGTCCTTCCTCAGGGCGTTCAATGGACAAAAACCACGTCAAAAAATAACCATAAATCACAACATTTGACCCTCCGTATACTGTGAGGGGTAGGTGACCGACCCCAGTGCTATATTTTGAATAATTGCCGCTTAATTATTAGAGGTATAAAACCAAGCTTCTGTAAATAAGTTCCTTGGTTATCTGAGAAGATTGTGTAAAAATTTGAAGTCAATCTGACCACCAGAAGAAAAAGTTATTAACAAAAATTGGTGTAACGGTCAAATTTATTCCATTTTCTCTTCGCTTTGTCACTCTTTGTCTCTTTCTAGAAGATTCTAACCTCAAAAACAATTTATTACAAAAATCATCAAAAAAATCCACTTAAAATTTATTTTTGTGGCCTAAAATGGACAAAAGACTTCTTAGGGAGTACCAAGGAGTCTATTAAAGCTCAGTTGACAGAATGAATTTGCTTTTTTGCGAAAAATTCTATGGGGTCGATCACCTACCCCAATAGTAATGCGCGTAAGTGTTTTGGTCACAGTATACGGACGATTGAACACGACTTGCTCTTTCCTCTCTCATATTATTAAAATTATCAAGATGGCGGCAAAATTGGCAATGGGTGAATCAACGATTGATACATAGCTTGAAGAAAACTCTTATCCTTACAGCATCTCAATCTGAACCTTTGAATCTTTAAAATTAGCAAAGCAGGGGGTAGACAAAGCCCTTTTTTACCCGAACACAGCAAATAATGGCGGACGGATTGCAGAGAAATTAAAGGAAGAAAATGACGTCACTTTATTTTCAAAAAATGCATCAAAATTTTAAAAATCAGTTTTAATGCATTAATCTTCGTGAGACACCCCTCAAAAGCTATCAATCGATAGAATATTAAATTATCTATCCAGTGGTGGTGGATTTTTTCAGATTGAAGTATTTTCCTGGGTGTCTCAGCGAGTGAGCAGTGAATTCCTATGGAAATAGAGTCTTTGTCTACCCCCTGTAGCAAAGATATTGCAAAAAATATTGCAAAAGTGTCGCCACGAGAGGCGCTAATGACACAAAGTGGAATTTTGCAACAAATAGTCCGCCATTAATTTGCTTGGCTTCACTAAAATAAAGCAATGTCGCCTCCCTCGTTAGTCTTCTCATTACTAATGTACAAAAAAAGGGAAATCATGCAAAAATCATTACCTGAGAGCAATTGATAAATTATCAAACACGAAAGAAAAACATCAGCGGAGTTCTCCCAAGAAAATGCAGCAAAAACATTCATCTCATGACATTTGAGGGATTTTTTTAATCGAGCCGGGCTTGCGTGATGTGGTGAGAAATTTCCAGTGAGAAACGGAAAAGCACCAAAATAGAGAGGTACATACATTAAAATTTATTTTGTTTGAATACAAGATTCCATTTTTGTTGAAGGTACAATATATAATATATAGCTATAATAGTTTATTTATTTTCTTTAAAAAAAAACATTGTGTAATTTCCTCCAAAAAAAATAAACAATGTACTTTAGTAACAAATCTTACGAAAATTAGTTTGAAGTTTTTTTTTTGAGTTTTCTTCCAGTATGATTATTTGGTTTCACTGCCCAACCCCCTCCCGCAACTAAATATGATCCTCTACTACTTTTTTTTAAATTAAACTTCTTCTCTACATTATTTTCTCACATATTCTGCCAATCTCTTCTATTACATCGAAAGGTCAAATGTTCCAAATTATTACATCTATGCGGTTATTACTTAATTTTTTCACCTTCTCTCTCTCTCTCTCCTCACAACTTAACAACGTGCAGCAGTCTAACAAGAATATCAGGAAACATTACCCATGCATTTTAAATAATTTTATGATAACAGCATTTCAACGAGGGGGCATTCATTATACAAAAACTAATCCCCCTCCTTTACTAGGTATGACTATCACAACGCCTATGCTGAAAAAATATAAATTTTAAATAAATTTCGTCTACGAATTCTTTTATAGAGATGCTCCTTTTTTGCATTTAAAAACTCCCCAACATTTGCACGCGGTAACTATCTTTAAGCTACGATGGCTTTGCTGCGAGTCTTGTGGGAGTTCTCCTGGAAATCACTGAATCCAGATTCATCGCTGAATTCCGAATCAGAGTCAATGGGGTCGAGGGATTTCAGGTCAGGCGGGAAGGTGACACTTCGTCGGTATGCCTGGGGTAGCTCCTCCAGGGAATTCTTCTCCCCAACTGGCTCCAGGAGTACCACATCATCCTCCACGGAGGTATTTTTGGCATTCATCTCATCCGTATTGGCTGTAACTGTACTCGCTGTTTCGCATCCACTTGAGATGCTCCCCTCATCGCTGTCCAGGTGCACCAGGCCCGTAGATAGACGCAGCATAGCTGGTGGAGATTCAAGTGCCACCTTCTTGCCCGGATGTTGCGGTTCATCGCTCTCCCCCGCCGCCACGGGGGTTAATTTATGACTACGCAGGGATTCGTTGAGTCTCAACGGTGACCCCGATCGCTGTCGCAGTGCCCCGTAGAGTTCATTCGTTTGACTATCAGGGCTTGAACATCTCACCGATTCCTTGCGCAGCATTGCGAGGATGTCGTTCTGATTGAAACACGTCCCCTCATCTTCGGAATCTGAGTACTTATCGAGAGCATCGAGACTTCGGTTCATCTTAACGGGTGTTGCGGGCCGATCTGCATCATCGGCATCCAGAAGATCCGACAGACTCAGTGTCTTTGGTGGTGGTCGCAATTTCATCTCAAACAGCGACATTAGTTCCCCAATAAGTGGTTCATTGCCGAGTAA
This sequence comes from Lutzomyia longipalpis, assembly GCF_024334085.1. NCBI lineage: Eukaryota > Metazoa > Arthropoda > Insecta > Diptera > Psychodidae > Lutzomyia > Lutzomyia longipalpis. The sequence goes on from NC_074707.1 coordinate 1,917,793, forward strand.
ACTGTCGAAATCCTCATCACTACCACCCCCATTGGTGGATGTCTTAAAACTATTTTTGGTATCCATCTGCCCATAGAGCTCCTCCTCAGTGCAGTCATTGTTATTCTCCTCCATTATTGGCATCTTGAAGCTGACACCACGTCTTCCGGTACGACGAATTGAGTGCCCACGGCGACATTTCCGCTTGCCCAATGTCATGGCTGGGTACAGGGAATCCTCGCGGCAGCATGCCCTCGTATCGGTCGTTTCAGTCTCATTCGCAGCACCCTCCTCTTCACCAACATCCTCCTCGATGGCCATCAATTTTGGAGCTGATTTTGATCTCTCCAGCGGGGGTTTGTAGTTATTCCCACCCACACTCAGCAGCATCTTTCGCCGTGGTATTGTGGGATTGTCATACACAGAATTTGCCAGACTCAACCTGGCGTTCTGTCGTGAAATTTTATCCTGCCGAAATTCCTTGAGTGCCTTGAAAAGGTTATTCTGTTTGAAAGAGAAAAAAAATTCGAAGAATTTCATTAATTTATTTCTTCGCGTTTTTTTTTTTGCATTAGAATAAAGAGGAAAATATTCAATTTATGTGCAAAATTTCCCTCTAAAATGCACACGAAAGGAAATATGGGTTAAGAAAGGAAATATTTGAGGCAAAATTTCTTACACAACACTATGGAATAAAATTGAATACAGTTGTGCAATATTATATTTTGCTTCTATTCCTCTTTGCTTATTTTATTATTAATTTAGTTCTTCGCAATTCTTTTTTTTTTTGGGGCTTTCTGAGAAAATAATTAATCTTTACTTTTCTCCCATTTATGCGCAATTCTTTATCATTCGCTATCATTTACTCTCCTCATATCTTTGTGCAGTTGAATCAATAAAATTTCGTTATCTCTCTTTTCTTTGGGGCTACACAGAAATAATGCAGATATGTATATTTCTGTATATAAATAAACATTTCTTACAATTTGTTTCTTAATAAATTCAAATGTTTAGCCTATTAGTTTACTTTTCTTTCACACAAAAATGAAAGAAAAAAAAAAGATGAGTTTGTTAAAAAGAGCATTTTTAGTATAGGGGTCATGACCTCCTTTAAGGAAATACACACAGGGCAAATATAATGGAGGTTTAGCAAAAAGTTTAACCCTTTCGCGTCCATTGGGTCATATGTCGACCCAAACGTGAAACATTTTATTTTTTCAATTATATTATGAATTTAATCGATTTTCTAAGTTATAAATGCATCAAATTCACGAAAAAGAGGCCAAAGAAGACGTTTTGAGTGAGAAACGTCATCTGAAAACATCCACAGAATATCGTGATAAGAGCTCATGTTTCAATGTTTCACGTGGACGCGAAAGGGCTAAAAATCACCAAAGAGAATTTTCGTTTTCCCTTGTCACAATGCAATGATTTATCCAAAAGTTACAACATTGACGCAACTACAAAAGTTTTTTTCTTCTTGAAGTGCATGAAACATTTACGATTGTGTTTTAACCCTTTCGCGTCCAACGTGAAACATAAAAACATTGAAACATGCACTCTTTTATCACGATATTTATACTGTGGATGTTTTCAGAAGACTTTTCGCAGTCAGAACTTCTTCTTTGGCCCCTTTTGCGTGAATTTGATGCATTAGTAACTTGGAAAAACAATTAAATTCATAAATAATTGAAAAAATAAAATGTTTCACGTTTGGGTCAGCGTATGACCCAAAAAACGCGAAGGAGTTCACGAGGAATTGTTTCTAAATAATTCTTTTAATCATTTCTTCCTCAATGAAGTTTGTATTTTGACAAAAATAAATAAATAAGTTTCATTCATGTTTTATATTCTTGTTTCATATTATTTCAATAATTTTTTTAATCTTTAAAATTTATCTACTAAAAATTTAAACATGAATGAAAATGATAGTTCTTTATGCTAAAATTTATGTCAGAAACTCTTCTACTCCTCACAGATTTATAACAGAGTTTCATATTTAAAAAATGTTTCATAAATTTCTTGTGAAACATCGATCAAGCATTGATAAAACATCAGCGTGAATATTTTATTCAATCAATGGGACAATTGTAACATTCTTGGGTCTTATTCAGCGACCAAGAAAGCCTTGAAATTCGCTTGAAATCTTGAAATTTCAAGCGAATTTCAGGGTTTCTTGATTGCTGAATAAGGCCCTTTATCTAGCTAATTCCAAGGGAAAATAAAAAGTCTTTTTGGCGATTTCTTATTCATTTTTGATTCTCCACAAAATTACAATTAGAACGATTTTATTCTTTACTCTACTGTCCAAATAAATTCATTATTTTCAGCTTTATAAAATTGCAAAAGTAAACTTGACTTTTCAATTTAAATTACATTGCATATTCAATGGAAAAGACTCACAGCGATCACCCAGCTTAGGGGGAAGTTAAAAATAAATATTCCTCGTACTTATATTCTCTTGGCAACATCCTCTAATTGGCATGTCTTCATTAATCGTGAGAATTTAAAATACAAACTAATAAGCAATGAAAGATCAATCGTGATTGAGGTATTTAATTGCATTGCAAAAAAAGAGACAGAAAGTGCTAATCGCATTTAGAATTGAGAATTCTCACACTTATCATCTTCGCGTGAGCATGAACACGAAATTGGTGTGCTAATTTAGATAGTGTCGCGATTGTGGGCAAAAATCTCACCTGTAGTGTGACAGAAATATCTCTGGCGATGGATTCTTTGGAACAAAGTACGGCATGACACCGAAGTTCGTGCTTCAGCTTCCTCCCTTCGTGGCGATAGATCCAGCAGAAGACTTTTGGGAAGTTCTCCGGAGCTGCACAGTGTGTTATCCGATGACTCCAGTACTCAGTCAATCCGTGCTGCTTTGTGGTCGCCTTGAGACCCGACGAGGACACCTTGATCCTCATTACAACTTCGGGCTTGTAGTGTTGCACATAATTTCGCCATAGCGTCGACATGGGTTTCTCCACACAACCTTCTCCTGTTAAAAACGAAGAAGAAAAAAAAACATTTTTTCGTCATAAGAAAATTCTTCGAGACAATTGAAAGAGATGTGCCTAAGAGCGCAAAAAATAAGCAAATAAACTTCATAATAGAAGAAATGCAAACAATGAGAATTTTTTCTTCTTCTTGGTGATCCATACAAGAAAAATTTCCCACATTGTTTCCGTCCTCTGTGCACACACATGACGAACTTGTCTATTTGCAAATGTCCATTGGGCGTAGAGGAATTTATTTGCAGAAATAATTTTCTAAAAATCATTCTAGACTTCACAGACAACAATACAATACAACTAATACATCGCTATCTTCTCAAACTTCCCACATTTTTAATTAATCTTGTTTTTCTTTAAATTTATTTCATTCAAGCGCTTTACGCTATCTTTTTTTTGCTACAATGTGTACGATTATCATTTTATCAATACAAGACACTATATAAAGTAGATTCAGAAGAATTCTCATTAGAAATATTTCAAATTGAAATTGTATTTTTTATAGAATATTTCTTAAAAAAATATTTAAGGGCCTTACTAAAGATTGTAAAGGAAACTTTAAGAGTAAGCCTCGTAAGCGTATTAGGTAAATAAGAATAACAGAAGTACCTATGTTTAACGTTTTTTTTTTCAATAATTTTAATAAGAAAAAGATGCGGAACATTACACAAAAATCTTTAAAAATGTAAGAGCAATTTCCTTTTTTTTTACCTATACGGCTTATACGGTAATGAACCAACGTAAGGTAAAAAGTATATGGCGTTTCTGATAAGTAACGAACATAACCTTTATAAAAGAAACTTCTAATTGTAACTAATCCTTCGATTGAATATTTTATTGGTTTCATTCCAGAACTGAAAAAGTTTTTGGGAAAATTAATTTTAAGAAGAGAAACTATAATTTTTACATTATCGAAAGTTTTCTGTCATTATGATTTAAAAATTATATTTTTGTCTTTTTAGAGTCTGTTCATTCCTTAATTCAATTCTTTAACGAATTTATGAAAACTAGAGGTATTAAAATTAGCAATTTAAACCAAAATACTAAAATTAGAGGTTAGAAAATCTTGCAACGTTTCCATCACTACTTATGTCTTTATTTACACACTTTTTAGTGAGTTCCCTGATTTGTTTTATTTCACACAGCACATTAATATTAAAGCCGGCAAACGCACCAAAGAGAGGTGACCCAAAAATGATGCAACTTAAGCTTATTTTATTACTACAGCATTTTCTTTCATTTGATTTAACAAATTATCTTTAATACAAAAACCCGTAATAAATTTTCAATTGATTTTCAATTCTTCTTTATCATTTAATTAAATAAATTCTTCTGCATTAAATAACGAATAGTAAAAAACAATATTTTGAGTGTTTATTGACTGTTAAATCACCTCTCATTAACACACGGATCCCGCGATACTTTTCATGTTTATCTTATTTGAGTACATTTACTTACAAAAAAAAAACCAAGAAAATTCATTTCTTGATTAAACAAAATTTTACTACTTCTTTTTCTTATAAAAGCTCAACCGGCTTCTGGTGCTCCATTGGTGGGAGATATCATTAAAATTTCATTAAGGAAAGAAGCAAAATGTTATACGACACACTTAAAACTTGCAATAGTGCATAATAATAAATACTTGATATGCTTGATATGATTGGTAAAATAAACTTTTTGTAATATTCATTCAATATCGATAAGACAAGTGTCGTGGTAGATAAGCAAGATTTGCAATTAAATTCCAAAGCTCTCAAACGATATTCTTCTACTCCAGTGGAAACTGACGGGATGTTTTAAGTTTTTGGTGTTTTAGGAAAAATTCCTTCCGATTGCGTCAGCCAAGGGACGGTAGGTCAACCCAAACACATCCTTTCAATTTTAGGGCCAAAGCTTTCGACGCTTCCCTTGGCTGACGCAATCGGAAGGAATTTTTCCTAAAACACCAAAAAGATATTCTTCTACACATTGTAATGATTTTTATGTAGTTAGTAGTGAGAGAAAATTAAAAGGAAATAAATCTCTTTTTCATTAGATTTTCTTTCACAGTGCGATCGCGAATATGCTGGATAGATAAAATTTCATTTTTACGTATGATTTTCTAATGATCAATGAAGAAGTCAAAGGAAAAATTATTTGAAAAGCTCAAAAGAACAATTTTTCCTAACTTTCTGATCAAAAGATTTGATCTCCTCCAAAGGTCCACATAGTGCGGAAAAATAAAACATTTTTTTTGCTATAATAAGTCCATTTCATGCCTTTCTTATTCTCACATTTGAATTCAAATCTGTTTTCAGTCAAAGTGAATTAAAGATGACACTAAGAGGTTCCGATTGGTCCACATTCCTCTATGCTAAAACCTATCCCTGCTTCAACACCCTTAATATTCCTCTTTCGGTTTAGATTTATTGAAAATTTACAAAATTATACCAAAAAGCGAATATAGTTTCTAAGGTACATGACCTTAAAACCCACAAAATGATATCGTTTTTTGACACTATACCATACTCTGTATTTACATATGTGTAAAAAAAAAAATTTTGCGCGTGTACGACCGCAATCTTTTAATATTTGCAAACTGATAATGACAAAGTTAAATTGAATTACAAAAATTATTCTACCCCGAACATTGCGCACGTATATAGCTCTAATTGCACCACACAGTGCTAAATACTTCTCACAATTCCGAGATTTATCTAGCAAGATGCAGTTTATACCGCCCATATGTGCTATTGTATTGTGAAATTTGACCATAAATTTTGCACACAATTTTTTGGGACAAATACGTTATTTGTTGATTTATTATCTTCCTCATTCATGGAGCTTCACACACCGTTTTTTGATGTTGATGTTGGAATTAATTCAGCAAATTCTCTTAAATAAATATAACACCCCCGCACATAAAAATTTGCGTGATAAGGTTGAGCTTTATAGTTGAACTTGTTTGCCATTTTTCTAAGCAAACTGTCGCGCGCAAAGAATAAGATTATCTGTGAGCTTTTTTTTCTCGTTACACAACAATACGGCACAATGCAAAATTCATTATGAATTGTAGGTAGACAATTAGGGAGGTGTATAATAAAGCGAGGCATGTGACAAAGAGATGGTTAAACATTTACCCACAAAATTCAATGATCTTGAAGGAATAAGATAAAGTGAGTTTGTGTTTGAATAATAGAAATTCATACACGACGTTCAAGGTAATCTCTGCTGTAAGCGGAATTCACACACAATTTGAGCAATGATCTCAAAACAAATTTCGCCCAAAATGCTTTGGAGGAAATACAAACAAAATTGTATTTTCTCGGGAAGACATCAATTAGGATCTATATATTATTACAAAAAATAGTGCATTTTCGGGGTTAAAAATTGCGTCAATGCGAATTACGTGCGAGAATCATATTGATTTATTAGTGTTATTGGTTGAAATTTCACAATAATATGATGAAATCTTTCCTCTCGAATCATCAATTGGATCAATAGTCCAATGAAGGTGCGAAAAGAAGCCACGAGAAAATGCCAAAGATCACTTTTGTGGAAAAGAAAGGTGAATGCGTGAAATATAATTAACCCTTTCGCGTTCATTGGGTCATGTGTGCTGAGCCAAACATGAAAAGTTTTATTTTCAAACAGAGAGGACAAAGAAAAACGCTTTGACTGAAAAAAAACACGAGAAAAGTGTCGCGAAGGAAAGTCATTGAAAGTGCAAGATATTTTTCATTAACCCTTTCGCGTCCTACATGAAACATAAAAGCATTGAAACATGCCATCTTTTTCACGATATTTATTCTATAAATGCTCTCAGAGAACATTTTTCAGGCAAAACGTCTTCTTCGACTTCTTCTGCGTGAATTACATGTATTTCTAACTAGGAAAATCAATGAAATTCATAAAAAAATTGATAAAATAAGATGTTTCATGTTTGGGTCTACTTATGACCCAAAAACCGCAAAAGAGTTATCCTTCTGTGATCTTATTTTAGAGTCTAAAACGGTTGAAGTTTTTTTTCCAATTTTTAATTTTTGAACTGCAAAAATTTGTGTAAAAAAATAATATAGAAATTAATAAAAACATATAAAAATTATTTAGAATTAATTTATTTTTTAATTTTCCTCACAGTGAAAACAAGAAAATAAAACATTTTGAGTACAAAATGACTTTCATTGAAGCAGAAATTGCATGGTGATACGGGAAGAGACCCAAAGAAGCTCCCCATATGAAGAGAGGGGCACTTAATGAATCAAACCATAAAATATTATTGATTGATTAGGAGGTGAGGTGTATGAATCCGGCTGCTAAAATCTATCGACATTATTGTATAACGTTCGCACATAAAAATCAACTTTAATGACTTATTAAATTGCATAACTCCTTCTTTAAACGCTCTAAACCATTGAGACGATTGTTAGTTGCTTTTTAGCTGCGATTTTTTTTTCTTTCTCTCTCTCTCTCTCTTCCCCACGTGATTATGATCAGTGCTCAAGTGTCATCATCAGATTTCACGTAATACTACTCATACGGCAAAATAGAGAAAAAAAATATTGCTTATGTAAAAAAAAAGAATCGGTTGAAATTTTTTTTATGCTCTCCTATGTAATTATTGGAAGACGTCAGTATGCACTTTCTGCATGATTAATTGGTACATTAAAATACTTCTTACACTGTGCGTTGTGGCTTTACTATGCGAAGAAAAGACTTTTGGCTTCGCTTCATTCAACTTCTTCATTACACACGCGGCGCACGACGTAGCGGGAAAAATTCAATGGATTACATTACGTTACAAACAAGTCATTGTGGCAAGAGCAACATACATGCTTCCAATTGACAAACCCCCTCAAAATAATATGGAGTAAAACTAAGAGAAAAATATTACTCACTAAAATGCATAAGTGGAGCACTTGAAGCATTACAATGACTCTCTCGTGTATAGCATTAAATATTATTTATTAATCCATAATTGCCAGTTACACGATGTCTTGTGACCCAAAACAATCACAGCAATATTTGACGGAAAAATTGCAAATTCCTATGAATTTCAATTGGCACACGTGGATTTTTCTTTTATATGTACATACATATCATTGTTCTGCCCTGCACTGCAATTTTCTGCAGAATTTTTGCTATGTAAACTCGCATGGTTAGCATTGCAAGAAGAGAAAGACTGTAATTTATCGATATGGGCTGTTTGGAATTATTGGAATTAAATTGGTGTGGGTGGGGCCAAATGGTGCAAAATGTATGTCTATATAATGAGCTTTGGATGCTTTCAGGTAATATGTTTTTTTTTCTTTTATAATGAACTTTAACTAACGACGTTTTAGTGTTTTCACTTGAGCTGAGCGAACTTTCTAGTAACACACGTATTGAAGTAAGGAAGCGTCTTGAGGAAAATTAAAAGTTTATTATTTGTTTTTATGATCTTTAATTAAAATTTAAAGGAACTAAGAGGTTGAGAAAATTTTCCTGAATAAAATTTTAAAATTTCGATCAATATTTGAAAGAAAATTCATTTATTTTTTATCCAAAATTGACTCAAAAATCATTCAAAAAAATTCTCAAACCTCAATCAGATAATTTCTAACGATTTTTCATCAATTTTCTTTTAATTCTTATTAATTAAAAATAAAACAGATTAGATTATGAACACAAACTTTGCACTCGGCCAAGTTTAAAATCATTCAACTATTTTTTTTCTCAAAGTGCACGGGGACGCTCAAGAAGTTTATACATCAAGTCAATCATGTATCAAGAAGTGAATTGCATGACCTCGATTCTTATGCTATGTGTCTTTTTCTCCTCACCTCAGTGCGAATTGCTTGAGAGGAGGAGGGGGGTCAAATGAAGAAAACTCGTGAATCCCGGTTAATTTGCTCTCTTTGCGCCTTCTGGCTGTGAATGAAACTGGATGTGTTGGAGATTCTCCTCCCACCATTGCAAGCAAAAACTATATCATCACTAAATCAATGATATCATCAGATAGGAATGCATCTTTTGCAACAATGTGCAGCACACTGCTCTCAATGATTTTCTCATTGAACCACAAAAACTTTAGAGTTTTCTCACCTGGGCGACGTTTTTATCAGTGCAAAAAATCGTGTTGTTTGGGATTTCCCACATTTATGATCACTAATTAATATTTTGTTGCTAATTATTTAATTTTTTCTTCTAGCACAATTTTATATAAACATTCTGTGATAATTTTGTTTCAATTATAAGCTTTTTAGAAAATTCTTGCGAATATAGAGACGCCGTGTGACTGATAACTCTGACGACAAAATTAATTTGTAAATTTTGGCAGATAAAAAATAATTAAATATCTAATAATTTAATTTTTTGAAGCTTATTGGAGTTTTTTAAGTCTTTGCCAAGCTGTCTGATTAGTCATCAAAGGGTTAAATAATAATTTGAAGAGTGAGTAAAATAAGCCCAAATGAAAACAACCTGGCTTTAACGTGATCTATGACGCACACGCGGAGTCTAATAGTGTTATATTAGTTTCACTGTTTTGAGTTAATTTAATTAAAACAAGAAATAATTCCACGCCAATCTTCATTATATTTGCATGTCTCACACAAATCTATATCTTTGACGCTGATTTCTTAGAAAAGTTCAAGCTTTTTTCACTGATTTTTCACTGCTTTTAGTCTTTTTCATTTGAATGTTTTTATCGTTTTTATAAAGCTGAATTTCTCTTAATTTAATTTGGAAAAATTGGATCAAAGACATTAACAAAAAGCGCAAAGAACTGTGTAAACTGATAAAAGGAATAAAATAGAATATTGTTCTTCTTACGCTATTCCTTTGTCTTTACTCTGCTATTCTTCTTACACAATCTCTTACATTTTTATGTGAGTTACTTAACTTCTTTTGCTAAGTGTAAAAAAATCATCAAAATTGCAAGATTTTTGCTTACAAAATAACATTTTGTCTTGAAGATTTTATAAGACATTTTTTTAAAATAAAATCCCAATCAATGCGGGTTGTTAAACAAAGCTTATATGTGAAATGAAATTGAAGATTTCAAATCTCATGCTTCCGAAACATAATTCACAATACATAATTGTCACCCACACCTGAAAGTGAGACAATTTGCACTACAACGTGCATGGCAATTTGCATTTTAGCGTGAACATTGCGCAAAAATGCCAACAACATTTTATTGGCACCTGTTGCATTTGAGAGAAGAGGGAGGCGATTGGTGTTGTGAAACACGTATATTTGTCTTCAAATGAGTGCTCGGCAAATGAAGGTATATATTGGGTCATCTCGAAATGGATGTCGCAACCGAGTAAAAATTAATTTCTGCAAAAAGAGTTTGTGACGACATGTCGTAGGATAATCCATACCTTTTCCTCTTTTCGTCATTGGATAATTCCTTAATATGTCCAATTGCATTCAAAGTTTTTCAAATTATTTTTTTTATTTAATAAAAGCCAAAAATTCATTTACACAGCATTAAATTAAGCTGTGTAACGTCATCGAAGGCTACTTTAAGATAAATCAAGCTACTTTAGAAAGGATTTCGAAAAATTATTGTAAAAATCACAGCTAAAAATGGTGGTATTATAAACACATGCGTTCTTTTGCAAAATAAACATTAAATCTTAGGATCTTTGCTTTAAGAGATTATACCCTCCCAATACATATATATTTCTGGCCGCCATCTTTTTATAATAAACCATTATATACTTTTTTTATATCTCTGGTTCTGCAAATGATAAAATGTTGAAATTTGGATATGTTGTATAGGTCAGAAACCTAACTCGGTAAAAAATATTTCAAGTCAAACAAAATACATTAAAACAAAATGGCCGACCATACGTAATAAACTTTAGACGCTAAATGGTGAGATATCAATTGGGTTATTTGACCAACCTTTGCTAAAATTTTCTGGGAAATCCAAAAATTGCCGCCATTCTACCCCTACCTCTACCAAGTATTGTAATCGTCGTAAAAACCGACCACCTCAGATCGGGCTCAAACTTGGTATGAGCCCGTTTTAGACATCCTATATCACAAAAATGGTGATTGAAACCGATAGAGACTTCCGGTTTGAAGTCTTCTATAGAAATGTGGGTATAAATTTTCATTTTTTCGCATTTTCAAAATCCAAGATGGCCGCCGTCCGCCATTTTGAATTACCGTCAACCACTTCCCTTATAGCTAGAGGGCTGAAATTTTAGTATGTTGTAGACCTCAGTGAGACGTTTTCATCGATAATTCATACTTGAAAATCGGTCAAGCCGTTTAGCAAATATGGCGGCCTAAAGCAAAAAGTGTTCTTTTGATATAACTTGAGAACGGCTTGACCGATTTTGACCATCTTGGTATCAAATGGAAGGTATTGAGAAGCCCTACAACTGTGTAAAACATTCCAAGTTCCAAAAATGGCCACAAGAGGCGATAAATTTAAAAATATGTTTTAGCTAAAAAAAAATCTATTTCGCCGTTTAGAAGAAGTCAAGCCAAAAGACTTACTCCAAAATTACTTAAAAATAAGGCATAAATCGACAATAGTCAAGACTTTTATAAACCTTTTGAAAAATTCTTGAATTTTAAAAGTTCTAAGAGCCATATCTTCTGTTCTGCTTGTTTGATTTTGATTAAATTGGTATCAAATTAAAGGTTTTGCAAAACTCTACAATTTTCTGCAATATTTAAAATCTTTTAAATCATTTCTTAAGTTACAAAAAATGCCAAGAACAGTTTTTATAATACAAGATCCGCCATTTGTAAAAAATATTAATAAAAAAAACCTATTCAATTTTTACAAAGTAGCTACACGCTTGAAAAGGTTTATTTAAAAAAATATTAAAAAATAGTTCCGTTTTTTTTGGAAAGGAGCCACGCACTTGGAAATGTTTTTTTTTTTTTTTATAAAAATAACTTTAAAAAACTACTCTTTAGCAAAGATTTTTAATGAGAAAATTAACCTTGTAAAAACATTTTTATAAGTAATTTCAGTAATTGGCTTTTTTGTCTGAAGGCGCTGCGCACTTGAAAGGATTTATTTTTAAAAAATAATTCTATAAAATAATTTTTTATATTAATTTATATTTTTTTTAAATTAAAAAGAATTTTTTTTTTAAATTAAAAAAAATCTTTTTTTTTTTTGTGAAGGCGTTACGCACTTGAGATGTTTTTTGATAAAAAATATAATCTACTACTTTTTACTATTTTATAAAAAAAAAATTATTAAAAATTAGTATAAAACAAAAAAAATTAATTAAAAAAAAATTTTTTTAATTACTTTTAATTTTTTTAATCAATTTTTTTATTTAATAAATGAAAAAAAATTACAAAAATTAATTTTTAATTAATTAATTAATTTTTTAAAAAATGTTTTTTTAAATTATTTTTAATTATTTTTATTTAAATTAATTAATTTTAAAAAAATATATTTTTAAAAAAATTATTTTTTAAAAAAGAGAATCATAACGCGTCCAGTTATTAGAGTTGGTATACTACAACGCGGATGGGTTAGTCTATGCGTTGTAATTTCTTTTGTGTGTAGTATTAGTAGGCAAAGTCGATTTTTTGTTAAATTTATCAATTTGACAGATTAAAATGCTTATATCTTAGGTTCTATTAGACCTACACAAATTTCTTGATTAGTTCTGGTAAGTTATTGAAATAAGCTATAATCTGACATATATTTCGATACATTTCAAGGTCACCTCCAGAACACAAAATGGCGGATTTTTATTTTACCAAAACAGTTTTTTGCACTTTTTGTCCTAAAGGAATGATTTAAGAGGTTTCTGATTTTCAAGAAAGTTGTAGAGTTTTGCAAAACCTTTAATTTGATACCAAATTGAGCAAAGTCGGACAGACCGTTCAAGAGATATGGCTCTTAGAACTTTTCAAATTCAAGAATTTTTCAAATGGCCATATCTTCTAAACGGCGACATAGATTTTCTTCATTTTCGGACTGGGAAAGATTATTAGTCCTGCTACAGCATATCAAAATTTAAAAGATTTGCCTAATGGGGATTCGGAGATATTGCCCCTTAAAGTTAAGCAATTTTTGTTTTTGCTTTTAGCGCCTCTTGTGGCCATTTTTGGAACTTGGAATGTTTTACACAGTTGTAGGGCTTCTTGAAACCTTTCATTTGATACCATGATGGTCAAAATCGGTCAAGCCGTTCTCGAGATATATCGAAAAAACACTTTTTGCTTTAGGCCGCCATATTTGCTAAACCGCTTGACCGATTTTCAAGTATGAATTATCGATGAAAATGTCTCACTGAGCTCTTCAACATACTAAAATTTCAGACCTCTAGCTGTAAGGGAAGTGGTTGACGGTAATTCAAAATGGCGGACGGCGGCCATCTTGGATTTTGAAAATGCGAAAAAATGAAAATTTATACCCTCATTTCTATAGAAGACTTCAAACCGGAAGTCTCTATCTGTTACCGTTCTTGAGCTATAAGCCAAAGTTTGGGCCACCGGATGGCAGGCCGACCGGATCAAAAATTTTCAACCACCATTTTTGTGATATAGGATGTCTAAAACGGGCTCATACCAAGTTTGAGCCCGATCCGAGGTTGTCGGTTTCTCCGACGATTACAATACTTGGTATGTGGTATACCAACTAATTATTAAAAAATTAAAAATATGTTTTTTTTAAATTACTTTTCATTTTTTTTATTATTTTTTTTTTATTTTATTAAAAAAATAAAATTAAAAAAAATTAATCAAAAAAAAAATTTTTTTAATTATTTTTTTTTAATTTTATTCTTTAAAAAATTATAAATTATTATTAAAAATTTAATTTGAGTTTTTTGTGTAGGCGTTATGTACTTTTTAAAAAAATTGATAAAAATATAATGTACCTACTACTTTAAAAAAAATGCTCAATCGCGTATTTATTTTTATAAATAAACACTTAATAAAAAGTAGTTTGGTTACTACCAACTAATTTTTAATTATTTAAATCTAAACTTTTTACATCTTATTTGAACTAATAAATCGAATTTCAACGCAATCTTCAACAGGGAGAAATTTTTATTGGGTTACCCATTAACCAAGCAAATGTCAAACGGAAATTTTTTACTTGGTTGCGACATCCATTTCGAGATGACCCAATATATTGTATTTTCTAATACGAAAAATTTCCAACAAAAGTCTCTTGAGAATAATTTGAAAACATGTAATGCATTTGGAGTGACAATTAGTGAGCGACAAATTGTTTTGAAAATATTTCATTTATCATCACTAAATACAGCTGCACTTGACGCTTGACTTGATAGTTATAACTCCTCCATGCAAAATAGTTCATATGCTTTTTAAACATTTAGCAACTTTTAGCAATATGCAAAGCAACATTGCAAACATTGCGCCTTCTGGTTTCACGATCGACTTAAAGTTTAGTGTCTTGTGGGGATTTTTCTTTAAAAAGGTTTTATTTTTATTAATGTTTTGTGGCACAGAATTGCAAGTGAAAGTTTCACTGTGCACACAAATATTGGGAGAGAAATACCGATGCTTTTATAAATGGATAGGTATACTACTACGGTTGGTGGTGTCCGTTCATTCAACTTTTGCTTCTTTCTCGTACACACCTATTTGAAAGAGAAACCGCGAGACAGGGACAGAACGTAATGTTTGAGGAACAGCATTGGTAAATTTTATCGTAATATTTACTACTAGTTTATACCTCCTATTTCTGCAGACATCAACACACACATATGTACCTACATATGTATATTTTAATGCTCTATGCGTAAATATGTAGCGAATTATTTCCAAATAGCTTCGCAGAAAAATCCATATACCTTAAGCATGAATGATGCAGATTAACATTTGCCAATATATGCCAATATATGTATACCACGCCAATATGTAATTAAAAAAAAATACTGCAAAAGATTGTGATTGAAATTGCAAGAAAAAAATTCCAAAGAGCTCTCGTAGAGGTGTGAGCATAATGGTAATTGCTTAAATTAAACATTTCTTCATCTATTTATCATTGCATCTCATTATCCTAATTAATATGAATTTAAAACAAAATCAAGATGAGGAATAAATTAAAGAAAGAAAAAATTACAAAAGTACAGTCTCATCTAAACAATTAAACTTCAAAGTGTTTTGAAATTTTATTACATCTCTCCCCCTTTTTTTTCAAATCTATGAGGAAGAATTCCAAATAACACTACCTTATGATTTATTGCATGATGAAAAGAAAATAATTTTCACTTTACTAACTTTTACACATTTTCATAAAAGATTTTTTTTATTTGTACTTGAGTGAATAATTTCGAGGAGGAATTGGTAAATAAAAGTTCTTTGAACTTATTGCATTAACTCACAAAAATTCAAATTACTCAAATTAAAACTCGCGGAGTGAACTATTTATTTTACACCAGCAGAGGTTATAAATTGAAGAACAGTTGCCTTTCTAACAGATTATTTTAATAAGTCTCTGCCATGGGGTTTATTCCATATACTCCAGGCAAATGAAAAAAAAATAAACCAAACTTTTATCACCCTGTGCAGTGAATGAAGGTTTTTTTTTTAGAATTCTTTTTTTAATGATGGGTGGATGGTTTAACTCATTCACAAATATAAGATTTGAAAAATCCATAGAGGAAAATGTTGAGCGTTTTTTTTTTACTATTATAAAACAGCCCTATTAGCTTTTACACCGGAGGTGAAAAGCAGAGAAAGGAGTTTATTCATTTTAATGCTCACAAGACATTGTAAGAAAATTTAAAGATGACATAGTAAATGTTTTATAAAATCACACAAAATTCAAAGAAACAATTTTTTCCACTAATTGAGAAAATTAACTATTGATTTAATAAAAGATACAAAAGCCACGCCCTTATTTTGTATTTAACTGTTTTGTGCGTGAAGCATATACTTCAATTTTTGATATCTGTATATCATGAAGTTAAAAAAGCTAGTAAAAGATTTTTTTTTTAAATTTTCTCCTGATTGAAAAAACTTTGGAAAGATTTTACTAAAGATTCATAAACCACGCCCCTGTTGTACTCTATTTATATCTTGTGCTTTGAGCAAATGCGCAAATGCTTCAACCTTTAATGTCCGTAAAAGATTAAGAAATATTCAAGCAAAGCCAAGCGGATTTTTATTTTCAACTAATTGGAACAATTCAGGAGAAATTCAATTAAAGATATGACTAAACACGCCCCTTATTTTATTCCTTTTTTTTGCATAAAGCTTATGCGTATATGCTTCAATCTTTTATTTAGTTTTCATTTACAGGTTTAACTCATTCCAATGAATGGAAAACATGAGTTTTCCAATGCTATGAACCTATAAACGTTTTTTCAAATTCTGTTTATATTTTCCCAATAAAATGAATGTAACAAAATGAATAAAGTCCTTTCAAAAGCCATTTTATGTATTTTATTATTTCCCATTTTTTTAAACTTAAAAAATCTTAAACTGCTACACGTGGTAGCTTATTGGAAGCCCAAAAAAAACATCCTATGCCAATTCAAATGTTTCCTAATCTTATAACTTTCACACGATAGCATTTAGCTAGCTATATACATGCAGCATACTTAATAATCAAATACAATCAATTTAAAAGCAAACACCGAAAGAAAAGTCACACGAAACTGTGACACATTTTCGGCGTATCAATTTTCTCAACACAGAGCGGCTAGTTTTGTCCAACTTTGGCATTCACACAGTGCAACATGGGCAACATGTAGGTATTTGTATCCTGTGAGTAATGTGAATGATTGCATTATGAATATATTTTGCTATTTGCTGGTTAAGTGTCCGCATGTGTGAGCAATATTTTCGTATATTATGCAGAAAACGCGTGCTGTTCTCCGTGGCCGAGTTGTGCTTCTCGCCAATTGCCGCAATAAAATAAATTAATGTTTAAAATTTTATTGAATGTGTACAATAATGAAGTGGAGAAAGGGAGGATGTATTGCATATAAATTGAAGATTGCCTTACTCGCGAAAATGCATGACATTTTTGTGAAATATCAATTTTGTCGTCAACTGGTGGGCAATTGTGAGTCTAAATTGATTGTAAAATATGTAATGCTCGCTGTGCCTTCTTGCCACACCATTGAAATTGAAAAATGTCTCAACTGCGTTTGATAGTTTTTTTTTTCATAGAGCAATTTTGAAGTTATGATATAAAATTATGTGAAGAAAAGACAAGTAAGTACGTTAAGTAAACGCTGCGAAGGTTGACCACTTGCAGGTTGCAGCAATGCACATTTTTCACTTCAAACTGCACTACCACACTCCATGAATGGTTGGAGCCTAAAATATGCTCGTGGTATGTGCAAAATTACTCTCATGGGAGATTTCTTTGCCACACAGCATATTGACGATGATATAGAGCTCTTTAATGTATTCCTCCCACCATATTTTTCCTTCATGCATAAGATCACGAACTCCAATGACCCGAAACATTTTATTTATTCTCACTATTTGATCCCAATCTCACATGCCTCCATGTGGTTCAATTACCGAATTAATTACATTCTCAGTACATTTTTGGCTTCTTCACCAAAACACATTGGTACGTGGATGGAAATTCTTTCACCCACACGAGACTCTCAGTGCGGAATCATCTCAAAAATGGTAAAAGAGAGATCAATCGATAAAAGATTCAATTCAAATGTTTGCTTGTTTTCTGTTTTTTTTTATGCTGTTGCTGCCGTTCACATGTTGAGGGAGAAAAAAGAAGCAAATTCCGAAAGCTGCTGATGCTGCTGCCTCTTTTGATCTTCCAATTTATATGTTGTATTGCCAAGATATCAATCATCTACTATTTCAACATTTTCTTTACCGCCCAGAAAAATTGCGGAACATTTTGGACTTTCGCTGTGCGCTTGATAAAAACTTTAAGAAATTTTTCTTTTCTTTTTTTACGAGAAAAAAAAGTTCCCAATTTTTCATTATTTCATCAATATCGCTTTTCTTTAAATGCTCTGTCTGAAGATATCAAAAATTATGTAAAAAAAAGCCCCGTTTTAATGGCGACAAAAATGACAAAAAATTATACCTGATGATAAAATTAGCATATTTCTCCCACTTGACAGAACAAAAGAATTTTCAACTTGTTTTCATTGAAAGAAATTTTTGCAGAGGAGAAAAGGTGAAGGAATAATTCAGTAGACACACATCAAGGAGATGAATAGTTAAGAAAAATAAAACAAAAACTTGTAGAATTTCTCACTCAAGAGTCATAAATGTTTGGCATTGTCTAAACGAGAGAACATTTCATATGGGATTTATGATTATTATATAAGAGATACTTTGCTATATATGTATGGGGAAGATGTTTGTTTTTCTTCTTCTGTCTTTAGCAAAAACAATCCACACCACTCGTTATCGTGTGGCTTCAAAGTCATTAAAAGAATTTACAGCATCTCACACACATCATATTTTGTGACTTTTACCTTCTCAAAAGACAAAAGATTACATCAAAATGAAAATAAAAGATGTTGCCGCAAGAAAAAATTTCTTTTTCCGTTTTGAACTTTTCCGCGGCGCGTATTCAAAGGCGCATTAAACATATTTTGTATGTGAAATCTGCTCTTAATTGTTGTGTAATGATGTAATGTTTTCTTGTTAAATTGATTGACGTTTTGGGAGAATTTTAATTTAATTTATTTTTTTTTTTAAATAAAATTGTAAGGATCAGAAAAAAAAACATATTTAGGACGATTTTTCATAAAATTTCAAATCTCGTTGAAATTAATAGAAAATTATTCTTTTCAAATAAAATTAATTTTTGAGACAAAGAAGACGTTTTCCTAGTGCTCCCTGAACCTACTATAAGTCCTTATAAGGATGTCTTTTAGCGGATAGAAAAACTTCAGGATCAATCGAGACATTTTCTTATATTAGCATCAATTTACCTAAAAATTAAGTAAGGAAAACGAGGCAAACAAACTATGGTAAGTAAACATTTTAATGGTCCTCAAAGGGTTAAGCACCTAAAGGAATAAATTTAAGTGATTAAATGCCGAATAAAATTAATTTCATGGGTAAAATTGTTTCAATTTAAGCAACAAATTGTCACAAAACTTCCCCTAATTAATTTAAAAATTAAGAAATTTATAAATAGCAATGAAATTCCGATTCGTCAAGCCCTCAAGCAAAACAATAAGAAAAAGAATTCCTCAAAAGCTTTTATTGTTGCAATTCCCAGATGAACAATTCGCGTCATTTCGATTGGAGTCAATAAAGCAGAGGTCACATATTGCAAATCCCACTTTCTGTCTCCATTTCATTGCAAATTTCTTTCGCATATTTATACAGAATATTCATTTAAATGACAAACCTCTCGTACGTTATATTAAACCTTTCCCAAGTGGGCGATAATATTGAGAATTTGCATCAAATCACTCCCCACCATCACACTACACATTGATTTTGATTAATCTAGCCTCCAATGCAGGTTGCTATTAGGCGCAAATAGTTAAATGAATGGAAGGTGTCTATGCAAATTGCAATTGAAAGATCCCATCCACAAAGGTAACGCATAGAAGAAAGAAAAAATATCTCTTTCCGGAATTGATTGGCACATGAGGAAGTAATACGACAGTGTCTTCCTTTTTTCCCATCGACAATGACGAGAGAAAATAATTTTCATATCGATAATTGGCATAAATTGATGATCTTACGAAAGTATACTTATATGATTGGCATGCGAACAATGGAACAAAAAACACTTATATACATTTAGCACTATAATCCATGTTCACACAGCAATTGGAATTCAGATGGTGATACTTGAAAATATGTATAAGAAAATGCACATTCCATTCCTTTTAAATGTACATGAAGATGGTTAAAGTATTTCTCTTTTGAAGCCCTACAAATGATGGTGTGGTGTGAATTTTGTATATATGAAAGTTTATAATGTAATACTTGAAGAAAGTCAAGAAATCCATCTGAGGGTGAAAGGTTTTCAACAAAAAAAATTTAATTATAAGGATTCTTTTTATTGAAGATTCTAGCCGAGCGGCTTAAAGCTTGCTTGACAAGCTAAATTTCCCAGGATCGAATCCCGATGTTTTCTTTTTTTTCTACTGGAATTTGGCAATCATAAGCTTGAATAATTCGTTAAAGACATTCACAATAAAAGCATTTAAAATGAATGATCTTTGACACGATTAGAAAAATATATATAATTAAAAAATCATTTAAACCTAAAAAACTATTCCAATATTTAGCTTACTATTGCCATACGCATAACCACGGGTTGAATAACAACTAATATGCACAATGATAAAAATAAACTCTTTCACGTAATTTACACGCGCTATTATCACAAGACAAGCATAAAGAGACGTTATGTATTAAACTGCCGCCCAGATGAGGCAAATGAACGACATCTCTCCCCACTTTTCTCCCCTTCACGTGCCTTATCCATGGCGCGCGTGTGATAAAAATTCCACCAAATAAAAAATAATAATTCAACAATCATGCAGTGATGGAAAATGAAGTGAGGGCAATCACACTGACCGGAAAAATTCACAATGCAACAAGAAAAAAAAAACATGGTAAGATCCACAGAGATGCGATCTCATTTTCGCACCTATGGAGAATGAAAGTGAAAATTCACGGACATTGTTTCAACCATGAGTGATAGTGAGAATTTTATCTTTGAGAGAATTTATAATTTGCGCAGTGACACTATCTTACGCCATATTATGAGCTAAGACGTATCGTGAGAGGTGAGAAAATAAGAAAGTGCAATTTGACATTCACTCCGAAGGTGTTGCAAACTAGTAAATTGCCGATAGATATAGCTACATATGTGTAAATTTACAACGTGATCAGTGGTGATCGGTGGTGATCGCGGTGATTGTTCATCTCAAATGTGCGTGCGCAGAGGAAATAGCAAAAAAAAAAACGATCAGCACAAAATGATCGTTGCACGCGTAGAGATTGAGAAATTGAAATTGGCGGCTTACCTTTCGCCCAGCCGGTGAGCACGTTGCCAAGGTAGGAGACTTTATACTCGGGATCAGGAGTGCTGATGTTGACGCTATCGGTGCGACGTCGCAGGAGTTTCCCCAGGCCCTTTGTTAGGGATCTCAGGGCTCTTGCACTGATATCACGATCATGATGCCCCTCAATACTCTGGTACTGTGCCTCCTCAAATCCACCAATGTCCACGCATTTGTGGAAGCGCTCTGTGTTCGTTGTCCTCGAAACAGGGGTCGATCGTTTCAGTGATGATCGCTTCTTTGCCGTTGCCGTGGCGGTGTTGTAGGTATTCCCAAGGAGCCGAGCGGCAATTGATGTTCCATTTTTGCACAACTTTGGTCTAACTTCCTTCTGGGCACACTCCGTCGTTGCCTTCTTCATGTGACTCCTGAAGATTGGTAATCGCTCAAGGGGGGATTTTATTGGGATCTTCTCTTGGGCTTTTTTCTTCTTCTCCCCACCGCTGTCCTTTGATGTGATCTCCTTAATTAGATGCGGTAAACCACCATTTGTATGACTTATCAGATCTGGTGATTTCTTCTCTGTACTCCCATACGATGATCGTACGACAAAATCAACTTCATCGCGACCTTCGTGATTTGCATTTGAAGTCATTGTACTACTTCCGATAGATTGTTGCGACTGATTTTCCTCAAAGAGCAACATCGGAATGTTTCTTTAGGTACTTTCAAAAGTTCACTGTGTGAGTCAATGGTGCTCAATTGTCTTCGCCAATTGTTCCGATCCTACAGCCCAGATACCCCAATTTTCACCGTGGTCATTTACAATGTGTGCAAGAATGCTGAATTATTATTTTTGTGTGATACCTTGCAGAGATGCCGTCACGTTTTGTGAACTAACTGGTGGTGCGGCTGTTTTGTATGCCGTCCTCTCTGGTGGATCGAAGCGGGAATTTTTACCTCGCGTTCAGGTCTTCAACTCTATGAGCATCTGATGAATAAATGTGTGCTGTGATGCCAACCTAACTGTGTGTAACACGCCCCGTGTTGATTAGCAAGTCTTTGGAAAGGAAAATAATGTTCTTTGCGCGGCAAAAATCCAACAAACACACCAAATTAGGTCACTGTCGCGTAATTGTATTTTATCGGGCGCGCAGCAGCATAAACGACAAATGCACATAGGATCAAGCTAGCATATATAGCGTCAGTGCGGTTGGATTTGTCGATTATGATGGTATTTTAATGGGTGGTACCGTTTTTTGGAGCGCGCGCCAACGCCACTCTCGAGGAAAAATTTGTACCAACGAAAAACAACACTCTTTTCTCCAAGATTCCACTCACAAAGTATTCTAGTAAGTCACACAAGAGAAAATTTACTTGCTTTTCGGCCTCTTTCTCTCATCCAGAAATTCACTTTTTCCACCACACAGGTAATCAGTCTATTTTTCTTCGTGTCGCTAATTGACACAGTGTGGAAGAGAATTATGTTGTAAGTATATAAAAAAAAATCAAATCCACAACTCACAATTTGCCGCTGAGGTGCAGCATAATTCCATGAAGAAAAAAAAAGGGTAAATAGGTATGCTAAAAGATACCGAAGGTGCCTATTTTAATTTTATAGTCCAGAAGAGAAAACAACATCCCACTTAACGGAAAGTTGGTGAGTTGGAAAAGTCGATGTAGCCACTTTTATTGTACCAGGAAGTGCGAGCATACGCCTGCCGTTGACTTCTAATTGAGGGTGATCTCCAATGATCCTCACTCACCAATTGGTTGCACTTGTTCTTCACACAAGAGCAATCTTTCTTATCGTTTTATGTGTTCTTTAGAGAACCCCGTTTTTTATCTACTTCAATGCACTATCTCTAGTTCCTTTAGCATTTTCACTTAATTCATTCCTCAATTTCGATGTAAGATTGTTGCAATTTCTCAATCCGAATTCTGCGCAAATTTTTATCGATCTGAAAGTAAGAGAAAAATTTACTTAATTTTTTTGTGTCACACAGTGTTTTAGGTTTATTTTTTCTTGTTGTAGAAATTTTTGGGCTACTTGTGGAAATAAATCACGTTTTTTGGTGGTTAAAGGAGTTCATGAATTCCAATTGTAAATCTTTTCATGTGATGTCTGTGATTTTTTTTTCACTTCATATAAAACATTAGTCAGTCTCAACACGTTGGGTACTCGTGATTTCAATTGTTTCAATAAATCGCCTTCACTCCAATAGAATAATTATACTTTATATTTCCTTCTGTCTTCGATCAACGCCACTGTGAGATCCTATACACCGTGTGCTAATTCGGATGCTTTATGCAAATAGAGAGATCTTGCTATTATTTTTGCAATGAAAATTTTAAATTAGACGTTTAGTCTGTTAAGAATAAATTTCTGCTGACATAAAGATCGATTAAAAAATACTTTATGAAAAAAATCGAACATTTGGTACCAAAATAGAAAAAAGTCAATCATAACGCGTCCAGTTATAAGAGTTGGTGTCCCACAACGTGTAGAAGTTTGTTTATGTGTTGTAATACTATTTGTGAGCAGTATTAGTAGGCAAAGGTGATTTTTTTTTTGTGAACTTCAGTAATTTGATGCAAAAAATGGTTATATCTCTGGTTCTATAAGGCCTACAGAAATTTCTTGACTAGTTATGGAAAGGCATTGAAATAAGCTATAATTTGATAAATATCTCAATAATTTTCAAGGTCACCCCCAGAATACAAAATGGCGGATTTTAGTTTCACAAAAAAAGTTTTTCGGATTTTTTGTCCTAAAGAAATGGTTCTAGAGGTTCTTGATGTTCTAGAAAGTTGTAGAGAATCGCAAAACCTTTAATTTGATACCAAATTGAGCAAAATCGGACAAGCCGTTCAAGAGATATGGCTCTTAGAACTTTTCAAATTCAAGAATTTTTCAAATGGCCATATCTTCTAAACGGCGACATAGATTTTCTTCATTTTCGGACTGGTGAAAGATATTGAGTCTGGCTACAACATATCAAAATTTAAAAGATTTGCCTAATGGGGATTCGAAGATATTGCCCCTTAAAGTTAGGCAATTTTTGTTTTTGATTTTAGCGCCTCTTGCGGATGTTTTTGGAACTTGGAATGTTCTAGACAGTTGTAGGGCTTTTTGAAACCTTTCATTTGAACCTAAGTTGGTCAAAATCGGTTAAGCCGTTCTCGAGTTATATCGAAAAAACACTTTTTGCTTTAGGCCGCCATATTTGCTAAACCGCTTGACCGATTTTCAAGTATGAATTATCGATGAAAATGTCTCACTGAGCTCTACAACATACTAAAATTTCAGATCTCTAGTTGTAAGGGAAGTGGTTGACAGTATTTCAAAATGGCGGATGGCGGCCATCTTGGATTTCGAAAATGTGAAAAAATGAAATTTTACACCCACATTTCTATAGAAAACTTCAAACCCGAAGTCTCTATCTCCTACCGTTCTTGAGTTATAAAGCAAAATATATCGCACCGGCCGGCAGGACGGCAGGACGGCAGGCCGGCAGGCCGGCCGGAACAAAAATTTTCCACCACCATTTTCGTAATGTGGGATGTCTAAAACGTGCTCATACCAAGTTTGAGCCCGATCTGAGGTGGTCAGTTTTTCCGACGATTACAATACTTGGTGTTGGCCACGAAGTGGAACACCAACTAATTAATTAAAAAATCTCAAAGGGCATTTATCTGAATGAAAATACATATTGGTGGAATCATCGGAAATATTCGAATGATTCACAAAAAATCAAAATTTTCGGCAAATAAAGAAACCTTAGATTTTAATCTTAAATGTATAGAATAAGAGGTGAAAGCACAACGATACTAAATTCAAGACCTAAAAGTACTAAATTCTAGCTTTGAAAGTACTAACCTCAACCTGAAAAAATTTAATTCGGTTTTCAGCCACAAAAAATCTCATATTGAGGAGTAAAATCTTAAAAATTACTTAACCTAAGTTTTAAAAAAAAAGTACTAAACGTTCTAAATTGAAAGTTCCGGCAATTCATAATACTGAATCTAACATTATCCTACGCTAAGAATTCCGAAGTTAAAGAAAAGTTTTTCACACTTTCGATGTTAAATTGTAACCTAAAAATACTTTTAACTAGAAAAAAAGTTATTCGGTTTTCAGCTTTAGAAAGTCTCCGATTGAGGATTAAAAACTAAAAAAGTACTAAATTGAAACCTACAACATACTACAATCAAACCTAAAAAAAAGTACTAAATTTAAATCTTGTAAAATATTCGAAAGATTCGCCAAAAATATCAAAATATTCACAACAGATAAAAAGCCATTTGAAAAAAATCATTAACTTGCAACGAGTCTAGGATTTTGAAATACCATCACTTGGGGGTAAGTTTCAGTTTTTTTCTCAATATTTTCTTGACAATTTATTCACAATCTCCGACATTAAGAGTCCTCTTGGGTCATTCATCAGGGCATTTTATTAAAATTCTCCATTCATTGACGTAAACAAAATTCCCAACGGAAATATTTTTGAAAAAATCAATTTATTATGAAAGGTAAAAAAAAGCTTTTAAAAATGTAATAACAACAAGCAACAAACAGCAAATTCCGGGTTTGTTAGTCTATGTATTTTGTGAGCACCTTAATTAGCCCAAGGTGTACCTAATATTTTTTTTTTATTATTAACTCTACCGGGGTATTGGCGAGGGCTTGTACAGGTGACTCACGACGTCAAAGGGATTGTTGACAGACCTTTCGAATCACGTACACCACCGTATGCACAATGAGGAAGTAAGAAAGCTTTTTGACTATCCCATAGGAGGAAGATGGTTTGTTGAAAATAACAAGACGTTAACCTTGTTTCCCTTCGCTCATCTTACTCCGCACAAGACACTTTCGCGACTAAATTCATTTTAGTCATACCCAAGAAGCTTGTGCCTCCACTTTGTTGGCAATTTCATAAAAGCCAAAAAGAGAAAGATAGGGGAATGTTGTTACATTTGAAATGCAACAGCACTGAATGAACGTGAAAAATGTGAATCAATTTCCGCTGAGAGGAGGTTTAGCTTTTTTTTTAGCAAAAAAAAAGTCACTCTCTGCATTTTCCTCCGTGTCCCGAGGCAAGTCATCAATTTAGCACTCTCTTGGTGAATTTATCTTCACAACATAAGAGCTCGAGGAAGAGTCATGTGGTAGCTCTGTGAGAGAAGAATGGTTTCATAAATTGGCGCCGAAGACTCACTGAATGTGTGGATTTTCCTCCTCAAGTTGCGCACTCCGACAACCTTTCCTTCCTGCATTCCATTCATGCGCAACTTTGAGCCATGGTGTGTGAATTTTTTTTTCTCTTCTAAACACCATGTTACCAACAATGGCCCAGTGGTTTTTGCTCTTGTACCAACAGAAAGATAAACAGCTTTGGAGAATGTCTTGGGATTTTTTTTGCAAACTAAAAACAGGCTACAACTGCAAAAATTGAACATATAATTTGAATACCGTCGTACATTCCAGATCTCCACCCTTTTAGAAGAACAACTGATTTAGGAATATTCCATTTTCTTAAATGTTATCGTTAACCCTTTCACGAACGTGATTTTTTTTTCTTATTTTGGCGCTAAAAGGTGATCCTAATTTTTCTAATTTTCTGATTCTTAGAATTCTTAGAATTCTCAAAGAAATTTTCTTCTGATGAGAAAATCTTTTATTTCTTAAATTCTTATTTTTGCAATTAATTAAATAAATCTCTAATCCCGCGAAGGGGTTAACGGCTAAACCTGCGCAAAGTGCATGCTCTTTGAATTTGTCTAATAAGCACTAAACAACGCCCAATACCGGCTAATTCTCTCTCCAACAATTAACGGCCGTGACCCCACGGTGACCCTGTGCAAATTGAAAGTAAAATTGATTCCAATTGACGAGTTTGTGTTGTAGCGGAAAGTCACCAAAAATCACACAATAAACTCCCATTATGCGCGGCGGAGGAAATAAATTGCTCACAGATAAAGCACACCTCTATGTGATTAGCGCGGTTGAGGTGAAAAAAGGCAGGAGGAGGAGGAAGAATAAAAAAAGAGCACCTTTTTAGCACCTATCGCGATGACACCGATGTCAAAGTCACAGTATTTACCGCTCAATTTGCATGCTCTTTTGCATTTTATTCCGCTAAATAGTGTTCCAACCCAAGGGGAGATAATTGCACCAATCAGGGCATATGTGTACAGTTTAATTAGAAATTCATCAAAAGTCTTCCCAACCCCGCATACAAAAGGCGATGTCTCCGCGGGACCCACACAATTGAATTGACATCTTCCTGATAATTCCCAATAATTCATTCCTGCGCAAAAAGTTCAAGCAAGGTACAATATACCGTCAAGAGGGGTCAATTTAATACCATGAGAGCCTCAATAAAAAGAAATATGAAAAATTTCTTTAAAAAAATGAAAGAATCTTTGAATATTATTTTTAATTAAGATTAATTCCTAAGTCGGAAGTTTAAATCTTTTATAAACATATTAAAAATATTTTTGCGATGAACTTTAAAACCTCTTGCTGAGGTAATTTGGTGAATTTGCAATGACTTAAAAAACAATTAAAGCAGAATTCCGATTTCTATTTGATGATAATTGTAAGATTTTAGGTATTCTTTGAACAATGAGTTTTAGATTTCAATAGCTTGTATTTTTTTAAATTTCTGTTACTACGCATTATGTATTAAAAAAATCTAAAATATAATTTTTTTACAGCACAATAAAAAATTTAATAAAACGTCAACTGTCAAAATCTTGCAGCTTTCAATAAAATAAAAGATTTTTTCTACAGAATCGCACCCTTTAAAAAATTCTTAACAAAATAAATAAATTCTTAAGAACTTCTTGAAAAAAAATTCAAAATCTTCAGAAATTACTTTCTGAAAATTATATCAACTTGATTTAATTTATTTTTATCAATTCTGAATTTAAAGGAAATTAATTCTCAAGAAAAAAAACCCAAGAAAATTTATTCACAGAGAATTATTTTCATGATTTCTGTAATTTGTCATTAATAAAAAAAGAACTTATTCATAATTCTTTAAGTATGTATAATGTTCTCAAGATCTGTCTCCTATAAGAGACTTCAATTCTTCGATTTTTTTTCGGGGATTCTCGAGAACAAAGAAGATTCCCATCGAGGTGAAAAAAATCAAAAGAAAAGTACCCGTGTCAGCGATCGTGAATGTTAAATTGACTTTGAAAAATTCAAATTCCGTGAGCATTTGAGGCAGATAAAAAAGTGATGCTTTTTTAAAATTGCAATTTCATGCTCAAAGGTATAAGAGAGCCATAGATGGGAGGCATATAAGCTTGCAATTCGTCTCTCATTGGCAATTGGAGTAATAAATAGAAATTCAAGGTTGAAAATATCAAGTGAAATTGAAACCATATTTTAAAAAAAATATTGTTCGTTATTTATCGCATGACCTTCATCTAGTTTTGCTTTTAGTCTTTGACATCAAAATGTTTTCACGGATGGGAGTAATTAAATGTACGAGTTTCTTCGCCCAGTATACACTAAAGAAGAGTACTTGATGGTGGTTTTTATTTAATGCAAACTTTAATGAGTAATTTGGTAATTTTTTTTTTTGTGAAATAAAAATCGTTTTTGCCACTTCTTCCTCAATGATCTTCAACCATGATAATAACTAAATCATACCACAAAGTCGAGTTTTGTATGATTCTACGTGAGACATTAGGTGCTGGCTAAATATACTTTTTATCGCAAGAAATTTCCATGAGAGATGGTAAATCTTGTAGTGTGTGCAAGGGAAGTGATAAATGGTTGTTTGCACATTTTTATGGCATAAGATTAAAATTCGCGTATACAATTAAATGATGTATTTACTACACACACCTGTGTTGAATATTATACTTATTCACTGCACGCAGAGAAAATGCAAATTCAGTGTTTTGGCTGAGGAGGACACAAGACACGCTTAAAGCCCGCGCAAAGCTCCTCTTTGACCTTTTCCAAGACTTCCACAGCACACCACATTGCATTACATACATACTACAATAACAATTTAAGCACAAGAGTTTTTCCACCCTGGGGCTTTGACGCTGTGTGTTATTTTTGCAATAAAATAAATGGTTTGCAATTGTAGCGAAATGCTATGTGTGTATATAATGCAATTCAGTGGTATGTGCGCTACCTCTCAGAGATGGTTTCTCTTTCTTGTGCCCCAATAGGCGGATCGTGAGAAATTGTATCGGAATCAAATATTGAAAATGGGCAAAGAATGAAGCATCGTGTGAGAGAATTTTGCAGCATTTTAGAGGTGTGCTCGAATTCCACGCGAGATTGATCAAAATTTCACACAAATCTCAAACATTAGGTGCATGTTTGGCTTCAAAGAGGTGGCTTGGATGGAAAACCAAACAGACAAGAAGTTGATTGCGCTACTTAGTGTTAATTGCCACAAACTTCTCTCCACCACCTCCTATGTATGTATGTATTCACGGTGACCGGAACTACACTCATATTAACATCCTCTGCGCATTGCTTGAGGTGGTGATACGAATCTCATTATGCCATCATATTTTCGGATATATTACCTGTAGTATTGTACATTCTATTATATACCCAATAATCGCGTTCTTCTGCCATAAATGGCAAAATAGAGAAGAAAAAAAAAAGCTTAATGACGAGTAGAGTGCAAAAAAATCCTTGAATAGTCTTGAGAGATTTCCATGGTGGGAAATTGTTTGCTTTTTGTGCAATTGACATGATGGAATAATAAATAATCAGAAAATTGTCAGAGAATAGTGTCTGGGGAGTACGTTGTGGAGATATGAAAGAAGGTGCGGGGACTCTATTGTTATCTTCAACCCACTGGCTATTGTTTGTCTACCACATAATATTCTTTCGTTGAGAGAATAATAATAAGAAAAAAAATATAAGAACCTCTTCTGAGGAAAAATCGATGACTTGTTCTTATCCACAGGTTTTCCTTGCCCCCTCAAATAGCAAATAACTCGCAATTTTGTCACATTAATCAAGCAGAAGCGCGAGAGACTTATTGATATTAAACATTCGGTTTGGTCATATGACAGCATTAACTAATATTCTTGTTTTTGACTCATTATTAAGCAAACACCCGTGGTGGAGGAAGAAGGAATTGGGATGATGTCAAAGTAATTTATATTCTCTCATAAGCCCGTTTGACCGGTCAAATTAGCGTCCAGACTCCCAGCTCTTATACGCCTTTTTTCCTTTGACGTCAGCAGAAACACAAGAATCTCTTATAAAATCCATAAAGCGAAATAAATATCCCCGCAAAGAAAAGAGATTCTCAAGCGCCATGGAATATTAAGATAAGTTCGATGGTCGTTAACACGAGGCAAACAATTGCGCAGAATTCTTTCATAGCCACGTTTTCACCCGCACATTTCGCGATTTGCAGAAAAGTAATCAAGTCGTGCAGAAAAAGCGTTCACAACACGCGCACAATTAATTTAAAATTTTCAAACATCATGAAATAAAAGTTTTTCAATAAATATCATGACATATGGCCAAGATGCTTGCTTGCACATCATTTGCATTGTATCGTAAACCGCCTCGTCTTAATTCACTTGCACCACACAGATTAGATTCTGAATTCCTCGTGAAATTTTTCTTGGAGTTGTGAAAGTTTTCATGAAATATTCTTACGGAAATTGCATTGAAATGTTAGAGAAACATTAATGCAAGAGAGTTGTGAAAATAATTTTAAATAAAGGAGTTTATTCACTGATTTATGGAAAAATTCGAGGAATAATCAGGACATACAATAAGTACATCTCATGGAAAATCAAAGAAGAATAACAAATTGCCAAAGAATTTCTTCTCAGATGGGAAAGACGGTAAAAAATAGATCAAAAATGCAAACAATGACATCACCATTACGTTTTTGTCTTTTTAAATAGGACAATGAAGAATTCATACTAAAATTTCGTTGATAATTTTGACAAATAATCTATTTTTTCGTGCAATGGGACAAAATATTCTTTCTCGACGTCATTGTTTGTATTTTTAACACTGGAGGACAAAACTGGTACTTGTTGCCAATTTGACTTTTTTCAACCGTCATAGATTAATATTTTTCCAACTTATCTTTATAAATTCTACATCGACATAGGCGGATTCAAATACTAGAAGTTCGTCAAAAGAAAATCTGGAAAAACGTTTTTTTTTTTATAATAAAAAATGAAGCTGAAAGTTTGAGGTTAAAAATTCGTGTTCTCCATGTGTTAACTAAATTTCTATTAGGTTTTCCCAGCTTATTATAGAGAAAAATGGTTGAAGGTTTCATTTTCTTTTTTTTAACATGTCCAGATTGTTTCTTCAAATGAAGAATTTTCCAATACAAAAGCGACTAAACTCCTTTCGGAAGATATTATGTTTTATGCTAAAATTAGCAAAAAGAGTCGCAAAAGGTTCAATAATTTTTTCAGCAGTTAACCCTTGGAGGATTTTGCTGGCCACCGTGGCCAATTCGACTTATTTTCAATAGCTATAGAACTAAAATCTATTAAATATTTCGTGATATATTTGTCATCTGTGCGTAGGGAAGTTTAATTACTTCAAGATCGTCGAAAGAAATCTGAGAGAAATATTTTCTTTTTGAAAGATAACTAAGGCCAAAGTTTTGAGGTTAGACACCTCGACCCTCCAGACATTAAAAATGATTAAAAACATTGAAGTTCCATTGAAAGTTGAAAGCTCTAAAGTTTCTTTGTACAAGAATATTTTATTTTCAAGAAAAAAAAAAGCTTTTTAATGAATTTCTTTTTTTATCCTTACAATGCTAGAATAAGCCATCTTTCCTTGTTTTAAAATTCATCTCATTTTGCAAGTTGGAAGCTGCTTAAAAGACGTCTAATTTTTGTAAATACTCAAGAGCATCCTGCATAATTTACATTTAGACATATTTGAATTTTACTTTTGCATTTAAAACTTAATTTCACGTAAATTTCCTCTTTCTTGCAGTTGAAAGACATAAAATGTCTAAGGGTGTGTCTAATAATAAAATAAGTATTCACCCATGTGGCCTTCTCACGTTCATTTTCCAACCATCACATAGCGTCGTGTACAAGAGCAATGAGGTGGAGTTAGATTTGCACTGTATATATAGAAGCAACATGCATTTTGTGCATCGTATATGCTTGAGAAAAATTCCCACTTTATAATCTAATATCATTCTTCACAGTCAAGACAGACAATTACCATTGGCCATCGACGAGTTCAAGTGTGAATAAATCGTGAATGGTGGCCTTCTCACAGGCAATGCGCGGCTCACGGGGAGAATTTATCACACTACAAACCACCCAGGCTCTCTGGGTAGGTGGGTTGGGTACGTAAAGGGCTATGGGGATGATGCCAAATTGAAAAATGATTATTTGTATGTGATTAACGTTTATAACTCTATCGATCCCACTTCACTTTGGTTAGCGGGCAAAATGAGTAATAAATTGTCCGTACGCGCAACTTTTCTCTCTTATGTGCACAACACGCGGTAACTTCACCAAGATCGTACATTTAAAAAGCTATGGTGTATGACGTTTTTTTTGCCTTTGCCTCTACTCTTGCGAATTTATTAAAATGTTGCTTCAAGAGTGGAAAAAAAAAGTTAAGAAAAGAAATGAAAATCCGCTATGTCGCCATGTCTTCCACGCGCTGTGAGCATCATTGTCTCAGCATGGTACAAATTGGATCAATCGCTAAATATTATGACTTTATGATACAATATTTACGCCATGTTTACATTGTCGTGTGGATTGATTTTTCATTTTCTCTCTTTTGTTTACAACATTTCATCTAATTACATCTCTTTATTTTATATAACTCGAACCATTATTTAAACATAAAATTGATGAAAAAAAATATTGTTCAACAATTCCAAAATAAATAAACAAAACATTCCTATTGGTTTGAAAATTCCAACCCACAGTATACAATGTAATGATCTTGATTAATTAAAAAAAGAGAAAATCAGAATTTTTCACATTAATATGACTTTCAAATGAGGATTTATATAAATAGAAGGAAAAAAATTTCCTTTTGCGCGTAATTTTCCTTAACTGAACGCAAAATGCAAGGGGATGGTTTAACCTCATTTTCAGTGAAGAAAAGTCACTTTTTGTTGACCAAAATGTATGAGGAATTCTCGAATCTCGCTCAATCTCGACCGATTCCCGAGAAACACTTTAACTTTTTTTATATTAATAATGTTATTTCGATGATGAGAAGGGATCAACCGAGAGCTAATTAAATGTACTTTCGATTGCAAGTGGAATTGTGCAAACTGATCCCTTATTTTGATCGGAAGAACCTGCTGCCTCACTAAAAGTACTGATTTCTCGGGGTTGGGCATCCCCCTGGCAAAATGTGAGTAAAAAAAATACTCAAAGATTCCCAAGGAAAATACTGATAAGGCATTTTTTTCTCAATGACCTACCCCCTTCTAATGTCCCCCCACAAGCATATTTTCACATTAATGCAACTCAATAGTCGACAAGAGGGAGACAGAGAGAAAAAAACCTCCAACTCTCAGAAAGTAGTCAATTATTTATCAATTTATTGATTACATTTGATGGATGCTTATTTTTTCTTCAAGTTCGTTCGTCCGGTATTTACTTTCCGACTCCACGAGTGTAATTAATAGATTGCTATTTGACTAATGTTGATCACTGGCAATTAATAAAAAAAACCTTTCTGGTGGTGCCTTTCGTTGTGTTCCAACGTACCAAGAGTCAGTGATTTTATTTCATTCATTTGATCTGTTTTCGTCTTCAATTCGCCCCACCCACGGTGGGAGATGAAAAGAAAGTTTGTGATATGAGCAAACAAAAAATTATGGATTGCATTTGAATATTTTCTCAAGGAGAAGCAGAAAAGTGTGGTAGATTATGGAGAAAATTACCAAATGGCTTTTTTCCTTTCTCTCTCCCTTAATCTCCCTAAAAGCAAAACTACTTAAAAATTCGCTTTCATACGATATCTTCTTTCTTTTTCTTCACTGATCCAATTAAATATGTGTGTACACATATCTCAAAAATAATTTTAAAGAAAATAAACTATTAAAATACAATTTTCTGTGCATGCCAGAGGAAAGAATAGGAAATTAAATCTCCCGTGCTGTGAGAGATATGAATTCGCGTCAGAGGGGCTCAATAAAAATCGAGATTGTACTGAACATTTTTGGTATATGCCGGCTTTTCAATTAGTAGAAATTTGTGGAAAGATGAAAAATACAGAAAAAAACATTATACCTTATACTGCATAAATTAGCAATGTCTTGAAAATTTATTTTTCACCAAACACACATTAATATTCAATAGCTCAATCTCATTGGACACGGCAGAGGAGGTTTTCATATTTAATTAAACTCTGTTCAATGAATGAAAAGTTTTCCATAAAATTATAGACATTTTTAAGGGATTTTTTCTTCACCTTTAGGTAAAATCTTCTTTCCAAAATTTTCCATTTGATTCTTCTTTTCCTCTACTAACTGTATCAACTCGCTTACGGGCTTCTTGGAATTTTAAAGACAACTCTTATGAGTCACAAATTTGCCTTTGCCTGCAAAAACCAATAAATTAAGCACTAAAGAAAAACACGATGATATAAGATTAAAAAAAAGTGTAAAAGATTGGATTTTGCTAATTCAAATAAAAAGATTTATTATCCATTGATTTTTTTCGACATATCGCTAAATTGTATAATAGTTTTTTTTATTGAATGGATTGAATTGAATAAAAAATTAAAATGGAGTTTTTATAATTTTTGTGGTTTTTTGTCAAAATATTTCTTGAAAATAAAACTGAATCATGGAGTTCATTGAAGTCATTTTACTTTAATTCGGCTTCAAATTTTCTATTTCAAACTAGATTGTTACTTTAACCCTTTCGAGTTTAGCATGAACGGATTTTTCTCAGGTATTTTCATTTTGTCTTAGTGTTTCAGTTACTATAAAAATGTTTTTTAATATATATTAAAGGGTTAATAAATTCTCTCAAATTTCTTTTCTATTTTGAACTCAATCATTAAACTTTGGAACAAGTTTCTCTCTATCTGATGAAGATTCTAAAAATAAAAAGCAAAATCTTACGATAAGAATCCATTTTTCTCAATTCACTGGAAATATCTGGATTTAACAAAAATTCCTGCTTGTTTATTTAATTTGATAAGAAGGCAAATGAATGTCGTGCGAACTTTCCTAATTTTTATTATTCTTTAATCGGAAACTATCAATCACAGCGAGTAAACACATTAATTCTTATCAATGAACATTTTTTTCATTGATTCTGCAACGTAAAATTGTCCAGGTCCACTATTTTATTTACAAATGCAACATTTATGTTTCAGATTTCCTCAATATTGACCTCTGTTGAGGTTTTTTTTGTGTGCTAAAGTTAAGACTATAAAAATTTTAATACTTCCATGATCTAATAATAGTTAGAACTCTAAGGTGTGATTTTTATAAGATTCTTTATGAAAAAAGTAAATATTTAAGGTCAAAATATTAGTTTTTTTATTCCTTTTATTATCTCATTAAATACAGACTCGTGCCAGAAATAATATTCAGATAAGTCTAAAAAAATAATTTAGATCTCTCAAACAAACACTAAGCAACGAATTGCAACATTCTAACCATTTAGAAGACATAATTTAGGATTTAAAAAATAAATTAAATCTCATTTAATGAAATTTTTCACCACATTATGCATCTCAAATGGATGGAATTTAAATTACTTTAAAAATAATCTCTGAGGAAAAATCTCTTTCCCAGAATTCATATTTTCAATCTGATTATTTCAAATAAAATATGCACAACAATAGGGATTCTTTTGCAATAGGTTTTGATACAGAGTTGCTTATAAATTCGCAAGATGTATGATTTCCTCCATTGTGCAAACGATATCATTAGCATAGTGAATTGGCTTTTAGTGGTGATGTAGAAGGAACAAAAAAAAAATAAGTCACCACACATGGGAGGTTGTGTTGTGGTGATACAAAAGTGCCAAAATGAGAATTTTCTACGAATGAAATTGAAATTTTTCTCACGCACTGAGAAGGTGAAATTGTGAAGAGCATTTTACCTGTTGGAATGAAAAATTTTTATCTTACAATTCCGTCGTCACAGGTGATCTTGTCACGAGGACATTTGCATAGAGAGACGCGGTATTTGTCCCCTAGACTCGCAGTACAATGTGTTTTGTCAAGTGCTCTTATCATGGCCATTCCACACGGGAGTCAAGACAGGAAGTCAAGTGCAAATTTCACTGTCAGGGAATTTTCCTTTTAATTAACTCCAACTATATACATTACATTGTCCATGCACGGAGGTATTTTAGAGATCAATGAACACACCCGGATTTCCAGATTAATAATATCGTTGGAAGTAATGGGAGCTCTTCTGACTGAGCACGCGGGAAAATGGAATGAAGGTACATTGGCAATGCAGCAGAACAAGAAACTTTCATCTCCGTACACCAATGTTTGCATAACAATATAATCCCAAACATTTTGTGTGTATCTACATCCAAGAGATATTTGCGAGAGTCAAGTGTGTCGTCGACAAATGAAAACCTTGGCACCGAATTAACTGGTTAAGTCGCAAAAACTGAATAAATTCTCTTCATTGCACCTTCTTTGGTGCCACCACGCCAATTTGTCACACTTTCTCACAATTTGCGCGTTCTATGGACGTTTCTTTTCTCTTAGATTACGCCATTTTTTTTTCAATTCAATTCAATTTACTCGTAATAAAGCAATTCACGAAGGAATTTTTCTAATACGCCCTTTTGAGATAAATTTTTTTTAACCCATTTGCAACATAAAGTATATCCCTAATCATCATTAATTCTAATGCATCTCTTCCTAAACATGAGAGTGTCATTAATGGAACAACACCTCAGGTGAGCGTTACATAGAGGTTTATAGAGACAAAAAGAAGGCGTTGGGTGCAAGAAAAAGTTCTTCATCAAAAGGTAAATCCAACAAAAAATGCATCTCCAGGGGCTTATTCGTGCATTTAATCGATAAAATCCTTTCGTCTCTTTACCACCAATATTTCTCTTCATCTTTCGTTTTTTTTCATATATGTATCTCTTCTTTTATGCTTCATCTCATCAAAACTTACACACAATAAAAATGGAGAATACAGTAGAGTTCCCTCGATGGTAGTAATCCCTTATTCTTCATTCCCATTCACTTCTTGGAAAGAGTTCAAATTTTGTGGCTTCACGAACAAGTGAAAATTGATTTTCTTCTCCACTTCTCTTTCCTCTTCAATGTTTTTTTTTATGCACTCTGGATTTTTTTTCCAGCATAAACAAAAGTTTGGAAAACTTCTTAGTTCGTTTCAAGTCACTCAATATTGACACATTTGCACACACTAAAATTTTCTATCCAAAACTTGGAGGGAATTTTTAGTCGAATCGCGAGCTACGAGACATACGAACCGCTCAACATGACTGAATCAACTTGACTGACTCTTGGAGTGGCGACCGAGCTCATACCTACTACACACCGCCACCGAGACTATCTGGTTTGAAAGGTAGCTGGTTGGAACCGATTCTCGTGCAAGTGTTTGTGCCTTGTGACGCGGCGCAAGATTCGTGAACGCAACAGTGCACATCGACAAACAACGTTCCATACCACGAAGCTACACATAAGGGAGACTGGGGCGAAGCTGATACATTTTTTTGATTAATTGTAAATGAATATTAACTAACGTTAATCTAAGAAAAATATTTTCTGGAGAACTGTAATCGAGATTTTCCCCAGTAAATTCTTTTTTCAAATTGAATTTTAATATATTTGCAGATAAAGCATATGCGTCAATCAATAGATCACTGATGCGCTTGAATCGGATAAGCTTGAAAACGTAAAATAAAATATAGTGGAAGCGTTTGTGCATTTAAGGGTTGAATCTTTTATTTATTTTGGTTAACGAGCATGTAAACAACAAGCATATGCGGAATGAATAATTTTATCAATGACACAATGAAGCATTTGCTTTTTGAATAAAAATACAAAGAGAAAAACATTAAGACGTGATTTATGCATTTTGTGGTAAATTGTTTAAATTCTTTTGTACAAG
Organism: Lutzomyia longipalpis; assembly: GCF_024334085.1. NCBI lineage: Eukaryota > Metazoa > Arthropoda > Insecta > Diptera > Psychodidae > Lutzomyia > Lutzomyia longipalpis. The sequence goes on from NC_074707.1 coordinate 1,955,785, forward strand.
AAGCATAATCTCTGAGCATATGCTCTCCATAATTAATTTTTTGTCCATATAATAAAAAGCTAAACTGCAGTCTAGTAGTCCCTTTTGACTACAGACTTTCTAATACGGATGAGAGGGTGACAAAAAAAAGTAATAAAAACCTTCATTAATAAAGCTCTGACGCATTTGCTTTACACACAAAAATATTAGAAGTGAAATGTAATAGTTTTGAGTATTTTCACGGTTAATCATAATAAAAGAAATCTTTTTGCTTTTTTTTGAGGATTTTTAATGGTCTGCATCATTTCTCATATATCTCGTGTGATTAAACTCCTTTCTCTGCATATTAAATATCAAAGATTTTTATTTATTTATTCAAAGAAGGAATTATTGAAAGCTTTCAAAAATAAATTAAATAAATATTCGAATTTAAAAAATCTTGCCTTTAAGGCCATTTTCGGAATAAAAAGAAATAAAATTTGGACAGCATACCCCGGGTCTCCCCTACCAAAAATTCTTCAGCTTTCTGGTCACTCGGGTGGCTTTTTTATCCGTTTCTCACACTCCATCCGGTAAATCATTTCAGAAATGCATTCACCGACATCTTGCCCTTTTTCCTCCTGATAACTTATAATCGATCAATATAAACGGCTGAATTTCACAAGTGACTCAAGCTCTGATTCACATTCCCCGAAAGATCTTTAGTTGAGATTTTCATCCACTTTTGCCGGGAGATCCATCCATTTTGGTGTTGAGTTTTATGCGGAAATTGGAGGAATTCCAAGAAGTTTCTCGGTTAATTGCTTCACCATTAGACTTGGTTAGAGATACCTACATTTTATTAATGCCCTCTCTTGAACAACAAAAATTTTCCCATAAACATACACGTCGCAATATAAAATGTAATGAATTTATTTTTCCCTTTAAAAAAGGAAGTTAAGGTAATTCTAATAAGTTAATAAAAATTTATTTTGTTTTCCAAAAAATATGTTTTTGTTGTCAGAACTTGAATATTTAATTTAAAAAAATATATTTATTAAAATTAACGGCGTAGAATGAAAGTTGCAGCTTGCTGCACATTTTTCCATACCAGGAAAATTTTCCATAATTTTCCGCAATGTCAAAAACACAAGGTCTGCCTGATTAGATTTTATATTTTAAAATATTGTAGATATTACTTCCGATGTGTCATTAACTGAGATGCGCTCTTTTGTCACAATTCGCAATTCAAACAAAAATAACTACAAAATTATCATCATGAAATCATTATTTACTTCCCCATTTCTCATAATGAATGCAATGGAATAAGAATAATGTTTACGAAGCTTCCACAAAAAAATTCCACTGTGGTTTAAAGGGAAAATTTTAATATGCATTTCATATTGTCTTGTGGAAAAAAAATTAAATACCTACAGACTAAGCCAGGTGGATGGGAAGAAAGATATTTTTTATGGGTGTTATGTCTAAGATGTTTTGCTTTTTATGTTTTCGCATGAATTGCCCAAATTTTTATCAATTCAGCCTTGTGCAGAAATTCCCATATTAAAAAAATATATCTATAGAATAAATTTTTATTTTTATGTAATCATATCTGGGAAACCCAAAATGGTTAATCTAAACTAAATATTTGATTCTAATAAAACAATAGAATAATATATTTCCTTTGAGGCACAAGCAAATGGATTATAAAGCATTTATAAGGGTTATATAAAAATAAAATGGGGCTCTAACGAGCCCTTGAACTTAATTTCAAGAAAGGAAATTTCACCTTGAACAAAATGGAATTCTTTCATTTTCAATTT